>NC_136807.1:49109353-49302094 GCF_951216825.1 Electrona antarctica
CTGCTTTGACCCAGAGCTTATGGTGCTCACCTGCTTTGACCCAGAGATTATGGTGCTCACCTGCTTTGACCCAGAGCTTATGGTGCTCACCTGCATGCTTTGACCCAGAGCTTATGGTGCTCACCTTCATGCTTTGACCCAGAGCTTATGGTGCTCACCTTCATGCTTTGACCCAGAGCTTATGGTGCTCACCTGCATGCTTTGACCCAGAGCTTATGGTGCTCAACTGCATGCTTTGACCCAGAGCTTACGGTGCTCACCTGCATGCTTTGACCCAGAGCTTACGGTGTTCCTTCATGCTTTGACCCAGAGCTTATGGTGCTCAACTGCATGCTTTGACCCAGAGCTTATGGTGCTCACCTGCATGCTTTGACCCAGAGCTTACGGTGCTCACCTGCATGCTTTGACCCAGAGCTTACGGTGTTCCTTCATGCTTTGACCCAGAGCTTATGGTGCTCAACTGCATGCTTTGACCCAGAGCTTACGGTGCTCACCTCCATGCTTTGACCCAGAGCGTATGGTGCTCACCTGCATGCTTTGACCCAGAGCTTACGGTGCTCACCTCCATGCTTTGACCCAGAGCTTATGGTGCTCACCTTCATGCTTTGACCCAGAGCTTATGGTGCTCACCTGCATGCTTTGACCCAGAGCTTATGGTGCTCACCTGCATGCTTTGACCCAGAGCTTATGGTGCTCACCTGCATGCTTTGACCCAGAGCGTATGGTGCTCACCTGCATGCTTTGACCCAGAGCGTATGGTGCTCACCTGCATGCTTTGACCCAGAGCTTATGGTGCTCACCTGCATGCTTTGACCCAGAGCGTATGGTGCTCACCTGCATGCTTTGACCCAGAGCGTATGGTGCTCACCTGCATGCTTTGACCCAATGCAGTAACTATTGGGGGGATCATCGTAAAGACGTTAACAGGAACATGGTCTAGGTTTATATTAGGGATGTCCCGATCACGTTTTTTTTGCTCCCGATCCGATTCCGATCATTTTGATTTTGAGCATCTGCCGATACAGATTTTTCCCGATCCGATTTATATTGTATAGAACAGTGGTTCCCAAAGTGGGGTCCGGGGACCCCTAGGGGTCCTTGAGGGAGTTCCAGGGGGTCCCCAGCTAAATGATAGTTTGGGACCAATTGGACATTAAACAGGTTGAGAATCACTGCTATGTTGATGTCTGAAGACAGACATCCACATTGAATCCATGCCGTTTCTATATGGATCCTGAGATCCACATCATCTCCTACACTAGTATACACATAAATTATGTACTGTGTAATAACTGGTTGAGTCACTAAGCCTCACACTCTGTTACGCTCACCAATGGAAAGGTGTCTGGAGGTGCCAAAGACGAAGTAGATCAGAAGAGGGTAGAGGGAGGTATAGAGACCCAACACAGGAGGAACGCCTACCAACATGGCATTGGCCATACCTGGAGAGAAGAGAGGCAGCAACAGACAGAGGAAGACAGAGAAGGGGGGGAGGGGGGGGGGGGGGGGGATATGAGAAAAAGTGTCTCCTTGAGTTACTGGTTTTATGGGGGGGGGGGGGGGGTTCAGGTATTTACAATAAGCAACCAATATTCTCACACTGCTCGCGATATTACATTTAATATTTGTTTAGGGTAAATTAATGATGTAATGTGTGCCAGCCAAGTCTATGGACTTTAGTGTTTGTTTAGGGTAAATTATGATGAACTTCGTGCCAGCCATTCAAGTCTACTAGACCTGTACGTGCCCGTCGCAGTCGGCCACCGGCCTACCTGGGAACGATGCAACTTGGGAACCTAATGATATACGTTGCCATAGCACCCGTTTTAACTGTCAGCCGGTGTCCCACATGGAGATCTGTGTATGTGCCTGTGTGTGTGTGTGTGTGTGTGTGTGTGTGTGTGTGTGTGTGTGTGTGTGTGTGTGTGTGTGTGTGTGTGTGTGTGTGTGTGTGTGTGTGTGTGTGTGTGTGTCTGTGTGTCTGTGTGCCTGTGTGTGTGTGTGTGTGTGTGTGTGTGTGTGTGTGTGTGTGTGTGTGTGTGTGTGTGTGTGTGTGTGTGTGTGTGTGTGTGTGTGAAGACTGCAAACTGAATGTCGCGAGACATGGTCAAAGCGTTTCCGGGGGTCCCCCAGCCAAAAACGTTGAGAACCAGCTGTGCTATGCAATTACAATACCGCTTGGTTCTCAAACCTTTTTAATTTCAAGAGCCACCACCGTGACTCAGCGAACTCGTGAATAATAATGGAGCCGTTATTTGGTTCACCCTGTGGCAGCTGCATGATCCCCACACTGAGCCCAGAGATGAGGTCTCCCACGGCGTTGTCTCTGATGGAGTAGCGAGGGAGCCAGGAGAGGACAGGAACACTGGCCAGAACACAGCTCTTCACCCTGGGACCTGAACATCTGGGGAAGAAAGAGAGACAATTTAAATTCCGGGGACCCCCAGGGGTCCTTGAGGGAGTTCCAGGGGGTCCCCAGCTTAAATGATAGTTTGGAACCAAATGGACCCTTATGGGTCTGTAACTCCGAGAGTGTACAAATGGAACCAAATTGTAGTTGTACACTCTCAGAGTTAAATTAACATTGTTTTTGCAATATAAATTGGGGTCTCAGAGATAGAAATGCCATTAAATGGGAGTCCGTAGCCTGTTGCATATCAAACTGGGGGAGGGGGGGGGGTCCTTGAAATGAAAATAGTTGAAAATCACTGCTTGAGCTGTAAAAAATCTTCTCTTATGAGGGTCCCCGTCATATCTTTTCTAATGGGGGTCCGCGGGCTAATGAGCGTCATTTTGGGGGTCCTTGACATGAACAGGTTTGGGAACCACGGATAGAAGTAATGGTGATGTCCTCATGTGAAATGATTAAGTAATGAACAACAAGGTGGCGCAGCTGTAAACGTAGACTATGGCATTATTACAGTAGATCCTATGTGGAGCTAAAAGGTCATATTGTCTTCATGGGACAAATAAACAATCAGAATACATTTCTCTCTCCCTCCAACGGGAAACATTCAAAGTTGTAAGAATATGGGGAAATGCATTTCATATGTATGGATAACCAAGCAAAGTAAGAGGTGCACATGCAGGAAAGCTTACAGTAGCAATTATGTCCTAAATTGAGAGGCAATAATTGACAGTCACTGATCCTACCGAGTTTGAGTTGCATTCACTTTTGTATGAATACAGCAATAAAGGCAGCTTTCTTTTGGTTGTACCTCAGGCTGCCCTGTCCTGATTTACTGTACCATACAGATACATGATCAGAAATAAATATATTCACACACACACACACACACACACACACACACACACACACACACACACACACACACACACACACACACACACACACACACACACACACACACACACACACACACACACACACTCTTTCAGGAAGAAGGCCCAAACCATTTTGGGCGGGAACCCCTTTTGGTGTTTTAAACATTATGTTATAATTTAGCTATTGAAAAATAGCAGATCTACAAGCTCATAGCGCGCCACCGAGTGGCGCGCTATGAGCTTGTAGGTCTGCTATTTTTGAAAAATTATGAAAATATTTATTTCAGAAAACTGGAGGATTTAGAAGATTTTTTTTTAATTTCGAGGTCAGGCCTAAATGGGTTAATTACTAGTGATCCCTGATAACTGGCTGTTAAGGTCTCTTGTGTAACTCACCGGCATCCAGCTTTCAATCTCCCCAAAACAGATCTAGACTTCTTTTCTGCACGCCGTCCAAGGAGATCCAGCTGCTCTTCATCCAGGGTGACTGCATGGCATGGCTGCTGCTGCCCTTGGTGGTGGAGATCATTTTGTACTTTCATCTGGTTTAGTTGTATAGGCCTAGTAGGTTTTTGTTCAAGACTAGTTCTGTGCAAAAACAGTGAGATTTTGTTGTGTTTCAAATGTGTGAATAAAGTTGTTGTGAGACAATTTGAATGAGGACGGTGACAGTAGCCAACTGCATAGAGGCAATTGAAGGTCATGAGTGTGTAGAGTGAGTCTATCGGCACTCTATCACACAGTGCAACAGGAGTGCGTTTGTGTGTGTGTGTGTGTGTGTGTGTCCTCTCACACAAACACATGAACTCTCTCTCTCTTGCACAGTTGAACACACAAACTCACACGTGAGTTGGGGCGAGGCCTTGAACTCTGCACGGAGTGCACGCTGTGGTGAATTTACAATCCTACAAGCCTCCTCCCCCTTTCTCTCTCTCTCCCCCAGTCCTCTCCCCTCAACTTTCTCTCTCTCTCTCTCTCTCTCTCTCTCCCAGTCCTCTCCCCTCTTCTAGGCCTCCTCCCCCTTTCTCTCTCTCTCCCCCAGTCCTCTCCCCTCAACTTTCTCTCTCTCTCTCTCTCTCTCTCCCCCTCTCTCTCTCTCTCTCCCCCAGTCCTCTCCCCTCTTCTAGGCCTCCTCCCCCTTTCTCTCTCTCTCCCCCAGTCCTCTCCCCTCTTCTAGGCCTCCTCCCCCTTTCTCTCTCTCTCTCTCTGTCCTCTCCCCTCTTCTAGGCTATTCAATTACCTCTGAATGGCTCCTTCATCACAGCTCCCCTTTCACAGAGGCTCTATTGGCTCCAGTCCACAAGTGTAGTAGCCATACTGCTTCATGTGCAATAACTATCACACTTACATAGTTTGTTTCCTTAATAACTCAGCTCAGGCATTCTCCATTGCTTAAAGAGGGGCGCCTGGTAATGTATGTTTAAAGTGATGTAAACAAACATTAAAAGTCCATAAACTTGGCTGTGTCATATGACGTACTAGTGCCTCTAGTAAAAGCAGGGATCCCTGATTGTGTGGATGACATACAGTACATGGGCACCCGTGAGTGGAGTTCTATTGTGTACGTACTCCACCACTTGTATTCGAGCAGTGGCACAGACATGACGCAAAGCTCCACCAATCCATAAAACCTCCCGGTTTCGTGAGGTCAACAGCTCCTTACTAATAATAATTAACCTCATGATCCAACATATTAGGACATCCCATTACGTAATGTACAATATCGTTAACGATAGCAGCCCTCTGGGATAGCAGCCCTCCCTTTCACTCACATCTACACTGCTGGACAGGGCTTTGTATACCCATGACTGATCCCATTGTTAGATTGAACAATCAGACCACTACACAGCAGCCCCAGTGGCCTAATGGATAAGGCACTGGCCTCCTAAGCCAGGGATTGTGGGTTCGAGTCCCGTCTGGGGTGTCTGTCAGCAGAGTGGCGCAGCGGAAGCGTGCTGGGCCCATAACCCAGAGGTCGATGGATCGAAACCATCCTCTGCTATTAACAGAATTTTGAAAATGGTGAGATACCACAATAGAGAGCAAGATGCAGTCTGGAGTGAACCAAACACACTGCATTGGCTGTCGCACTATTTTTTCTTCCCAACTATTCCGTTATTATCCATTTGCCAATTTGAAGCTGTTGGTCTATTTAAACATGAGGTTTTTTTTAAAGAAGAAAAATGGGAAAGACATCCATATATAATGGCCTCTAAATCTGAGTCCTAGACCACTAATTCGATGTTTTCAACGACATTTAGCAAAAGAAAAACTTTTTCCAATGAATTACAACATTTAGATTTAATTAAAATGTATATTTTTACAATTTACTCATAAGCAAACAAATCAATTAAAATAAACACAAATAACATGTGAGAGATTGGGTCAACTTCAACTTCAAAGTCAAACAAGTAAAATACACATGAAATGAATGACGTTTTATTTCTTTGTTGTGTTTTGAGCTTGCAGATCGGCTAATTTGGAAAATGTTTGAAAGTTTTGAGCTTGCAGATCGGCTAATTTGGAAAATGTTTGAAAGTTTCGGAGAACTAGACGTCGGATGCATAATTATGTCAAATAATGGGCGATACATACCATAGTTATCGGTCTGGCCCTATCTTTTATGCTCTAGTAAGGACAAGGTTCAACACAAAACATGGTGATAGGATATCACACACCTGCACATGACTATAGGAGGGAGGGAGGGGGAGAGAGAGACAGTGTTTCCACACTTGGGCAGACAGGCGCGGCAGTTTTCTGCTGTCTGCCGGCATCTCTTCCAGGTTTTTAGCTAGGACAAATAAAGAGGATGGTGCACGGAGCTGCGGCCCACTCTCCTGCGGGAGGTTTGCACATGCTCAGTGTAAACAGGAACTGCGATGATGGAGTGTTCCAGCAGAGGTGCTAGATAGAAAGCTCATAACTTTCATGTAAATAATGAGATCCAGAACAGTTGAGAATTAAACAGCAGTCACCCTTCCCTTTTCAAATGTTTTATATCATCCACAGCACTTGAATGAACAGTATCCATGTCATTTCACAAAAATAAACCTATTTCACTCACATTCCCCCACACTCACACTAACATAGCATCCGCTTCACACAACATCAAAAGCATAAATGTTGTGAGTGCTTGACACAGAATGTCACCTTGTCACCTCATTCGTCAGGGGACAGGCTGACAAATTGTAAATTAGGCTGTGAATGCACACTTTATACATCATGGTTAATTAAACACACCTTCGACAGAGAAGCAATTAATTAACTAAATCACTTACAGTAGTAGCTGCACTCAACTGGGATTGCATGAATGAAAACTCTTGGCCCTGCATGTGATGGCAACATCGCCTGGGAAAAAACTGATGGCACATCTCACCTGGGAAAAAAACGGAATCCATCCGTTTGGGTCAAATATCAACCATTAGCAAGATTCCAGATTGGATTTGTGACAATTTAGTCACATGTAAGGATGTCACTTATGTGGGTTGCATTTGGATGGCCAACGTACTGGTGAAAAATGGCATAGAAAGTGATTTTGAAAGTAAGTTCAAAGAACAAGCTCTAATCCTTTTCGGGATTGGCACCAATATTGACGCCGATGGAACAGACGCACAAGGATTTCGGGCCATAGGAGCATGCGCATGTCCTTTATGCGCCAAGTTAACCCATTTTGGACGGGTTGGTATTTGAAGCATCCGGTTATACTTTAGCTATTGAAAAATAGCAGATCTACAAGCTCATAGCGCGGCACCGAGTGCTGCAATACGAGCTTGTAGATCTGCTATTTTTTGAAAAATCGTGAAAATGTGGCGCTAATTTGGAATATATATTCTTTCAGCTCGAATGTTTTCAACTCAAATCTTTGTTCCTGGGGGGTCCCCTGGAACAACATATTTTCAGATGGGGGTCGGCTGGCCAATTACAGATAATTCTGGGGGTCCTTGACATGAAAATGTTTGAGCACCACTGACATAGAAACATAGGTTTTTCAGAAAACAGTTGGGATTTAGAAGTCATTTTTTAGAATCGTCCTCAGGTCGAAACGGGTTAACTGAATTGGCAACTAGTTAACACCTTGAGGGCCCGGACCTATTTAATCCATTAATAAAATGTGCCCATCATTTATAGCGCACGGACCAGTTTTACCGGGGCACCAGAAGTTGTTGTGAATGTCTGTGTAGCAGCTAACAATAGCCACACCACTCTAGAGTCGATCGACAACAACGGGAGGTAAGAATAAATCTATCGCGACTAGCGACTGGACCGCGGAGCGCCGTCTAACACAGGATCTTTTTTCATAATTAGACGGGATGATTTAGATCGCGAGTTATGAACGTTTTAAGATTTTCGTTTTCGTCCGCTAAACAGGCAGGGAACATTCTCGATGACGTGTCACTGTTGTGCAACACCGAGGATTGGGCAACAAGCGCTCCTAGGCTGTGGAGCGATGCGACCGGTTTTGATATCATTAATCTCCGTCCCGTTTATCAATCTCCGTCCTGGGCAACTGACCATGAACTTGAACTTGACGGTGATCTCCGTCTGGGGCCCTTAAACTGTGTGCTAAAAAAAAATCCCCCACGGGCCTTTGGTTAGTACTGTACCTGTCTTAGCAGGAAGCAAGAGGTTCATATTGTTCATTGTGCTATGTGTTTCCATGCCTGGTTCCAGCTCAGTGCTGAATCTGCCGTAACATCAGCATGAGGTCTCTGACGCGCTCCACCCTGCAACGAGGCGTCTGGTACAACGGCAGCATGAGGTCTCTGACGCGCTCCGCCCTGCAACGAGGCGTCTGGTACAACGGCAGCATGAGGTCTCTGACGCGCTCCGCCCTGCAACGAGGCGTCTGGTACAACGGCAGCTCAGTGCTGAATCTGCCGTAACATCAGCATGAGGTCTCTGACGCGCTCCGCCCTGCAACGAGGCGTCTGGTACAACGGCAGCTCGAAGAAGGAGAAGGTGAAGCTAGGCGAGAAGCTGAGGTTGCTGACGGGACGGAGGGGCGGCAGGCGGGGGGCGCGGGGCACCCTGCACTGGGGCACCACCCTCCGCCTCGGCCGCACCCCTCTGGCACCTCCTCTAGCTGTAGACAGAGATGAGAGGCATGGAGACAAGAGACAATTTAGGCATTTAGACAGACGCTCGTAACCCATTTAGACCCGAGCTCGATTCTACAAAAATGTCTTCTAGATCCTGACAGTTTTCTGAAAAACCCCATGTTTCTATGTCAGTGGTTCTCAAACTATTTCAGGTCAAGGAACCCCAAAAATATATGTAATTGGCCACCGATCCCCATCTCAAAATGTTGTTCCAGGGACCCCCCGCCCCCAGAAGCCAAGATTTGAGATAAAAACGTTCGCCGTGAAGGAATATATTCAAACATTTGCGCCACATTTTCACGAAAAATAGCAGACATACAAGCTCGTAGCTCCTTCACGGCGAACGCGCTATGAGCTTGTAGATCTGCTATTTTCCAATAGCTAAAGTATAACATAACGCTTAAAACACCAAAAACGGTTCCCGCCCAAAATGGGTAAATTCAGAGGGATTTACAGTAAGCAAGAACACCACAAGGTAATACATAACATACATAGAAAGTCATCGAGAATCATATAAGCAAACTAAGAACCTAATATCTGTCTAAAAGTAGATTATCTGTACAGCTAGGCTAGGAGTATAGAGTGCTACGTCTACATACCAGAACAAGAGGGGAAGAAATGAGAGAGAGAGAGAGACACGTACTGTATGACACAACCAAATCAATCAATCAATGTGCAAGGAATCAAACCCATATGAACTTTGTCGGGCTGAGTACTTTACTTTAGCCCTGCACCACAGAGACACCCAGGAAAATATATACCGGCGGGTAGACTATATCTTTTTTTTCCTAAGGTGGGTAGTATAGGCAAGGCCTGAAGAGGCATTTACACATAGTTTATAGGCCAGTCAATCTAAGATTTGACACTCCTTGGGCTTAAAAACGGCCATAGACGTCATCACAAATGTGATGAGGTCAGCACATTTGGGCACATTAAGGGCAAGTGGCTATGGCCGTTTTTAGCCCAAGGAGTGTTTTTCGTGCAAAACTAATGCTTGCAATGGATTCGGAATCATGAATAACCCCTAGTTTGACACGTTAAATGCTACTTAAAGCATAATTAAAATTAGACATTTTTGCCTCATATAGGATGTTAATGGTTAACTTTCAACCCCTGAATTTACCATGAACCAACATTTATATAATTCACAATCTTTAATACATTATTTGGATGACCCTAAGGATCATAAAAAACCTTGAATGATTATTATTGCAATTTATTTTGGGTCACGCCCCTTTTTAGCTTATTATTACAGTCAACCAATCCCATCAGCCACCGACACACTGTACCTGTGTTCTCCTGTGGGGCTGGGACAGATGGAGACGGGTTGGGAGAGCCCAGATTTGAACCCACAACCTCCCCTCTGGCCACAGCGCGTTGAGGAGGGGGGGCAGGGGTGGGATGAGGCGCAGGGGGCGGCGGGATGGAGGTGAAGGAGGACTCGAACAGGGAGTGGCCTCCCCAGGGTGTCATGGAGGCATCAAGGATAGTCTAAGAAGGATGAGACGCGAAGACCGTACGGGCGACGCCATGTTGCTTTGGAAGGAAAGAAACATGCGCAATGGGCTATATGCAGCCAACACTTCCGCGTTCAGCTTCCTTGGTCTCAACTGCGCATGTTTCTTTCCTTCCAAAGCAACATGGCGTCGCCCGTACGGTCTTCGCGTCTCATCCTTCTTAGACTATCCTTGGGAGGCATCAGGGTGGAAGGTGGAGGAGGGAGGAGGAGGAGCCTGGTGGGGGTAAGATGAAGATGGTTGCTGCTGGTGCTCATGCTGTTTCTGGACGCGCTTCCTGCGAGTGGCCAGCAAGGGGTGCTGAAGGGCTGGGGAGGACAGAGAAGGCTTCTTGGCTTTAGGGAAGGAGGGAGAGAAGGAGGGAAGGAAGATTGGAAAGAAGCTGTTTACTTTGCTACTCTTATGAAACTGGGCTAAAACCTAACTCTGGTCCATACATAGCCCTAGCCCTTTGCTAGAGCTATGGACCAGAGGTAGCTAAAACCTATTAGAGCTTGGAAATTTGGAATCTAGTAAAATGCAACAGAAGCAAATCATTCATTTATTTTATTTAGCCCTGGGTCACAGCAGCACAATTTAAAAACACATGAATGGAAAAGAAAGAAAGTCAATAAAAGCTAAGAATGAATCATATAAATCAACAGAATTTGGGCAGTTGGGCACCCGTGAGTGGAGTTCTATTGTGTACGTACAGTGGTGAGCAGTTGAGACTGGCAGTGATACCACTTGAGTGCCTCCGTGGTGCCTATGTGGTGCCACACCCCCTTTGGTGGTACAACGATTCACACTTAATTTAAAGGTGTAGTGAAATTAAAAATACGTTTTTCACACTTTTAGACCATCTCCGTGGTCATCATATGAGCATACCTAACAATGGATGCCAAAAAAATGGGAAAATTCTCATTTGTGTGTGTT
Source organism: Electrona antarctica (assembly GCF_951216825.1). NCBI lineage: Eukaryota > Metazoa > Chordata > Actinopteri > Myctophiformes > Myctophidae > Electrona > Electrona antarctica. Next base: position 49,120,170 of record NC_136807.1, read on the forward strand.
TTTATATCAAAAGTCCATAAAAATATATTTTGTATTACTTCCTGAAAACGAAAACGTGCTGCGTGATGACGTGTCGAGGCCCACATCGATAAAAGCCAATAAAAATGAAGCTCACCCGTATCCTCTCCATATGTGCGCATCCGTGCAGCACAGCTGCTATTGATTACAGAAATCCTCCGTTTTTATTCCCATTCCAGATAACATCCAGGCAGTGTATTACTCGGTTTCAACTTAATCATCACGCTAAAATATGTATCTGAAAACATTATAGGGTAGAAATAAGCCACATAACAGTAAACTGGTACAGCTGGCAGTCTATTTCATTTGTAAAAAACACAAACCACGCTGCTGCGTATAGCATAGCAACCGTCCCTAGCTACCGTCCCATCGCCTGAAGGGATGCGACGCTCTGATTGGTTCAGAAACTTCAGACCGGTGTTTCAACTTGAAACTTCAAAATAAAATGTCCACCATTTCCGTTTCACTACGCCTTTAAAGGTGTCAATGGGTGTAGTGTGGCAAATCAGCCACAGTGTGGCACATGTGAGTCCATGTTTTTTTTTACTAGATTCATTGGTGAATGCATTTCAACAACAAGTGATTTTTACTTGTATTTTTATGTTTTATAAACATAGAAAACAAAGCAGAATCCTTAGGATGAATTCAAAGCAATTGTTTCTTTAAACAAAACTGTGTTTATCACATTTAACGGCATTAGACAAATGAAAACTTGTATTATTTGTGGAATCTAACTCAGGTCTCTTAATGAGTAGATACAATAATTAAATCAAGTCATTTTGAGGCAGAGACAAGCTTGTAAAATGTAAAGCAATGTGATTGTTCTTATGCCTAAATATATTAAAATCTAAGTTTCCTTAACCCCTAAAATATATCTTTATACTAGGGCTGTCAATCAATTTAAAATATTTAATCGTGATTAATCGCATGATTGTCCATTGTTAATCGCAAATGAATCACATATTTTTATCCATTCTAAATATACCTTAATTCAGTGGTTTTAAACCTTTTTCATATCAATATTTATTCTGCATTTGAGCCACGGGCCACCATTTGATGAGATTTAGCCTTGGCAGACCCAAACTAAAGAATTACAATTTACAATTTAGGCATTTAGCAGACGCTCTTAATCCAGAGCTATTTACATTAAACAAGAACAAAAAAAGCATGGGAATACATCACATATATAAGAAGAATATGTCCACATTTGCATGCTGTATTGATGTTAGTAAATTAACTTAAGTAATGCAGATGTTTAACAATAATAATTGAACTGTTGAGAGTGTAAAATGGAACCCTGGTATAATTTTACACGCTCAAGATTTAAAAAATCTACAAGGATCCATTGGTTTCCAACTCTCCATAATGTAGCTGGGGATCAGCTAGAACGTATGTATGTATAGTTTACATAGATACTCCACTGTTACGTTCTTAGCTTACGCATGTTTCATGATAACTACTTTTGATGTATGCCATGCTTTTTGTTTTTGTTATTGCTTAATGTAAATCGCTCTGGATTAAGAGCGTCTGCTAAATGCCTAAATTGTAAATTGTAACCCCCTCAATGACCACTGGTTCAGAACCACTGCCAAGAACATTTTCATGTTTTTAATATCTTTGTAAACTCTGTAACATTGTTACATGTCAGTTGTGTATAAACTACTTCAGACATAATGCAAAGTTGTAATGCTGGAATCTAATCATCAACTGCTTTCCTGAATGTTTGAACCCAATAAAACTCAAAACTAAAATTAGCTGGCTAACCATTGTGAGGCTAAGTTGACAATCAAAGGCATGCTAGGTGTTCATTAATTTGCATATCATTGTGTAAATTTACTTTCCTCAGTTAGTGTGTGCAAGCATGTTCATTTGACTCTGTGACGCACATGATAAAATTGTGCAGAAACAAGCCATTGTGATTTTTTGGGTTTAATCCTTTTGGTAAATGTTGCATTTATATAGCTGCACTTACACTTTTATCCAAAGCGCTCTACTACTCTACTACTACTCTTCTATTCAACTGTACTTTCTGTGCTTTTTTGTACTCGTCCCAAGAAGGGGTCATCCCTATGTTCCCCCAGAATGTTTGAGTCTGAGCAATTATGTTTTAGTTTATTTTATGCCAGTGTTAATTTTTAGTTGGCTAAGACTAGATAGTTTAAGTAGCCTAGGCAGGCCTAAAGTTCAATGGATTGTTCAAAGACTGAGCTTAAATCAGAATTTGCTACTAAAAGTAAGACTACGTTGCTAAAATACTTTTAGTCTTACTATAATTACTAGGTTAGGTTTCTGGTTTAGATTTAGGTTTATTCTAAGTGGGGAACAAAGAACCTTTTTTGCATGGTGGGGAACATAGAACCTGGGGAACATAGGTACGCTCCCAACAAGAATTTAACTGGCACAATACATCTTGTAATTTTTGCCTGTTGGAAACCTCTGCTCTTGCTCTTGCTCTGTAAGAAGGTGCAAACTCACTAGGCTCTCCAGCCTCATGTGTCTCTTTAGACATGCTAATAAACTGGTCAGGCTACTACTTTGCCTCAACCCCCGAATCCAACTAACACCTGCACACTTTGGGGGCGATCCGTCTTCACTTTTCGAAATTCTGTGGCGAGCCGTTTTCACTTTTCGCCGGGGCGAGTTGGAAAAGGGGCGAGATGACCTGGTACCGGCCAGAAGAGGCATATAGCGGGGGTTCATGTGGTTATACATGCTATTCAATGATGTCATGATGTTTTCATTGTCAAAAGAATATTGTCAAGGTGGTGCACTGTTTTCATATTGCTGGATAATATGGTGCGGTGGGAGAGGAGAGGAATCAGTTATGTTGCATTAATGTATTGATAATCATTAGGCCTATAGCCTATGTTATTTAAAGAGAGAATAACACGAACATAGGCCTAAATGGCTGCAAACATATTGTCATTAACCTATTCATTCATTCATTCATTCATCCAGATGGTGGCAGTATTGAGTTCACGAGTAGCCTACTGTCCGATATCATCACTGGGGAGTAGGGAGTAGGTAGTAGGGACTATGAATTCGGATGCAGCCCCTGATTTCGGACGAATCCTTGGTTTGTGTTCATGGTAACCGGTGACAACTTCCTGTACTTCACACTCAACACAGTTACGAGATGGAACACTTTTAACATAATAGTTCAAAACATTCGCACACCTACATATCAAACATGTAAAAAAAAGAAAAACACATTTTAAATTTTAAGATGAAGCTTTAGTTGCATAAAAACATTTGCACACCTAGAACAGACTGTTGAAAAAGCAGTGAGCAGCATAAAACATTATAAAAAATAATAACACGGTCAACTTGGGTCAAGAGAAGGGTTTTTCCTGTTACCCGCCTTATTGTGTTTTAAACCTGCAACTTTTCTTGCAGGTTTTTCTTTCATTGATAACATGTAAATCATACAGTTACAGTACACCGAGTACAGCGTTCAACACTGCTGCAAGTCAACAGTGAACTTTACAGTTCATTAAGAGGCATTCAGGTCCATTGCTGTGCTTTAGAAAACATGGCTGCCGATTGGTGGGTGGGACAGGGACTGCATTTGAGATGTTCACGTACTTTTACGTAAAGACTCATGGTGGGGCTATATCTTGTACCACCCCTTAACCCTTATCCCTAAACTTATTTGCCGTTTTTTACTATTTTAAAAAACCTTTTAAAATAGTTCAAATAGCTGATCTACAAGCTCACAACGTGTAGATGTAGATTGGCTAGTTGAACTATTTTAAAATTATTTTCAAAATAGTAAATAGGTGGCGCAAGATAGGGCCCAGTCTCAAAGGGATAGCATCAAAACAAAAGTCCTTTGCGGTTTTGTTTAGATTTCAGGCCCTATATCAATTCATAGACATGACATGAAAAATAACAACAAAATTCAATATAATCAGAAACAATAATACAAAATAAAACATATATGTACAGAGTGGAGTGTTTAAGGGAGAAGTGATCCTTTCCTGTCCCTCCGGCCTGCTGAAAGGTGGATTTTTAGGCCTGTTTTAAAAGCTGCAGGTGAGCTGCATAATTATTTTGAGGGAGGGGGTCAATTTTTTTCCCTACTTGGTCTGTGTCTCATAGGAGGGCTGTGGGCAGTTCAGAAACCAGTCTGTGTCTCATAGGAGGGCTGTGGGCAGTTCAGAAACCAGTCTGTGGCAGTTAAAAAAACAGTCTGTGTCTCATAGGAGGGCTGTGGGCAGTTCAGAAACCCGTCCACCAGTGACATAATTGATGGGGAATCCAAGCTAATAGAAACTGCAGGCTTTCTATTCCCTAAAAGTTACCATGATATAATGGAAGCCATCGTTCTCACAATGACAAAAATCAAATCAAAAAATATATATATTTATAAATATATATTTATAATCTAAAAAAATCAAACAATGATGTCACTGGAAGATGGGTGAATCTAAAAATGAAATCTATGAAAATCTGCTGGGGGGGGGGGGGGGGGGGGGGGGGTCCCTGCTTCATCTCTCTCTCAGCCAAGGGGTCCTTGCCGTGAATAACGTTGAAGACCCCTGGTATAGGGATTATACGTCTAGGTATACTTTAATATTTATTGATGGTGTCTCCTGTTCTGCACCAGGCGGGATGATTCAGATTGTATTATGTATATACTTTATTCTGTGCCCTGTATCTGTGACCTTTACTGTGGTGCTCTCTCAAAACCCTTTAGAGATCCACCTCGTACACAGGAGGTCTCCTGCCTCTTACTGCCCCGTCAGCACCTCCTCGTACACATCATCATACAGGAGGTGTTCTGTCTCCTCACTGGGTGCAGCGTCAGCACCTCCTCGTACACCCACATCATCATACAGGAGGTGTTCTGTCTCCTCACTGGGTGCAGCTTCGGCACCTCCCCGTACACCCACATCATCATACTGGTGGTATTCTGTCTCCTCACTGGGTGCAGCTTCGGCACCTCCTCGTACACCCACATCATCATACTGGTGGTATTCCGTCTCCTCACTGGGTGCAGCTTCGGCACCTCCTCGTACACCCACATCATCATACTGGTGGTATTCTGTCTCCTCACTGGGTGCAGCGTCAGCACCTCCTCGTACACCCACATCATCATACTGGTGGTATTCTGTCTCCTCACTGGGTGCAGCTTCGGCACCTCCTCGTACACCCACATCATCATACTGGTGGTATTCTGTCTCCTCACTGGGTGCAGCTTCGGCACCTCCTCGTACACCCACATCATCATACTGGTGGTATTCTGTCTCCTCACAGGGTGCAGCTTCGGCACCTCCTCGTACACCCACATCATCATACTGGTGGTATTCTGTCTCCTCACTGGGTGCAGCTTCGGCACCTCCTCGTACACCCACATCATCATACTGGTGGTATTCTGTCTCCTCACTGGGTGCAGCTTCAGCACCTCCTTGTGGATCTGGCTCTTCATACTGGTGGTATTCTGTCTCTTCACTCAGTCCGGCTTCAACGTCGGAACGAGCAAATTCGTTATAATAAACTATCTCTACGCTCTCCCGTCTTACATTATAATAAACCACGCCAATGTCCTGCGCTCCCGCACGCCGCCTTCTGATGACCTGGAGAAACACAGCAGTGCCCGGCTTTAATAAACCGGCTCTCTTAGATTAAAAACGTCTGACATTTACATTGCAGTGTTATGTTGAATAAAGAAGTATGATTACCTTCCAGAGAGGATAGAGGACAGCAATTATCAGGATCAAGACCAGCAGCACCATGACTGTACATTTGAGAACGTTAGATGTCAGATGAGAAGCTGTGAGGGAAATATGTTAAATATGTTAGAACATCAAACATCATGCAAAAGAACAGCGTAAAGATTGCTTGCTTGAGTTTCAAATTGTGACTTGAAAAGACCACATTTCATGTTACCTGTGACAGTGATAGAGAGGACCTCACTCTTAGAGGAGAAGTTGTGAGAGAAAACGTGGATGTGATAAACACAGATGTAACTTCCCTGGTGGGTGTGGTTTGCTGCAGGAAACAGGAATGTGGCAGAGTGATTGACAGCTGTCTGGGTATGGTTTTGAGTTTCGCTGCATCCAGAGATGTTGTGTGTTGCATTAAATGATGTTGTGTGTTGTGTTGCATCCAGAGATGTTGTTTGTTGTGTTGTATCCAGTGATGCTGTGTGTTGTGTTGTATCCAAAGATGTTGTTTGTTGTGTTGAATACAGTGGCGTTGTGTGTTGTGTTGTATCTAGTGGTGTTGTGTGTTGTGTTGTATCCAGTGGCGTTGTGTGTTGTGTTGTATCCAGAGATGTTGTGTGTTGTGTTGTATCCAGTGGTGTTGTGTGTTGTGTTGTATCCAGAGATGTTGTGTGTTGTGTTGTATCCAGAGATGTTGTGTGTTGTGTTGTATCCAGTGGTGTTGTGTGTTGTGTTGTATCCAGAGATGTTGTGTGTTGTGTTGTATCCAGTGATGTTGTGTCGGACGCAGTGATGTTGCGCGTGGAGTTGGATCCAGTGAAGGTGAGGTGGAAGAAGCCTCCTGGGTACTGTGGCAGGATGGAGCATCTGATGCTGAAGCTGGAACCCTCCGTCACCTGCAGCCCCTGATGATGGCTTTCAGAAATGGAGTGTACTAAGGTACGCACTGATGTTGTGTGTTGTGTTGTATCCAGAGATGTGTGTTGTGTTGTATCCAGTGGTGTTGTGTGTTGTGTTGTATCCAGTGATGTGTGTTGTGTTGTATCCAGTGGTGGTGTGTGTTGTGTTGTATCCAGTGGTGTTGTGTGTTGTGTTGTATCCAGTGGTGATTTGTGTTGTGTTGTATCCAGTGGTGTTGTGTGTTGTATCCAGTGGTGTTGTGTGTTGTATCCAGAGATGTGTGTTGTGTTGTATCCAGAGATGTTGTGTGTTGTGTTGTATCCAGTGGTGTTGTGTGTTGTGTTGTATCCAGAGATGTTGTGTGTTGTGTTGTATCCAGTGATGTTGTGTCGGACGCAGTGATGTTGCGCGTGGAGTTGGATCCAGTGAAGGTGAGGTGGAAGAAGCCTCCTGGGTACTGTGGCAGGATGGAGCATCTGATGCTGAAGCTGGAACCCTCCGTCACCTGCAGCCCCTGATGATGGCTTTCAGAAATGGAGTGTACTAAGGTACGCACTGATGTTGTGTGTTGTGTTGTATCCAGAGATGTGTGTTGTGTTGTATCCAGTGGTGTTGTGTGTTGTGTTGTATCCAGTGATGTGTGTTGTGTTGTATCCAGTGGTGGTGTGTGTTGTGTTGTATCCAGTGGTGTTGTGTGTTGTGTTGTATCCAGTGGTGATTTGTGTTGTGTTGTATCCAGTGGTGTTGTGTGTTGTATCCAGTGGTGTTGTGTGTTGTATCCAGAGATGTGTGTTGTGTTGTATCCAGTGGTGATGTGTGTCGCGTTGTATCCAGTGGTGTTGTGTGTTGTGTTGTATCCAGTGGTGATGTGTGTTGTGTTGTATCCAGTGGTGTTGTGTTGGATGCAGTGATGTGTGTTGTGTTGGATACAGTGTGATTGACAGCTGGCTGGATGGAGCAGCTGGTGTTGAAGCTGGAAGCCTCCATCAGCTGCAGCTCCTGCTGCTGGCTTTCAGAAAGGGAGCGTACAAAGGTGATGATTGGCTTAAACAGCAGATCTGGAACAAGACAGAGGTGATTGGCTGAAATTGGTAATACAGTAGATTTGACTGTATGACCAGTTTAATTATAAGATATTGTATTGACAGATAGATGAGATAATGTAAATGTGTCATTGTTGAAGTCATTGTTTTACCTGAACAGATAATCTCCAGTCTGGCAGTGGAATTGCCAGACCTCTTTGTTCCACACTCCCTCAGTGAAGACTCAGACCCAACACAGGAAGCTGAAATCCACCATACAGGTTCATGTGTAGAAGCAGAAGTCCTTTCTCTTGATACAGCAGAGCCACACTCCAGCTGTCGACACACTACAGATGATGACTTCAGGTTCCAGTCAGACCGACCATCCACTGGTCTCCACTCTCCCTGGTGTTTCATCTCCAGTATTCCAATACACTTACTGGTTCCCCTCACCAACCTGACATTGTCAGACTCTGTACAGAGACCAGAGAATAAACAGTAAAGATTCATATTTATTTATTCATGAAATAATAATCCAAAGTTCCAAACCAAAAGTTTAGCTTGTCTTTTACCTGAGCAGGTCCAACAGACTTGTAAGGTGAGCTTGTGTTTCTAGTTGAGTCTGAAGTTCCACAGTCCAGGAGAACAGACTCGTGGCCTTTACACTGGAACTCTTTGGTCCACATTGAAACATTGGCTTCTCCATAGAGCACCCCCTGGAGGACTGAAGGAGCCTCACACCCAAGCTCCCTACAGACCACCTCTGCATCCTGCTGGTCAAAGTCACCTTCACACACTGAGACCCAAGACTCATCAGACTTCACCTCCACTCTGCCTGAACACAAAGTAGTGCCATTCACCAACCTCACAGAGTCTGGAGAGAGAGAGAGAGAGAGAGAGAGAGAGTCATTGACGGTAAAGGCAAGAAATAGAAATGAAAGCAATAACAAGACCAGAGATATCATATGTGCAAGATGAACGTTACATACCCCAATAGTATAGTAAGGCATAATGCCCCATCAGAACATAACATGCTGCTTAATTACCAGTAAGACGCCTATGGGCGTTGAGTGTACAGGGTTTGATGAGGGCCGGGCCTTAATTTTCGGGCCTGTTGAGAACTCTAGTTTTCGCCGGCTGCCGGGCGCGGCTACACTAATAACTTTGGGGCAGGCCCGTCTAGAGTTTGAACTGGATAGCTATCAATCAGTTCTGACATATCCTCAAAATGTCTCAAAATGTCAGGTTTCACAATGGCGCTCTATGGACTGGCAAGTAGACTAGTTGCGACAGAAGGTCGCACATTGACTATATGACATCAGGGTACTCCTTCCCTGATGATGTCACGTGATGTCATGAGACCTGGGCACCATATATGATTTTGACTGACTGACTGACTGACTGACTGACTGACTGACTGACATGTACAATTGCATTGTAAATACGACCTGCGGTCGCAATAATCCACACATATTAATTTCACAAACAGCAAGTAATGGCTCTGAATGGTTTAATTGATCAGGGCCAGTGTTTCCCGTGGCTTTGTCAGACATTACTGTCGTTGAAGTAGTAGTTTGTTACCTGAACAGTTCACCTCCAGTACGTACAAGGAGGTGGAAGACATCTTATTTCCACAGTCACTCAGAGAAGACTCAGACCGAACACAGTGAGGTGTTATCCTCCATGCAGGTTGATGTGTAACACCAGAACTCCTCTCTGTTGAAATGGCAGAGCCACAGCCAAGGTGTCGACACACTACAGATGAGGACTGCAGGTTCCAGTCAGACCAACCGTCCACTGGTCTCCACTCTCTCTGGTGTTTCATCTCCAGTATACCAGCACAGTTACTGGTTCCTCTCACCAACCTGACATCATCAGACTCTGTAGAGACAAGAGAGTAAACGCAATAAATAAACAAACAAACAAATACAAAAATAAAATAAATAAATAAATCACAACCATGTGAAGTGAGGGGCACTCTTATCTTCATACATCATCTCATTCTGGCCATTCACAATTTCTATCTTAACTTTTCTGTCCTCAAGTCCTTTTTATCTCAAGTCCTCAAGGCTAATCCTCAAGGCTAATCACTTGTGGCGTCCTCACTTCACACGAAAGGGTGCTCTTATCATCATGCACCATCACACATCACATTCTGTGCTTAGCCAATCAAATCATCACAAATGTAATTCTGGCCAATCACTTTTGGCGTCTTCACTTTTCTGCCCTCACTTGTATCTTCAATATGTACTTTGCTCAGCCAATCAAAGCATCACTATGGGGTGATCAGCCAATCATCAGCCAATGTTTGTGTTCACACAGATCCACAAAGCTGGGCATCAAAAATAAAATCACACCCCAGTGTGAAGTGAGCGGTGCCGTTGTTGAGTTAATCTGCTGCACCCACTATCAAGTGGGGGGGTGGGATTAACATGCAAGGGGAAAAAAACATGTTATTACTCTCATTATAAAATGATTATCCAAATTAAAAGGTGTCTTTTACCTGAGCAGGTTAGTTCAACAGACTTGTCCGATGAGCAGGTGTTTCTGGATGAGTTTGAGGCTCCACAGTTCCGGAGAGCTGACTCAGTGCCTTCACACTGGAACTCTTTGGCCCACATTGGAGCCTTGACTTCTCCATAGAGCGCCCCCTTGAGGGCCGAAGAAGCTCCGCAACCAAGCTCCCTACAGACCACCTCTGCATCCTGCTGGTCAAAGTCACCTTCACACACTGAGACCCAAGACTCATTAGACTTCACCTCCACTCTGCCTGAACACACACTAGGACCATCCACCAACCTCACAGACTCTGGAGAGAGAGAGAGAGAGAGTGATTATACAATGATGTTAGTGATCTACAAGAGAATGTATGAATGCATTATGGATGCAAATTGAATCTAATCACATCAGAGGAAAGTCAACGTTGTTTTACTGAAACCCTAAACAAACAGTGTTCTTTCATTCTAAAATAAAGTAATTCATATGGAAATATATAATCAATAAATCAAAACACAAATAACTAATCATCATCATCATCATCATCACAATATCTTCCCCAGTAGCTCATGAGACTAAAGGCCTTTTCTAGTCACTGCACTCATAAGCATGCACACACGCATAAACACACATGCACACACAAGCACGAAGACACTTACGCACACACGCACGCAAGTGCACATACATACACGCACAGAGATGAAATGAGAGACTGTAAGGACTGCTGTCATTGTGTTACCTGAACAGTTCACAGTGGGTTTGCCTGTAATCAAACCTTTCCGTGTGACATGATTCTCCATTATGACACAGACGCTCAGTGAAGACTCAGACCCAACACAGTAAGGTGTAATCCTCCATACAGGTTGTTGTGTGAAACCAGAAGTCCTTTCTGTTGAAACGGCAGAGCCGCAGTCCAATTGTCTGCACACTACAGATGAGGACTGCAGGTTCCAGTGAAACCCACCGTCCACTGATCTCCACTCTCCCTGGTGTTTTATTTCCAGTATACCAGAACAGGTACTGGTTCCTCCCACCAACCTTACATCATCAACCACTGTAAAGAGACAGGTGAGTAAACATTTAAACAGTATCACTTTATAATAAACATGAAAGATCACACTTGTGTGAAGTGAGGGGGGCTCTTATCATACATCATCACATTCCGGCCAAGCACAATTGGTGTCCTCACTTTTCTGTCCTCACTTTTAGCCTCAATTATGTGGCACACACAGACACAGAACCCTACTAGCCTATACTACTATCCTATAGCTAGCACCCCTCAAAAATGATTGCAGGGTGTAGCTTGTCTTTACCTGAGCAGGTGAGTCCAACGGTCTTGTCAGGCAAACGGGTGTTTCTGGTTGAGTTTGAGGCTCTACAGTCCAGGAGAGCAGACTCAGTGCCTTCACACTGGAACTCTTTGGTCCATATTGGAGTGTTCACTTCTCCATAGAGTGCCCCCTTGAGGGCCGAAGCAGCTCCGCAACCAAGCTCCCTACAGACCACCTCTGCATCCTGCTGGTCAAAGTCACCTTCACACACTGAGGCCCACGACTCATTAGACTTCACCTCCACTCTGCCTGAACACACACTAGGACCATCCACCAACCTCACAGACTCTGGAGAGAGAGAGAGAGATAGAGAGAGAGAGAGAGAGAGAGAGGGGGGGGGGGGGGGGGGGGGTGGTTATGTTAAACAAACATTATGTTGTAATTGATGTTGTAAGATTATAAGAGCGCCCCTTACTTCACACGGGTGTGACCTTTTTAAATCACACTTGTGTGAAGTGATGGGGCGCTTCGCATCCTGAAACAAACATTGTACAAACAGTCCATTTGGCTGCCACATGACATCATGATTATTTTTGTGTTTACATCACTAGACAAGTTTTTTAACTGTTTAGTTTTATATTGCATTCAACTTCGTCTCTGTGCTGTATGGCCGACGGCCACTTATAGGTCTCTGTTGCTAGGTAACCGATGTAAAGGCAGTGAACCGGAAGCGAAACAGTCTCACTCCGCCTGCTTTAACACATCCCTTGTCAGGTATTCACTCATTCTTCCCTAACTGGCAGCGTTTTTCAGTGAAACCCTTATTTTGAAGGTTCTGCTGGAACTAACGTATACAAGTACAAGCAGTGAAATGTATCCTAGTATCTTTTAGGCACTACAGGGTTCCCTCTACACTTGTTTCTACTTGTGTGATTCTTTAACTTGTTTGTCGACTACAATTCATGCTTACTTAGTGTATTCCGATCAAACATGTAAATTGCTCTGTATTATTTAATTGTGGACTTCACATGAAGAGGAAAGGCATATTTTAAATAGCATGTTGATGATAACACAACTTTTACATTGTTGATGCATATACTGTTTACTGCTTTTACCTGAACAGTTGAGCTTCAGTGTAAGAGTGGAATTATACGACTTTACTGGTCCACACTCCATCAGTGAAGACTCAGAGCCAACACAGGAAGATGGAATCACCCATCCTAGTTGACGTGTAGAACTAGAAGCAAATTCTGTTGAAAGAGCAGATCCACAATCCAACTGTCTACACACTACAGATGATGACATCCTGTTCCAGTCAAACCAAGCCAACACCGGTCTCCACTCTCCCTGGTGTTTCATCTCCAGTATACCAGTACAGCTACTGGTTCCTCCCACCAACCTGACATCTTCGGACTCTGCACAGAGTAATAAGCAGTAAAAACGGATTACATTCATTACAATACCTTGGACAATACAATATAAAAATCAGTTTCAATTTTGTTCACCTGTTGAGTTGTGAGTTGGTTTTAGTTGGAGAGCTGAGGGGGAAAATAATGAATAAATTAGTTTCACTCTAACGATACACTGGAAATGAAGTCTGGAAATCTCTGTTGGAAGTGTTATTGAAGATGGATGGATATAACGTGTCTGTCTGTCTGTCAGTACAGGTATGTAGTTGTACTGTGAGGGCATTAGCAGCAGTTAAATGAACAGGTGTGTTCAGTATAGTCATTAGCAGGACAGCAGTAAAATAAACAGGTGTGTTCAGTATAGTCATTAGCAGGACAGCAGTAAAATAAACAGGTGTGTTCAGTATAGTCATTAGCAGGGCAGCAGTAAAATAAACAGGTGTGTTCAGTATAGTCATTAGCAGGACAGCAGTAAAATAAACAGGTGTGTTCAGTATAGTCATTAGCAGGACAGCAGTAAAATAAACAGGTGTGTTCAGTATAGTCATTAGCAGGACAGCACTGGCCCAGGAGGAATAGGAAGGTTCCCGGTTCGATCCCGGGCTCTCCCTGTGTTATTGTCCAAGTGTCCTTGAGCAAGACACTGAACACAAAAATAGCTGATCTACAAGCCCACAACGTGTCGCAGCGCGACGCATTGTTAGCTTGTAGATCGGCTATTTTCAGCATGCAACTAATTTTAAAATGACTTATAGTGGATCTCTTGTCCACTAGTCCCTTCCTAGCATTTTAGTCTAGTTTTTATTTGTTGACGAAATTGTCAATATATTTAGTCATCGTAGCTTAGTTTTCATTTAGTTTCCATGTAGTTTTCGTCAGTGGAAAAAGCTAGTCGACGAACATTTTTAGTTTTAGTATTAGTCGACGAAATCAACACTGCCTGGGAGACACGACGAATGTCATCTAAAATGATCAGTGATGATAATATGTGTGTCATTTTCAGGGCCCTGTCGTCATGGAACTGCAGACCTATCGTTACCATGGACACAGCATGAGTGATCCTGCAGGTGTCAGGTAAATCAATAAAAGCTACACCCACTTATGCTACTTTTTAAATGTATTCTTTAATTTCATTAGGATGTGTAAGAAAGAGGAGGACGATCACACTGAAACATTCACTGTGTTGACGCCCAGTGCTCTTGATATCTCACTGTAGTCTTCTTTGATTGATTGAATACTTCATTCATTGCTTATTTCTTTACTGCGTCGGAATAGCGTAATACCGCCCGAACTGCTCCCAAGTTGCATGGTTTCCTCTGCTATCAGTGTGTGGATGGGTGAATGTGTAACGCACATTGTTAACCCATTTTGGGCGGGAACCCCTTTTGGTGTTTTAAACATTAACGTTATAATTTAGCTATTGAAAAAAGCAGATCTACAAGCTCATAGCGCGCCACCGAGTGGCGCGCTATGCACTTGTAGGTCTGCTATTTTTTTTAAATCGTTAAAATGTGCCTCAAATCTTTCAGAAAATTCTCATGATTTAGAAAACTTTTTTTTTTTATTTTGAGGTCAGGCCTGAAAGGGGTTAAGCACTTTCAATAAAGGCGCTATATAAATGCACCATTCACCATCATAAAAGTTCACCTTAAGAGTCAATATAAAATGATTTATGTTGTGATTATTAGCTTTAGTAAGCTTTAGCTTACTATAACTTTAATAATACTGCATTATAAGCAGATTATAATGCATTCATACTGTGTTATTATTATTGTGATAAAGCATTTATCAGTGTTTTTAGAATACATAAACAGTGATAATAAAGCATGACTACTGAGGTAATGGTTCAGTCTCTACTCACGGCAGTCAGCGTGTTCGTCCTCACAGTCACATCTCCACGACAATGGAATGCACGTGTCTTTCTGACAAACAAACTGAAGGGGGAGACAGAGGTTCAGGTCCATTATAATCAGTAATGTATCAAAGACATGTAACCCATTTAGGACTGAGGACCAGATTCTACAGAATGTCTTCTAAATCATGACAGTTGTCTATAAATCCTATGTTTCTATGTCAGTGATTCTCAAACTATTTCATGTCAAAGAACCCAACAATTATATACAATTGGCCGCCGACCCCCATCTGAAAATATGTTGTTCCAGGGACCATCCCTGCAAAGATACGAGTTAAAAACGTTCGCCCTGAAAGAATATACATTCAAAAATTTGTGCCATATTTTCACAATATTTGACAAATAGCAGATCTACAAGCTCATAGTGCAGCACTCTGTGCCGCGCTACGAGCTTGTAGATCTGCTATTTGTCAATAGCTAAAGTATAACATAATGCTTAAAACACCAAAAGGGGTTCCCGTCCTTAAAGGAGAATTCCATACTAGAAGGCTTTCTTACCTTTATTTGTAGTTGTTACGTCCCCACCAAAGAGGTCCAGGTGTTATTTTGTGCAAAAGTGCATTATTTCCCCTACCATAAGCCCTCAATGGGGGTTGGGGTTTTGTGCTAATTCGCTTATTTCCATCGAAATAAGTAGTTAAATTGATTTTTGAGCGATGGAAATGATGGAAATTAGCGAATTAGCACAACACCCCATAACCCCATTCAATTCAATGCAATTCAATGCAATTCATTGAGGGCTTATGGTAGGGGAAATAGCCAATAATGCGCTTTTGCACAAAATAACACCTGGACCTCTTTGGTGGGGACGCAACAACTACAAATAAAGGTATAAAAAAGCCTTCCAGCATGCGGAATTCTCCTTTAATGGATAAAGTCATACAGAGTAACACAAGTGAAGCTGAGGTGAATCACCTGGCTGGCAGTGCAGTTGGACATGCACTGCTTGTCGTCATCTGACAAGTAGGAGTCGGTGGGACAGGAACACTTGTAGCCTCCTCCAGGTGAGAGCAGACACAGGTGACTGCAGCCTCCATTGTTGGTCTGACATGGATGACCAGACACTGCAGGGTGGAGAAAACATGCAACACATGTAAGGAATATGAGAACACACACCTATATGTTACAACAGTGCTTTGTGTGTGTGTGTGTATATATATATATATATATATATATATATATATATATATATATATATATATATATATGTGTGTGTGTGTGTGTGTGTGTGTGTGTGTGTGTGTGTGTGTGTGTGTGTGTGTGTGTGTGTGTGTGTGTGTGTGTGTGTGTGTGTGTGTGGTTGTTTATACAACACTTTTCAAAACATATCAATTAATACAACAATACAGAAGAAATAAAAGTCATGAAACATAATGAAGAGTAATAATGAGAGTGTTACAGCAGGTGGTACAGACCCTCAGGTTGTCTAGAGGGGTGGTAGATGTGGATGTCATATGGACGGTTCAGCTTGCTGATGATTGTGGTCGTGTTGGTACCATGAGTCTTGTTGGCTCTGTACATGGAGCTGGTCGTCCAGTCTGTCCAGTAGATGTGATCCTCAAACACAGTAATAGTCCAGATGTTGTCCTGACTCACAACTACAGACACACAGAACCCCAAATAAAAAGAGTCAGACTGTTATAAAATGCAGGAATAAAGTAGTATACAAATACTGCTTTAACATACAATAGAGTATAACGTGTGTGTGTGTGTGTGTGTGTGTGTGTGTGTGTGTGTGTGTGTGTGTGTGTGTGTGTGTGTGTGTGTGTGTGTGTGTGTGTGTGTGTGTGTGTGTGTGTGTGTGTGTGTGTGTGTGTGTGTGTGTGTGTGTGTGTGTGTGTGTGTGTGTGTGTGTGTGTGTGTGTACATGTGTTGTGCACCTGTCTGTCTGTTGGTTCCATCCAGGTTGGCAAACTCAATGTATTTCCTACTGTTGGTCCAGTAGATGTGATCATCGATGTAGTCTAACGTCAGGCCGTAGGGCTTGGAGATCTTCTCCTTCACGATGACCGTCCTGTTGGTGCCGTCCATCCCCATCCTTTCTATGTTGTTCTTACTTACGTCTGCCCAGTACAAGTATCTGTCAGGGAGACACTGTGTCAGGGTCAGGGGTGTGCGTGCGTGCGTGCGTGCGTGTGTGCGTGCGTGCGTGCGTGCGTGCGTGCGTGCGTGCGTGCGCAATTATTTGTGTGACAATTAATCACAAGTTAAAAGTGTAAACGTGACAGCCCTATTCACAGGATGGTTGATAAATTCAGTGTGTGGTTGATGATGTCACCACAGTGTTCTTACCCGTAGCGTACATCCACAGCTATGGTCCATGGCAGGTCCAGGTCAGTGTTGAGCAGGACTGTTGGGTACGACCCGTTTAGTTTGGACACACCTATGGTGTCATGCACCAGGTCAGTCCAGTATAGGTTTCCTCCTATCCAATCAACAGCCAGACTCTGTGGTGTGATGGTCGACGTGTCATGAATGACCTGTTAATGAACCATACATGCACTCTGAATATATTCACGACTTCATTCTTATACATAATGATAGTTAGAGTGTGCGTGCGTGCGTGCGTGCGTGCGTGCGTGCGTGCGTGCGTGCGTGCGTGTACCCTAACTCAGTGGTTCTCAATATCAAGAGTAATATATTACATATTATATTACATATTAAACCCCGACCTCCTAAAAAACAATCTGTTTAGCCAGCTCCTTTAAAACTGAATCAAACTGAGTAATATAAAACAAAAATAGTCGCTCATCTTTTTCTGCTGCATATTCCACATTGTGTACAGTAGATATCTATATAAAATACAGCAGTTAAAGAAACATAAGAACTATGTAATGTGCTATGTTTTACATATTACATGTTTTTGGTTAAATAATACCTTACACTACAGTAGGCTACTCGTTACTGGGTTAAATAATAATATTACAGTAATATACAACAAGTAAATACAATAAGTTACTGCCCAACTGGTACACTGAGTTAGGGTTGGGTGACGATACGAATCTATGGTCAATCGCGAATGTACGAGTCCAATCGCCGAATATTTTTATTAGGCGATTTTTCGGGACGATTTTTTTCTTTTGCAAAATCAATTTGGGCCAGCAAAGTAGTAACAGCGGCCGGGTGGAAAACCCCTCCTCCCGTAATGGTATGCTCCCAGTCCCCGCACTGCAGCATCGGGGAACACTCTGGCAGCCAGAGTAAAGGCTGGGTAGGACCGAGCCGAGGGAGGCTACTGTACTGTAGCCTACATGTTGTTTATGCTCCGGAGTCCAGACCCATGCAGTTTAATAATATACAGTCACAACAGAATGCACACTGCTGTCTCGTGTCTCATCACAATCCCAATGCGCCACCCGTGAAGTCGGGGGGAAAATAAAAAACAGGCTGCTAGTGTAGGCTCGGGGATCGTTAGTTTAGCGCTTAGTTTAGCTACTGATTCAACCCACTGATTGAACTTCATCTCCGCCTGTAATCTAGGTTATTTTTTTATTGACAACGTGAACGAACCCCGACACCAGCGCTGCAAAAATAGACAGATCTACAAGCTCTCAACGCGTAGCGAACAGCGCTGCAAAAACAGGCAGGACGCGATGCCTTGAGAGCTTGTGGATCAGCAGCAGCAGCCCTCCGACGGTGCGGGGAGGCAAGAGTTCTCCGGGGAGGAGGAGAAGTTACAAGGGCAGGCTACATGTTGCTGCGGCTAACAACACTGTCACCAGCCAGTGGTTGTGATGTTAGCTTGGCTTGCAGCTGCTTGTCCGTTCCAACTTCACTTCATCTCCACCTGTAACTTATTTTTTATTTTGTTACCCTGGCTGCGCAGCTGCGCTGCAAAAATAGACGGATCTACAAGCTCTCAACGCGTAGCGAACGGCGCTGCAAAAGCAGGCAGGACGCGGCGCCTTGAGAGCTTGTAGATCTGGCTTTTTTGCGACCTGTAGTGAGCTGTTCTCACTTTACTTTTATGACACGAATATATCGTCCATCGGCGATTTTTGGACAGACGATGGGCGATTGAAAAACATTGGCATATCGCCCAACCTTACACTGAGAACAAGTATCCTTCATTCATCTTCATAGTTGTCGGTGTCACACTGACCTGGACGTCACTGCCGTTGATGACACTGATCATGGTGCGCAGGGGGTACCATTGTGTCCACTCTATCCAGTATATCTGCTGCTGCTGATAGTCAAAGTCGAGAGACACTGCAGTCTTCAAGTCCTGTCACACCACAGCAGTTGTGTAAGTCTCAGACTGGAATACATGTGTTGTACATGTGTTGTTAATTATGTCCAATGGTTTTCACCTGTTTGAGCTTTGAGCTGGAGCCGTTCAAGCTGATCCTCATCAGGTTGTCATCGTTGGCTAAGATGAGGAAGGGCTCCACCTCTGGATAAAGTGAGACATTACACTTAAGTTGGTTTACTTTTAGAAATACACAAACCCTAAATCAAGTTAGTTAGTTAGTTAGTTAGTTAGTTAGTTAGTTAGTTAGTTTAATTTATTGTCCACGTGTGGAAATGTGTCTTCGGTCTCAACAGTAAAAAACAAACAGCGACAACACTTACACAATTATTTTTCATGGCAAAAAATGCAGGACAACAGTGGCAAATACATTAAAAAACAACAAATCTAGCGATACATGGTATCATTTAGTGCCTTAATGGCATTAGGGATGAAGGAATTTTAAAAAAAATGCTACGGTTAGCTTTTGGTACCGTCTACCAGATGGAAGTAGTTTGAACTCCCTGCAGAGTGGATGAGAGCGGTCGTTTGCTATCTTGACAGCTTTTTTTCGAAGTACTTCCTTGTAGATACAACTTAATTTTCTCTTCCCAATTCTGTTTGATGCTAGGTTCACTATTCGCTGCAGCTTGCTTCTTCCTTTTATATTAAGATTGCCATACCACATTGCCATGTTAAAAGTCAAGATTCCCTCTGTCAGGTTCTTATAGACTGTGTCCATGATATGCTTGCTCACTCTAAAGGAGTTGAGCAAGTTGGTCACAAGTTTTAAAAATCTGGTCAGTATTTTCACTGAAATTGAGTTTGCTGTCAATATATGTGCCTAAGTATTTAAAATGGTCTACTACCTCCTATCTGTCAATATATGTGCCTAAGTATTTAAAATGGTCTACTACCTCCACTATCTGTCAATATGTGCCTAAGTATTTAAAATGGTCTACTGCCTCCACTATCTGTCAATATATGTGCCTAAGTATTTAAAATTGTCTACTACCTCCACTATCTGTCAATATATGTGCCTAAGTATTTAAAATGGTCTACTGCCTCCTCTATCTGTCAATATATGTGCCTAAGTATTTAAAATGGTCTACTACCTCCACTATCTGTCCACTAATAGTAATGGACTGCACATGTAGGTTCCTTTTCATGAATGACAAGTTATTTTGTTTTTGTCACATTGATCCCTAAGGAGCGTTTAACGCACCAGTTCTGAAGAGATGACAAGACAGACAGACAGACAGACAGACAGACAGACAGACAGACAGACGCATGCACGCTCTTTCTCTTTCACAAGTGTAACATTTAGATCCATAAAATAAGCATATAATATATAATAATTGTTTTGAGTGGTGCAACCACTCCAAGGAACAGCAATGTCCGTGTTCACCTATGTGTTCACCTATGTGACGTTAATGAGCACCAGTATGACTATGAGTACCAGTAGGGGCGCTGTTGTGCCAGAAACAGAGAGAGAGATAGTGCTGCACTGTTGCCTGCTAATGAGAGAGAGAGAGAGGGAGAGAGAGAGAGAGAGGAGGGGGGGGGGGGGGGGGGGGGGGGAGTTGCACCACTCAGTTCACGGGTGTGATATGTTAAGTATAACATAATGTTTAAAACACCAAAAGCGATTCCCGTCCTGAATGGGTTAAAGTACCAAAAGTAGAAATTACTCATTGTGCAGAATGTCTCATTTCAAGTTTTCACACAATGTGTCGCATCGCTACGCATTGTGAGCTTGAAGATCAACTATTTTCAAACGGCCAAAATGTATATATAAAATGTATATTGTCGGTCAGTCGGACGGACGGTAAGACTTACCTGTTGTGTTGTCTGCTGGTTTAGTCTGGAGAGCTGAGGAGAAACATAAAACACTAAATGAACTTCAGTGTAACAGCTGGTTCAGTGTAGTCCTTTCTCCCTATTGGACATTCAGAGGATGGGAATGAGGGTTACACACCGGCATTCCAAAGCCCGAAATTCTGAATCATCGCCATCCCGATTTTCCGCATTACTAACCCTGTGTCTAACCCTAATGGTGCGTTCACACGATGGTGCGTTCACACGATGGTGCGTTCACACGATGGTGCGTTCACACGGGCAGATGAAACGATGCAAAGACGCGTTGTGAGTTGATTTGGAGCAGCTGAGCTACATGCATGTTGCTGGATCCATTGACAATGAATGGATATGCATGGTTTAATCTGCCCCGTGTGAACGCAGCATAACCCTGACCGCCCGTGGAAGCCACGTAGTCTGAATGGCGGTGCGTCAGAATGCCACTCTGTCAGCGGGAATGAGGAACTATGGAATCTCACATTGCTGACAAGCAATAGTTTGTTGTAATTTAGTCTCACACACCTTCACCACTAACAAACTACTACAATTATCCTTCCAACTCAACTGGCTGTGGAACACTCCTAACAATTCCATAACAAGAAAATGACATTTGGGCTGCAGAGCTCCCTGTGAGAGCTAACAGTGACTACAGAGCTAACATGTATTTGATGTCATCCTAGATTGAACACTCACTGATGAAGACAATGAGAAAGAGGAAGATTCCACAAGAGGGAATCACTGGCAGACATGATGTCATCCTAATAAATGTATGACCTCTGACCCCAGTCCATAGCAGAGGTCACCCTGTCTGTCTCACCCATGATGTCATCCTAATAAATGTATGACCTCTGACCCCAGTCCATAGCAGAGGTCACCCTGTCTGTCTCACCCATGATGTCATCCTAATAAATGTATGACCTCTGACCCCAGTCCATAGCAGAGGTCACCCTGTCTGTCTCACCCATGATGTCATCCTAATAAATGTATGACCTCTGACCCCAGTCCATAGCAGAGGTCACCCTGTCTGTCTCACCCATGATGTCATCCTAATAAATGTATGACCTCTGACCCCAGTCCATAGCAGAGGTCACCCTGTCTGTCTCACCCATGATGTCATCCTAATAAATGTATGACCTCTGACCCCAGTCCATAGCAGAGGTCACCCTGTCTGTCTCACCCAGTGGTGGAAAAAGTACTCAAATGTTTTACTGAAATATAGAAATAAGGAAAAGTCCGGAAATCAAAATGTACTTGAGTAAAAGTACAAAAGTATTGGCTTCAAAATGTACTTAAAGTACCAAGAGTAAAAGTACTCATTGTGAAGAACGTCTCATTTCTACTTTTCAAAACAATCTTTTGAAAATAGCAGATCTAAAAGCTCACAATGTGTCGCATCGTGTGTCGTGCGTGCGTGCGTGCGTGCGTGCGTGCGTGCGTGCGTGCGTGCGTGCACATGGCAATTTACTCACAACAATTTGCAGGTTCATCTGACTGGTCCCCACAGTCATCTACTGTGTCACATTTCCAGGACAATGGAATGCACTTGTAGTTCTTACAAACAAACTGATGGGGGAGACAGAGGATTCTGTTTAGAATCAGTAAACAGTTCAAATAATGTAGAACACAAAATACATTATTATAATTTATTACCAAACAATATCCAACTTTTCTATTCAAGTGAGAGTCAACACAATTTGAGAGTTCACAGTTATTGGGCAGGACCAATATAAAATATCATTGTGTTTCTGTTAAAGAGTTACTGTACTCTGTGGAACAAAGTACGGCAGGAATGAGTTCAAACAAATGTTTAAAATGTACATATTAAATAGAATAGCTTGGTGCGGGAGTTGTAGGTTTTGTTTTGGTGCATCATTCTGACTGTATTGTCTTGTTTGTATTGCTTTCAATGTGAGTCACTGAGTGTGTAAACACTGGGACGGATGTAGTTTGAGATGAACCGGATAGATACGTTACTTTTTATACACACAACTTCTTCCTACTCTTTTTTTCAAACATGGAACATCATTTGCTGAAAACTAAATGAAATGAAAATGAAGTAATGTATCAAATGCAGACATGAGACATGAATTCATACAGAGTAACACAAGAGAAGCTGAGGTGAATCACCTGGCTGGCAGTGGCAGTGCAGTTGGACATGCACTGCTTGTTGTCAGCTGACAAGTAGGAGTCGGTGGGACAGGAACACTTGTAGCCTCCTCCAGGTGAGAGCAGACACAGGTGACTGCAGCCTCCATTGTTGGTCTGACATGGATGACCAGACACTGCAGGGTGGAGAAAACATGTAAGGAATATGAGAACACACACCTATATGTTACAACAGTGCTTTATAAACCTGTTGTAACCAATGTGTGTAAGTAAAACAATAATAAGGAACACCTGTATTCATAATGAAAACAGCTGTTCTACAAGTTCACAACACATCCCGCCGCAATGCATTGTGAAATTGTACATCTGCTTTTGTCACATTTTATATTTATTCGGTTATTTATTTTTTATTTTCCTTTTTTTCATGAATTTATGTATTAATTTACATATTCTTTATGTTGTGTGTGTGTGTGTGTGTGTGTGTGTGTGGGGGGGGGGTCATTCAAATATGTCCACATATAATGCAACAATTAAGCTAGCCTATAATGGCATTATCACAATAGGGACGTTGTTTATACAACACTTTTCAAAACACATCAATTAATTCAACAATACAGAAGAAATAAAAGTCATGAAACATAATGAAGAGTAATAATGAGAGTGTTACAGCAGGTGGTACAGACCCTCAGGTTGTCTAGAGGGGTGGTAGATGTGGATGTCCTGTGGAATGTTCAGCTCGCTGATGATTGTGGTCTTGTTGGTACCATGAGTCTTGTTGGCTCTGTAGATGGAGCTGGTCCCGTCTGTCCAGTAGATGTGATCCTCAAACACAGTAATAGTCCAGATGATGTTGTCCTGACTCACAACTACAGACACACAGAACCCCAAATAAAAAGAGTCAGACTGTAATAAATGCATGCATGAATAAAGTACTACAAATACTGCTTTAACATACATTAGAGTATAACAAAGTGAACAATGTGTTTGTGTGTGTGTGTGTGTGTGTGTGTGTGTGTGTGTGTGTGTGTGTGTGTGTGTGTGTGTGTGTGTGTGTGTGTGTGTGTGTGTGTGTGTGTGTGTGTGTGTGTGTGTGTGTGTGTGTGTGTATGTGTGTGTGTGTGTGTGTGTGTGTGTGCACCTGTCTGTCTGTTGGTTCCATCCAGGTTGGCAAACTCAATGTATTTATCATCTCTGGTCCAGTATATGTGATCATTGATGTAGTCTAACGTCAGGCCTATGGGCTTGGAGATCTTCTCCTTCACGATGACTGTCCTGTTGGTGCCGTCCATCCCCATCCTCCCTATGTTGTTCTTACTATAGTCTGACCAGTACAAGTATCTGTCAGGGAGACACTGTGTCAGGGTCAGGTGTGCGTGTGCATGTGCGTGTGTGTGCGTGTGCGTGTGTCTGTTTAAATGTATCTGTATTAATTTAACTTTCTTTTTGAAAGTATATACTATTAAATATCAGTATATGTCTTTGCATATTTATTGTCATAATCTGTCCTGTGCAAATTTTGATTACGAAGCCTTCAAGGCAATCTGAAATTACATTTGATTCATATTGTTTTAATGTTCAATGTCAAAAACACAATTAAATTGTTAATAGCAATTATTTGTGTGACAATAAATCATCAACTTATAAGTGTAAACGTGACAGCCCTATTCACAGGATGGTTGATAAATTCAGTGTGTGGTTCATGATGTCACCACAGTGTTCTTACCCGTAGCGTACATCCACAGCTATGGCCCATGGCACGTCCAGGTCAGTGTTGAGCAGGACTGTTGGGTACGACCCGTTTAGTTTGGACACACCTATGGTCACATGCACCCAGTCAGTCCAGTATAGGTTTCCTCCTATCCAATCAACAGCCAGACCGTGTGGTGTGAAGGTCGACGTGTCGTGAATGACCTGTCAATGAACCATATATGCACTCTGAATATACTCACCATGCCTTCATTCTTACATTATGATAGTTAGAGCAACTTGTCAAAGTGTGGGCTGCATGGGATACGTGTGTGTGTGTGTGTGTGTGTGTGTGTGTGTGTGTGTGTGTGTGTGTGTGTGTGTGTGTGTGTGTGTGTGTGTGTGTGTGTGTGTGTGTGTGTGTGTGTGTGTGTGTGTGTGTGTGTGTGTGTGTGTAAAACTAAGACTGAATGCATTAACAATCTGTACATTTAGTTGACTAAAATCTTTATTCAACAAAAACTAGACAAACAATAACACATTTCGGATGAGTAAAATATGACTTAAACTAAATTAAGTTGTATTAAAAAGTTGCGTCTGTGTCGCCAAATATATCATTATTTTAAACCAGCTGTTGAAAAATAGTGCAGATCTACAAGCTCGTAGCGCGGCACTCTTGTACGAGCTTGCTATTTTTTTTTATCGTGGAAATGTGGCACAAATCTTTGAATATACAGTATATGCTTTCACAGCAAACGTTTTTAACTCAAATATTTGCTTCTGGGGGTGTCCCTGGAACAACATATTTTCTGATGGTGGGTCCGCGGCCAAATACAGATAATTCTGTGGGTCCTTGACTTGAAAACATTTTGAGAACCACTGCAAAATAGGTTTTTCAGCATGATTTAGAAGTCATTTGTAGAAACTTGTAGAAAGGTCTTATTTAATTAATGAATGTCAAATGTTAATGATTAATGTACATTTTTTTATTTTAGTTTAGTCATAGTCTTTGAAATTGTGATTATGACTAAACTAAAATCAAAATTTGCTGTCAAAATCAACACTAGTGTGTGTGTGTGTGTGTGTGTGTGTGTGTGTGTGTGTGTGTGTGTGTGTGTGTGTGTGTGTGTGTGTGTGTGTGTGTGTGTGTGTGTGTGTGTTGTGTGTTTGTGTGTGTGTGTGTGTGTGTGTCTGCGTGGCCTGTTTGCGTGCATGTGTGTGTGTGTGTGTGTGTGTGTGTGTGTGTGTGTGTGTGTGTGTGCTGCGTGTGCGTGTTTGCGTGCATGTGTGTGTGCGTGTGTACACTAACTAAGTGGTTCTCAAACTGTTCAGTTGGAATTATATTTGATATGGAGACCCCCAAAATGAATCATATTTGATATGGAGACCCCCAAAATGATTCATATTTGAACTGGAGACCCCCAAAATGAATCATATTTGAACTGGAGACCCCCAAAATGAATCATATTTGAACTGGAGACCCCCAAAATTAATCATATTTGAACTGGAGACCCCCAAAATTAATCATATTTGAACTGGAGACCCCCAAAATGAATCATATTTGAACTGGAGACCCCCAAAATTAATCATATTTGAACTGGATAACCCCAAAATGAATCATATTTGAACTGGAGAACCCCAAAATGAATCATATTTGAACTGGAAACCCCCAAAATGAATCATATTTGAACTGGAGACCCCCAAAATGAATCATATTTGAACTGGAGACATCCCACCCTGAGAAGCACTTGGAATTGTAGCAGTTGAGTTCTCAGTTCCACACATCTTAGAGATTTTCAATTATCAGTGTTGGCCAATATATATTACTAATTACATATTACTGCTTTAAAAAGCATTAATGTTATATTACGTATTACTTGGAATCAAGAGTAATATATTACATATTATATTACATATTAACCCCCGACCTCCTGCAAAGAAAATGTACAACAAAACAATCTGTTTAGCCAGCTCCTTTAAAACTGAATCAAACTAAGTCAAACTGAATAATATAAAACAAAATTTGTCTTTCATCTTTTTCTGCTGCATATTCCACATTGTGTACAGTAGATAAAATACAGCAGTTAAATCTCTCTTGACCTTTTAAACTAAATGTTTTCAAAAGGCAGCCAACAACACTGTTTACTCTGAGTAATATGTAATGTGCTATTTTTTACACATTACATGTTTTTGGTTAAATAATTCCTTACAGTACTCATTGCTGGGTTAAATAATAATATTACAGTAATATACAACAAGTAACTCGTTACTGCCCAACTGGTATTATATATAATATATAAGTACTCTGAGTACTATAAATACAACAATACAATACATACAAAGTATCCTTCATTCATCCTCATAGTTGTCGTTGTCACACTGACCTGGACGTCACTGCCGTTGATGTTCATGACACTGATCATGCTGCGATAGGTGGGGTTCCGTTGTCTCAGCTCTACCCAGTAGATCTGCTGCTGCTGATAGTCATAGTCCAGAGACACTGCAGCCTTCAAGTCCTGTCACACCACAGCAGTTGTGTTAGTCTCAGACTGGAATACATTCCAGCATGTCAAAAGCAGTGTGTGTAGGATATTGTATAGGATTACATGTGTTGTTAATTATGTCCAATGGTTTTCACCTGTTTGAGCTCTGTGGAGCTGGAGCCGTTCAAGCTGATCCTCATCAGGTTGTCTCTGTTGGCTAAGATGAGGAAGGGCTCCACCTCTGGATAAAGTGAGACATTACACTTGAGTTGGTCTACTTTTAGAAATACACACAGACAGCAAGACAGACAGACAGACAGACAGTCCCACACCCAACCACACACACACACACACACACACACACACACACACACACACACACACACACACACACACACACACACACACACACACACACATACCTGTGGTGTCATGTGATGGTGTAGCATGGAGAGCTGTGGAGAAACATAACAAACTAAATGAGCTTCAGTGTAACAACAGCTGGTTGGTTGTACGGTATTTGTGGTTTATCTGTTGAAATACACGTGAAAGATGTCCTTTGGTTCTCCTCTTCGCTGCTATTTATAATTTATTTGCCCCACCAAGATGGGAATGAGTAACTACGATTTCTATCGGAGCTCACATGAAATGAAAATGGCTGGCAAGCAATAGTTTGTTGTAAATTAACAGGTTGGCTCGCATTTTGTGATTTGGTCACACGTACAGAGCTTCAGCGCACAAACCAGGAAGAGCAACTTCCTGAAAGAGAATGAGTGCCTGTTTACTCTGCCACATGGATATGCTGTGGCACTATGTGTGTGTGTGTGCGTGTGTTTGTGTGTGTGTGTGTAAGACTCAACTGTACTCTGCCAGTCCACATGGATGTGTTAGGGCCGATTCATACTCCTATTTTACCGCTGTAGTGCCGAAATGATTTCGGCTCGTCAGACATTTTCAGTAGCACCGAAGAGCCGACTTTAGGACGGTACACGCGCCCCCCCCGAACCTCAAATGATGTCACATTGTAGGCTCTACAGAGCCGAACCGACTTTTATTCGGCTCTAAAATAGGAGTATTGTCAATGTACAGTAGGCTACAAGTACAGTACACAAGTACAGTACAGTACAGTACAGTACAGTACAGTACAGTACAGTACAGTACAGTACAGTACAGTACAGTACAGTACAGTACAGTACAGTACAGTACAGTACAGCGAAAGGTATTTTCGCATCTCACAAACAGTGTCAGAAAAAAATGTATACAATTAGTACAGGTCACAGTGCAGTCCGTAGAAATACAGAGTCCAGGGGGTCAGCAAGTACGTTTGACCAGTAGACAATCATTAGTATTGTTTCTAATGCATTAGAAGGATCTAATAGAAGGACCAGAACATAATAAAAGTCTATTAAACAAATATATATCACACTGTTCACATTGTGAACAATGAATTCATGGACTGACCAGGAGGAGCTGAACTCATTCTAATATGAATATGAATATGAATATGAATATGAATATGAATATGAATATGAATAGTAATAGTAATAGTAATAGTAATAGTAATAGTAATAATAACCCACAATAACCCACAATCACACACGCACGCACGCCCACACACGCGTGCCACACATACACACGCGCGCGCACGCTGCACACACACACACACACACACACACACACACAGGCCTGAGCTGTAGGCTGCATGTGAATAGTGTTGTGGCACAGACTTCACTTGCGTCATTTTGCCAAATGAACGGAGCTGACCAACATGAAAGGTAGAGCATAACGTGATCATGATATCACAGAGAGCCAAGGTATGACGAACAAAAACATTGTAGTACAATAAATAAAATAAAGTAAATTGTATAGATCAAATATAGTAGATACATAGAACATTGATATGATGTTTTGTTTTGTTTTCTTTGTTTAGTTGTTTTGTTTTGTTTAGTTTTTTTGTTCTTTTCTGTTCTGTCTTTGTTCCTGTTGACTGTTTCGTCCTGTCTTTCTTTGTTTTGTTTTTTTCTTCTTTTGTTGTGTTTTTTTTGTTTGCTTTGTTGTATTATTTCACCTATGAAAGCCATTTATATGTTGGAAGGGTAGGCACAATAAGCTTAGGCTTCAGCCTACACCTTTTTGGTCAATGTTTCTTTTGCAAAAAACAAAGCAGGCACTGTATGAATCTGTTTTTAATGACCAAAATAAATAAACTGAACTGAACTGAGAACTGTATCATCTTCTGTAGGCTACTCATCACAGCTCAGAGGTACAACGGGTCACAGAAGGACTCCATTTCATAGATGCACTGCAATGAGCGAGTTGGTACAGCTGGAGAGACAACAGGGAGACTCCAGGTAGTGAATAACCATTCTGTAGCAATGAGTACCATCAGAATATAGAGCTATTTAACACTTATTTTAACCAGAGAAAAATCACATACACTACCTTAAGTGTAATATATGCTTTGTTGTTCAACAGGTGTCGCAGGCTGGTAATAGCAGACCTACAAGCTCACAACGCGTCATCGTGTGTGTGGCATCCACAGGCAGACTCTTCACATACTAGAGCATGTCTGAAATGAATGTCAGAGCTTAAATCGACATGTAAATATTAAATAAGTGCTTAAACATGTAGCTAGGTGTAATGTTAGAGACCACAGAAGTGAACCTTTCAAGCCTGTTTTCTGCAAAACATTACTCTATAAACCATATCTCCAAAACTGGTGGTCCAAACTGAACAGCAATATAATATGTCAATTTGAAGCTATATGATTCCCTGCCTTCACATGACATGAAAAAAACCCAACAATGTCTATCTCTATTGATTCAATAAATAAATGGATGGAGATGTTCAACAGATGAGCGATCACAGTCACACCCAGCCATCCTGGCTCCGCAGCTAACATGATTGACAGTTACAGTTGGAACCACAATGGGCCCTTACGGATCAGTAGCTCTGAGAGTGTACAAATGGAACCCAACCGGTCCATTTGGTTGCATGTGTATACACTCTCAGAGTTATGGGCCGGGGTCCCTGGAATAAAAACCTTTGAGAGGCATGAGGCGCTGTAATCTCAATTCACGCACTGTAGAGACCTATATAGTTTCAACCATGAGCATCACAACAAAACAAACAATTTCCATGGTGTTCATGATGATGACAATATGAATACCTAGCTCTCACAGTGAGCATAATTCACACAATAGAGGGTATGCACGTGACATCATCATAAAACCCGGAAGTTATGCAGGAACGCCTACTGAGTGGCAAACAACTACTTTCAGGCCTTGCCAACCCATGCATCCAAACAGAAAAGTCCTATCTGATTGCATTAAACAACGTTAAACAACATTAAACTCACTTTGCATGTTGCTTTGCCACTCGATGTGCCATTCAGTTTAAGCATGCACATACCCTCTATATACATCTGTACATGTCAAGGAATACACTATTGCATGTATGGCGTACACACACACCTGTCTGCCATGACGGGCATGATGGTTCAATGTAACTATATTAACCCTAATAAATTAAATAATGACTATATTATATAAATTCATGTTTTATATATATGTGTAAACACATGCATTAATACAATAATGTCAATTAATTAATAGCACTAATAGCACACAATTTTTGTAGCTTGCCCTATAGCACCTTTCATGATATGAAATGCAGCTCAAAGCACACGCACGCATGCACATGCACACACACACACACACACACGGGCACGCACACACGCACACGCACATACACACAGGCCTGAGCTGCAGGCTGCATGCGTATAGTGCGTCATTTTGCCAAATGAATGGAGCTGACCAACATCATAAAGTGATCAGCATTGATCATAATATCACAGAGAGCCAAGGTATCATCTTCTGTAGGCTACTCATCATCACAGCTCAAAGGTTACAACAGGTCACGGAAGGACACACAGATTCATTGAGTTGTTACAATCATCAAAACGGGCCATTGAACTGTGCACACAGCAACACAAGACGTGACTGCTGGTGACCACACATGCATGTCCTTGATTACAAAGTACACAATGTTTAAAACAAACAAACAAACAAACAGAAACACGCACGCACGCACACACGCACGCACGCACGCACGCACGCACGCACGCACGCACGCACGCTACACACACACATTGTAATGTTGAACAGAGAAAAGAGGAACCGCTGCATGGCTCCGTGACTGAAAACAGGTGCTCATTGGAGAGGGTTCAACAGTATACTGTAGGTATAACACATTCAAAGTGTTGCTTCAGATTTCTGGACTTAAAGCTGTAGGAAATACTTGCCTCACTAATATAGTGGTTGCAAATGTATTAATTGATTCCCTGAGCTGAGTCCCGTGGCCGGAGTTCTGCTCTGGTTTTGGTGAATATTAGAGGATAATTTCATACTAGAAGGCTTTCTTAGCTTTATTTGTAGTTGTTACGTTCCCACCAAAGAGGTCCAGGTGTTATTTTGTGCAAAAGCGCATTATTGGCTATTTCCCCTAATGAATATGCCCTCAATGAATTGAATTGAATTGAATTGAATTGAATTGAATTGAATTGGGGTGTTGTGCTAATTCGCTTATTTCCATCGCTCAAAAATCTTTTTTTTAAATATATCCTCTCTTCGTAAATAGTATCCCAAGCGGCACACTTTACTACTTATTTTGATGGAAATTAATGCGAATTAGCACAAAAACGTAGTGGTAGTGAATAACCATTCTGTAGCAATGAGTACCATCAGAATATAGAGCTATTTAACACTTATTTTAACCAGAGAAAAATCACATACACTACCTTAAGTGTAATATATGCTTTGTTGTTCAACTGGTGTCGCAGGCTGGTAATAGCAGACCTACAAGCTCACAACGCGTCATGGATGCAACGTGTGTGTGGCATCCATACTCACTGAGTGAGCTTATATGACTCTTTTTGATACCTAGACAGTCATGGCGGGAAGACTAACTGTTCAGGAGAGCAGAAAAACTGTTTTTTTTTTTATTATGCAAAATGAGTTATTAGCACAGGCAGACTCTTCACATACTAGAGCATGTCTGAAATGAATGTCAGAGCTTAAATCGACATGTAAATATTAAATAAGTGCTTAAACATGTAGCTAGGTGTAATGTTAGAGACCACAGAAGTGAACCTTTCAAGCCTGTTTTCTGCAAAACATTACTCTATAAACCATATCTCCAAAACTGGTGGTCCAAACTGAACAGCAATATAATATGTCAATTTGAAGCTATATGATTCCCTGCCTTCACATGACATGAAAAAAACCCAACAATGTCTCTATCTCTATTGATTCAATAAATAAATGGATGGAGATGTTCAACAGATGAGCGATCACATAGCCACACCCAGCCATCCTGGCTCCGCAGCTAACATGATTGACAGTTACAGTTGGAACCACAATGGGCCCTTACGGATCAGTAGCTCTGAGAGTGTACAAATGGAACCCAACCGGTCCATTTGGTTGCATGTGTATACGCTCTCAGAGTTATGGGCCGGGGTCCCTGAAATAAAAAACCTTTGAGAGGCATGAGGCGCTGTAAACTCAATTCACGCACTGAGACCTATATAGTTTCAACCATGAGCATCACAACAAAACAAACAATTTCCATGGTGTTCATGATGATGACAATATGAACCGTATACATACGTAGCTCTCACAGTGAGCATAATTCAATACACTATTGCATGTATGGCGTACACACACCTGTCTGCCATGCCGGGCATGATGGTTCAATGTAACTATATTAACCCTAATAAATTAAATAATGACTACATTATATAAATTCATGTTTTATATATGTGTAACCACATGCATTAATACAATAATGTCAATTAATTAATAGCACTAATAGCACACAATATTTGTAGCTTGCCCTATAGCACCTTTCATGATATGAAATGCAGCTCAAAGCACACGCACGCACGCACACACACACACACACGCGCACACGGGCACGCACACGCACACACACACACACGCACATACACACAGGCCTGAGCTGCAGGCTGCATGCGTATAGTGCGTCATTTTGCCAAATGAATGGAGCTGACCAACATCATAAAGTGATCAGCATTGA
Organism: Electrona antarctica; assembly: GCF_951216825.1. NCBI lineage: Eukaryota > Metazoa > Chordata > Actinopteri > Myctophiformes > Myctophidae > Electrona > Electrona antarctica. Next base: position 49,153,323 of record NC_136807.1, read on the forward strand.
TCATAATATCACAGAGAGCCAAGGTATCATCTTCTGTAGGCTACTCATCATCACAGCTCAAAGGTTACAACAGGTCACGGAAGGACACACAGATTCATTGAGTTGTTACAATCATCAAAACGGGCCATTGAACTTTGCACACAGCAACACAAGACGTGACTGCTGGTGACCACACATGCATGTCCTTGATTACAAAGTACACAATGTTTAAAACAAACAAACAAACAAACAGAAACACGCACGCACGCACGCACGCACGCACGCACGCACGCACGCACGCACCTACGCACGCACGCACGCACGCTACACACACACATTGTAATGTTGAACAGAGAAAAGAGGAACCGCTGCATGGCTCCGTGACTGAAAACAGGTGCTCATTGGAGAGGGTTCAACAGTATACTGTAGGTATAACACATTCAAAGTGTTGCTTCAGATTTCTGGACTTAAAGCTGTAGGAAATACTTGCCTCACTAATATAGTGGTTGCAAAGGTATTAATTGATTCCATGAGCTGAGTCGGAGTTCTGCTCTGGTTTTGGTGAATATTAAAGGATAATTTCATACTAGAAGGCTTTCTTACCTTTATTTGTAGTTGTTACGTTCCCACCAAAGAGGTCCAGGTGTTATTTTGTGCAAAGCGCATTATTGGCTATTTCCCCTAATGAATATGCCCTCAATGAATTGAATTGAATTGAATTGAATTGAATTGAATTGAATTGAATTGAATTGAATTGAATTGAATTGAATTGAATTGAATTGAATTGAATTGAATTGAATTGGGGTGTTGTGCTAATTCGCTTATTTCCATCGCTCAAAAATCATTTTTTTAAATATATCCTCTCTTCGTAAATAGTATCCCAAGCGGCACACTTTACTACTTATTTTGATGGAAATTAATGCAAATTAGCAAAAAAAACCAACGCCCCGTTGAGGGGAAATAGCCAATAATGTACTTTTGCACAAAATAACACCTGCGGACCTCTTTGGTGGGGACGTAACAACTACAAATAAAGGTAAGAAAGCCTTCTAGCATGGTATTCTCCTATAAGTAGTTCCAGTCAGTGGGTCTGGCGGTCACGCATCAAAAATAAATTAATCCACAAAACTAGCACAACACCCCAATTCAATTCAATTCAATTCAATTCTGTCACATACATGGAACTATGGTTTTGTGCTGCTGCTGGCGTGGTGATAATGGACAAAAAAGTTATTTCCACGTGACAGAGGATTCCAAGTTGAATGAAATGTGCGCTATATGGTAGAAATTGGTCAACAATACAAATGATGCTACTGTAGTTTTGTGGATTCATTTATACTTTACCTTTGCAAACCACTACATTAATGGCATGTATTTCCTATACAGCTTTTCGTCCAAAAATCTGAACTAACCCTTTAAGTTCCTTCCCCTGCACACTGTCATCCAAGTATGAGAAGACAGGTGAACTTAAAGGACCACTTCACCACTTTTCAACCTATCTTCATATAATAGGTCTTCACTAATAATCATGATAAAATGGCACAATTTTTTCCACTCAGGGAGGCAATAGGAGGCAATTCAGAAACCCGTCCACCAGTGACATCATCGTTAGGCAGATTTTTTTTAAACAATATTTCTTTACAAAAATGTTCAGATTTGTATTATCATGAGAACGATGGCTTCCATTTTTGCATTGCAACTTTTCAGGACTAGAAAGCCTGCAGTTTCTATTAGCTTGGATTCCCCATTGATGATGTCACTGGTGGACGGGTTTCAGAACTGCCCACAGCCCTCCTATGAGACACAGACCGAGTAGGAAAAAATGGTGCCATTTTATCATAATTATTAGTGAAGACCTATATTATATGAAGATAGGTTGAAAAGTGGTGAAGTGGTCCTTTAAGAAACATTTCAACTAAGGTTGAGTATTTAAAAGCCTTTATTTGATTCATGGCTTTTAACTTGGCAAAGTTAAAAAAACAAAACAAAAAAAACAAACAAGGCTCAAGAGCCTTCATCAGGGTCCAATGCGTCCCCATAATAAATAAAGGTCAATAAAAAATGTGTTGGTCATTTTTGTCGCGTTACCAAGGAGCGGAGTGCCTTGGAATGTTTTCTCATACTTGGAAGTCAGCCTAGTATACTACTACAAGGGAAGGAACTCATGTCTTTACACACATGTTAATTCTTTAACCCACAAATTAATATTAATTTACAGGGAAACAAATGTAACAGGGTTAGACATGCCATGGGCATGTCAAGGATATACATTATAGAACCTTCTCCTCCGCACAGACAAACTGCCTATAACATCTTAGACAGAGCAATAGTTGTTATAGGCCTTTCTCTTGTAGTCAGACCACTCGTGGTCAGTTTAGCACATTTTGGGCGGGAACCCCTTTTGGTGTCAGCATTATGCTATGCTTTAGCTATTGAAAAATTGCAGATCTACAAGCTCATGGCGCGCCACCGAGTGGCGCGCTACGAGCTTGTAGGTCTGCTATTTTTGAAAAATCGAAGAACGACTGACATAGAAACATAGCTTTTTCAGAAAACTGTCAGGATGTATAGAAGACATTTTTAGAATCTGATCTCAGGTCAAAATGGGCTAGGGAACCTCCGTTGAGACTGAGAGGCCAGCTTATATTTTCAGAACCCAACACAACAGCTGTCGTACGATGGAGTATATATAAATCACCTGTTTGTGTCTCAACCCCACCGCCACCCACAGAAAACTAATCAGCAGCTTGCACCAACCCACCCACCCTCCCCCTCCCTCTGCCCACTATACCTCCCCCTCCACCCGCTCCACCACAAGCCAAATTAGACCAAATGGAGCACTAAAAAGGAGACCATTTTGGTGCGTTTTGAAGCAAAATAATTGGGGGTGCAAACTCTGCAAAGCTCACGACCTATAACTTCAATTATATCACAAATGATACCAGCACAAATTATGAAATTTACGGCACAATTCAGCACAAATGCAGCACTGAAGAATGACACCATTCTTCTTTTTTTTTTCGTCATATGGAAAATCACGGGGTGCCAACTTCACGGACCTCCACAAGCCTCAGACTCATGTGTGTGTGTGTGTGTGTGTGTGCGTGCGTGTGTGACGTGAGCCGTACACACCACTATAGAGAAATGGATGGATTCAATAAATAAGATGTTCAATATGGTATATGTAACAATATCCTACTATAAATGCACCACGTCTCTGTACGTGTGCACGTACAGTACATTACGTGACTGTGTGTGTGCACGTGTGTACATGTGTGTACATCTCTAATCCACGTAACGCGAGGACCGTTTGCCCCACCGACTTCAAATTTGACACACGTTCCACACCCCCACAGGGGGCCACTTCCTCCCTGGGATACACTGTTGTCCAGAAACGCCACAAAAGGCTCTGGTCAGCAGTGTTGATTTCGTCGACTAAAGCCAAGACGAAAAATGTTCGTCGGCTACCTTTTTTCACTGACGAAAACTAAATGGAAACTAAATGAAAACTAAGCAATGATGACTAAAACTGAGACTAAATATACTGACAATTTCGTTGACAAATGAAAACTAGACTAAAATGTTAGGAAGGGACTATAGTGGACAAGAGATCCAGTATAAGTCATTTTACACTTGGTTGCATGCTGAAAATAGCAGATCTATACAAGCTCACAACACGTCGCAGCGTGACGCGTTGTGAGTCTTTACGACGGCATAAAGGCCCGCCAAAATACATTTTAATCGACTAAATCAACTGTAGATTTAGTCGACTAAAATCTTATGATATTTAGTCGACTAAAACTAGACTAACACTAAAACATTCCAGGTGACTAAAATGTGACTGAAACTAAATGAAAACTATTGAAGAGACTATGACTATAAAACTAAAATCTAAATTTGCTACCAAAAACCACACTGCTGGTCGGGCTCTGCCAGTGGACCTAATGAGCCTAAGTCCCCTCAGCTGTAGAACTCCCAGCCTCTGCCTCAGCCAATTGATTGCCATGGCAACCACACACATGTCATTTGGTTACTTAACCAGTCCACTTTTCACAGTCAGTTTGCCTCTACATTTGTTTTAACTTAAGCTGTATGAAATACTTTCCATTAATATAGTGGTTGCAACTGTATTAATTGATTGCCCGAGTCCCGTGGTGGGAGTTCTGCTCTGGTTTTGGTCAATATTAAGTAGTTCCGGTCATTTTGTGGGGGGCACTGCATGGGGCCACGCAGTAAAAGTATATTAATTCATAAAACTAGCATCAATTATATTGTTGACCTATTTCTAAAATATTAGCGCAACTTTCGTTCAACTTTGACCCCTCTTTCACATGGAACTATTTTTTGGGGGGTATATGGACACAAAAAACATAGTTCCGTGTGATAGAGGGGCCAAACATTAACGAAAGTTGCACTAATATTTTAGAAATAGGTCAACAATGCAAATTACGTTAGTTTTGTGGATTAATTTACATTTAATGCGTGGCCCTCTGTGCCCCCCACAAAATTACTGGAACTACTTAATATTTCACCAAAACCAGAGCAGAACTCCCACCATGGGACTCGGGCAATCAATTAATACAGTTGCAACCACTATATTAATGGCAAGTATTTCATACAGCTTAAGTTAAAAAAAATCGGAAGTATCCCGTTAAGCAAATCTGGAAATCAAATCAATAGAGCACCAAAACAAAACTCCGGATCTACCAAAGCTGCGTATACACTATCAACACTACTACTGTATACGGTCCAGAATGCTGGAAATTAACCACAGAAAAAAACATCCATAAATGATGCACTTTCCACACATCATGCCTGTGCAAAATCCTGCGTATATTCTGTCCCAAGACCATCTCAAACAATGACCTCCTCAACATCATCACCCAACAAGACAACATGCACAGTATAATCAATAAACAGGTGGACCTGGATTGGCCATACATGTGCTCAGAATGAAGAAAGAGTATTGGTGTACCATGTGCTCTATGCCTGGCATTGAGTCCCCGGTTCCATTCCCCAGCCTGGAGAACCTTTGCTGCATGTCACTCTGACTCTGTTTCCTGTCTCTCTGCATCAGTGGTTCCACAAACATTTTAGCTCGTGACCCAAAAAAGAAATTAGTTGTTTGCCCGGGACCCGAACTAGTGAAAATAGAAGATCTACAAGCTCACAACTCATCGCTTCTCGCCACGTTGTGAGCTTGTAGATCGGCTATTGTCACTACTTTTGAAAAACATCTTTGAATTTGTTTTTAATTCATGGAAATGTGTGAATTATGGGGGATTATTTTGTGGGAAAGTTGTTTTGGAATAATAATTAAAAAAAAAAAATTAGGAAACAAAACATTATATTTACTCGTGTCTGCGACCCATAAATGGGCCCCGACTGAGTGCTCTCTCTACACTGTGGACTATCAATACAAGCAGAAAAACCTCCAAAATAGGATACGGCACAACATCACGCCATGTCTCACACACACACACACACACACACACACACACACACACACACACACACACACACACACACACACACACACACACACACACACACACACACACACACACACACACACACACACACACACACACACAGTGCATGTAAAGCAAACAGCAGTACTAAATGTGTTTAAGCGTCATGGTTCTCTTATAGCCGTACTAATAGGTCATGGTTCTCATAGCTGTACTAATAGTAATACATCATGGTTTTCAGTGTCATTTCACATCCACATCAAGCAACAAGTGTCATTCTAACAGAGTGTTTACCTGAGCTCCAAAGCAGGAGGAACACTATCACTGTCTCATCCATGTCTGGATTCTCTCACACTGGATTCTCAACTGGAACTTCACCGATCTGCACCGACTGGTCCTGGCTGGGATTCTGGTCAACACTCTCTGAACTTCACCGATCTGCACCGACTGGTCCTGGCTGGGATTCTGGTCAACACTCTCTGAACTTCACCGATCTGCACCGACTGGTCCTGGCTGGGATTCTGGTCAACACTCTCTGAACTTCACCGATCTGCACCGACTGGTCCTGGCTGGGATTCTGGTCAACACTCTCTGAACTTCACCGATCTGCACCGACTGGTCCTGGCTGGGATTCTGGTCAACACTCTCTGAACTTCACCGATCTGCACCGACTGGTCCTGGCTGGGATTCTGGTCAACACTCTCTGAACTTCACCGATCTGCACCGACTGGTCCTGGCTGGGATTCTGGTCAACACTCTCTGAACTTCACCGATCTGCACCGACTGGTCCTGGCTGGGATTCTGGTCAACACTCTCTGAACTTCACCGATCTGCACCGACTGGTCCTGGCTGGGATTCTGGTCAACACTCTCTGAACTTCACCGATCTGCACCGACTGGTCCTGGCTGGGATTCTGGTCAACACTCTCTGAACTTCACCGATCTGCACCGACTGGTCCTGGCTGGGATTCTGGTCAACACTCTCTGTCGTCTGTGTGTTTTATTAGTGACACATGTCAGCTCGTCATATCTCTTCATCAGCATGTGGTGTAAATTCACACCTCTCTTGTTTACTGCTGAAGCTCCTCCTGCCCTACATAGTGAGTGTGAACTCTGCATGCTTCACATACTGTACATTAGAATAGGCCTACATTCATTTAAACAATATACAGAAACACAAACTGCACAATATAACTCAGACATATACAAGAAAGAAAGTCAAGGACAGGCTAATGCATGTCTGAACAGTATAGTGTTAAATGCCCCCTGACGCTGTCAGGAGACCTGTGGCAGGGATTCCACAGTCTGCGACAGGGAGCCAATGCAAGGAGGCTCCCTATAAACTGGGGTAATGTGACACCTTCGGCTGGGCCTGGTTAATAGCCCGGGAGTAGCATTTGGGATAAATTGGAGGCGGTCTAAGGATGCTTTACTGAGGCAGGTGAAAAGTGCATCACAGTTGTCCAGATGAGAGGATACAAAAGCATGAATTATGATTTATAATTTGTTGTGTGAGACAATAGACCTGAGCTTAGGAATGTTCCTGAGTTGGAAAAAGCATGTGCGGGTTCCTGAGGTTGGAGCTGTTCTAGAATCTTTTATGTGCACTTTTCATGCACTTAAGACATACAGTACACGATCAGGTCTCTGGCTCATGATACCACAAAACTAACTTTTGCCTTACTTGAGACTCTAGAGAAACCTGGTATTTTACTTCACTAATTGCTTTCGGCCAGGTCAGTCTCCTACAGGTCAATAAACCACCATCTGGAGTGGCCACCTATACTTACAATAACTGGCATAATTTTAACATTACAAATAACAAATGACAGTTACAAAATGTATCTTGGGAAGTAACCCTTTACATTCTTAATAGGGAACACAGATGTTCCTTCATCCAAAAATACCCTGTTTACAACTAATAGCTTTGGTCAATTTCTGTCCATCTCAAGCCAACCCTGCCACATGCTGTGGTTCACTGTTCTCCTCTCCTGCCTGTAATAAACTCATTACAACAGGGGTGGTAATTATCTCACAAAACAGCTTGACCCACCCCCGGGTTAACTGATAACCAAGGGTTAAGAATAGTTTAACAAACACAGCTGGTTTTAGCTGGCTTAGGGCTCATAAATAAATACTGAAACCAGATATAATCATTAGGGAAGGTGTATGCATGTACTATGTGTAGGCCTACTATGTAAACTCTTAATTTCCATTGTCCAGCCATTCAGTTGCGAAAAAAAGAAAATATAATATTTATTTTTAATAATTTGGAGACCCCCCAAAATAATGTGTCGACCCCCCGAGGGGTCGCGACCCACGGGTTGAGAACCCCTGTAATGTAGTGTATTGTGCGGGGGTCCCCGGAACATCCAGACCCCCAGGAACGCGTCCAGGGTGCCGGGCCGGTTCTGGCGGGCCGCCGGAAAAATAAGTCGCTCTCGCCACTTCAACCTATAGCGTTAAAATCAATTAAAAGCTGTTGTGGACTTCCACATGTGCTCCACACTCTGCATCTGAAGTGACGAATGTCCTCATTTAGCCATGGAGAAGTATTTAAAGTGCGAACAGTGCGCGATGATAGAGGAGAAATTACATCTAAAATGGCTGAACAATGGAGATTAAAAGAGTGAAGTGAACTATATCAATGTCGGATTGTTGGCATTTGTGAGCAGAGGCTGCACCTGCACCAATGAACTGCTATCAAAAGTAGGGGGGAATCTTTCTGCCGAGGGGCCATTTAGCATGAGCTTAAAAGCTAGAGCTGTACCTGCCCGTCGGCCTATACTTGGGAGCGATACAATGTCCGTTGTCATAGCACCCGTTTTAACTATCTGTCTGTGTCCCTTTTGTGCCCATACTGAACAGTATATGGAGATCTCTGTAGTATGCAATACCCATTGTCATAGCACCCATTTTAACTGTCTGTCTGTGTCCCACATAGTCCAGTAATAATGTAATTTGACCTCAATCTAATTGCAAAAAAACCAAACTCAGCTGATTTTGCATCTTCAATATATCCTGAATAATAGAAAAAAAGTTGCCTGGAATTGTCTGAGGGGAAAGGGTTGAAAAGGGCCTGTACAGTATGGCCACCATTGACATCCAATTATAAGGCAATATTTTCTAAATTTCCTTTTGCTTTAAGTAGCATGTGACATGTCAAACTAGGGGGTTTTCATGATGCTGAATCCATTCCAAGCATTAGTTTTGCACAAAAACACTCATTGGGCTAAATGTGGCCATAGCAACTTGCCCAAATGTGCTGACATCATCACATTTGGGCAAGTTGCTATGGCCAAATTTAGCCCAAAAAGCAATACCATAAGATATGCCTCATTATATAGGCAAAATCTGTGAAAAATGTGGGAATTGTTAACACAATTCCAATAATGCCAATTCTCCTGCACCAAAGACGTAACACACCAAAAGGCAGACACAAGCCAGCCAGCTACTGGTGGCCTTGCACAGCACCATATTAATCCGCCAGCAGTCAGGTGTCTGCACGGCTGTACTGAATGAGGGTGATTAGGGGGGCGTCGTGTCACATAACTAGGGATACACAGGGGGGGAAATAAGCTCAATCCACTAATATACAATAACTATCATCAATAAAGGCAGAGAAGCCCAACAGATATCTGAAAAGTTTTGCATTTGTTCACCAGATTATAAGTAGCAACATGGTGACATAATATACGGCATCTACAGTTATTGACATATAGAAAACACAACATTATGTTTGTACAGAGATCGGCAGAGAAGCAGGTGTTCTTAGCAAGGCTCCGGCTTGTGGTCGGCTTGAAGGTTTCGCGAATTCACGCGTGTCATTTCTGGTCAATAAGCATGATGTACATCCTGCTCTGTCTGTGACCACATCCTCTGCTCTAGTGCTGCTGTCGTCTATGTGTTGATTAGTGACATGTCAGCTCTTCATATCTCTAAGTTCATCATCATGTGGTTTGGATGTATTCACACCTTTCTTGTTGACAAGAAGCTAAAGTTCCTTGTGAGTGTTAACTCTGACGGTCTGCAAGCAAGTGCACACACACGCACGCACCGTGCACGTCGCACGCACGCACGCACGCACGCACGCACGCACGCACGCACACACGCACACACGCACACACACACACACACACACACACACTATATGTGAAAATAAATACAAAATAAGTATTAAATGTGTGTGTGTGTGTGTGTGTGTGTGTGTGTGTGTGTGTGTGTGTGTGTGTGTGTGTGTGTGTGTGTGTGTGTGTGTGTGTGTGTGTGTGTGTCTAATTGTCCAATTACATCTAAAATGGCTGAACAATGCAGATTAAAAGAGTGAACTATATCAATGTCGGCATTTGGCTGCACCTGCACCAATAAACTGCTATCAAAAGCAATGGAGAATTTCTGCAGAGAGGCCATTTAGCATGCGTGAGCACTTCATTTGTTCACAAGCCATACAATCAGTCTTAAAAGCTACTGCTGTACCTGCCCATCGGCCTGCTTGGAAACGATACAATGTCCGTTGTCATAGCACCCGTTTTAACTATCTGTCTGTGTCCCTTTTGTGCCCATACTGTATATGGAGATCTCTGTAGTATGCAATACCCATTGTCATAGCACCCATTTTAACTGTCTGTCTGTGTCCCACATGGAGATCTCTGTATTTGTCTGTCTGCCTGTGCCTGAAGAGTGCAAACTGACTGTGAAAAGTGGACTGGTTAAGTAATCAATTGGCAGGTGTGGGGTTGCCATGGCAATCAATTGGCTGAGGCAGAGGCTGGAAATTGCACAGGTGAGGGGAGTTGGGCTCATTAGGTCCACTGGCAGAGCCTTTTGTGGTGGTTCTGGATAACGCTGCATGCCACCGACTCAAGGCCGGGCACTGCACTCCCTGTGGGGGTGTGGAACGCGTGTGTCAAATTTGAAGTCGTACACATGTCGTACACACACACACACACACACACACACACACACACACACACACACACACACACACACACACACACACACACACACACACACACACAACCTCAGCAAAGAAAGAAATGAAGGACAAAAACTGCAGGGGCACTGATATCTTTGTAATAATATAAAGATAATATTTAAAACAAACATACAGGCCTATAGGAAGCAATGCTTTCTAAACTAGAAAACATGAATATTATCACACAATCACCAACATATTTGACCTAATAGTCCATTAAAATATTTCTGAATGAGGGTGATTAGGGGGGCGTTATATTCTTGACATATAGAAAACAACATTGTGCGTGTTCAGCGAATGTTTGTGCAGAGATCTGCGGAGATGGTTGTTGCAGAGAGGCAGGTGCTTTTTGCAAGATTCAGGCTTGTGGTCAGGTTGAAGTTGTCACACCGATGTACAGCCTGCTCTGTGGTATGCAGCTGTATGGCATATTCATCACCTCAAATGTAGTGATCTTTTATAGACAAGCTGCCAGAAATGAGCACCGGATCTCTGTGTTAGTTGTTTGTCACCCCCCCAGCCTGTCAGTCAGCTGCTTTGCCTAGCACTAGCAGTGCCTACCGGCCACGGCTGCTGCTGTGAAGGTGTCTCAGTGACTGATAGGAGTGCACAGCCAGACCATCAGCTCAGAGGAGTAGCTCTGTATATTTGTGTACATTCCACAGGCCACATCTATCAGAAGTAAATTTATCATACTATCATACTATTTGCTATTCTTTTATAAGCACTCAGTTTGACCAGAAAAATGTTAAAAAAAAGAAAAATAATGTTGTGCCTGTTTCTTCAAAGGACCGTAGTGTGTATGTGAGCCGGTGGAAATGTAGATGTGTTTGGTTTATTGTGATATTTGTGCTTTTGCTGTGTTATCCTTTTGCATGTTTGTTTGAAATGTTTTCTTTAAGTTGCTGTAGAGTGAGATTATTGTCGAGTGATTTTACTTTATTGTTTTGCTTATTTATTTGTGTTTTGAGTTGCATGATTTGAGTTGCATGATTTATATAACCTATGTTTCCACTGACTGCCACTAACCCATGAACTAATCAAGGACCTGCAGCTTTAAGGACCTGCACCTGGGTTGGGTGTGGTCAACCAGGAGCCCTATAGAAGAAGAAGAAGAAGAAGAAGAAGAAAGGGAAGAGAAAACAGAGGAAGGAGAAGGCTGTGTTGGGAGAAGGAGGGATGGGGGGCAGCTCCATGGGCTAGGGCCAGGACACCCCAGCTGGGGGCCAGCGGTAGCCATGTTCGTCGACCACAGATGGGTTGTAAGTGCCATGAGAGCCATGCCTTTGACACTGTAAGCGCCACGACCGCGGCCCCTGGCTGGTGTGTGCCCGGCTTGGCCTTGCCCATGGGGGGGCTGTCCGGAGAACATGAGAGAGACCCACAGAATGCAGCAGGGGACGGAAAGAGTGACTGATCGAGGGGACCGAGAGAGATGACACAGACGGACGAGGCTGGAGAGAGGGAGCGAGTGCTGCTTATGTGTCAGCGTAGGTGGCCGGTTCTGATGCCGGCCGCCGCTGTAAGTAACCTTCTGATGCAGTACTCGCTCACATACCTGTCTACCAGAGCCGTTTGCTTAATAGGAGATGTTGGAACCGTTGTACTGGCCTACCTGTGTATGTGATTGCAGGAGCTGTTTGTGAAGAGGACCAGGATATTCCAGGCTACTCTTCCAGAGAACCTCCCCTGCACCAATCCCTACCTCTGAGCTAATGTTGCACATGTTGAAGGACTAGATTGTTAAGAGTTTTTAGCATTTGTCTTGTCTTTAATTGGTGTTTTAGGTACCCATGTAATTAGGCCTAATTTTATAATAAATATTGTAATTTGGTATCTTCCTTATAGCTGGTTTCCGTTTCAGTCCTTCCCTGTGTTTTTAGCTATTTTTATGCTCTTTTACCTGGTTTTAAACTCGAACCTGTGTTGCCTTGTTTTTATATTTTGTATTATTTAATAGAGGACCAGACCTCTCAAAGGTGGCGTAGTTCGGCTACAGAGTTTTTATAGAGTATCACAGTGAATATGCACCCGCACTTTAAAACGGTGCACTTTATTAATAGTTTCTTGTGACTTAATCGGCCACACGTCACATGTACACTACCTAAGGCCTGATGGCAGACTGTTTGTGTCAGGCTGTCATTATGTAACTGTAGACGTCCTATAGACACTGACTGGTTGTTGAAGACCCTGCACGTCCTCTTTGCACCGTAGATGAAAAGCTCTTTTAGCCCTGTTGACTCTCAACCCTTTTCATTGCAAGGACCTCCGGTTTGATATCCCCCATTTACTAAACACCAAAATATCACAGCATTGGAGCACAAAGCTCTAGAAGAACTTAGTAAAAATGATAAAATCATTATTAAGTCTGCTGATAAGGTCCATTGTTGTCCAATATACCAAAGATTATATTGATTTTTGAAAGAACTTATGTGGATGACTGCTCTGGCTGAACCTTTTACCACTGATCACAGTGGTATAGAGGGCTTCAACCCTGTATGAATTCCCTGGTGATGTTTGAGGCGTCTATTTCTTCTGTAGATATGTTTGGGTTGGGCAGGATCATCTGGGATGGAGAATAAGGAGAGAAACATCATAAGATGTTTTAAAATAACATGCAAGCTGCATGTGTTGTATTATCAACTGACAATGTTCAAATTGTAGTCATGACAGCAGCAACTGCAGAGATTGGCCATTGGAACAGTCCTGGCCTGCCTGATGACTTCAGCTGTCTCTGTCTGTCTGTCTGTCTGTCGCACACACACACACACACACACACACACACACCACACACACACACACACACACACACACACACACACAGCTTATCAACAGTTGATTTAGTGGTGGGAGGACGCGTTACTCCACCGAGTAAACTGACAACATTTCTGTACATCTGCTTTCTGTTGAAGTCAGATGAAATAAAAGTGTACAGTTGTCATAACAACATGCACTTACCTATTCTGTGTAACTTTAACACAGGCTGCTTCAGCATGGCTTCCTGGTAGATCTGTTCCTTCTCTATTCTGTGTAACTTTATCACAGGCTGCTTCAGCATGGCTTCCTGGTAGATCTGTTCCTTCTCTATTCTGTGTAACTTTATCACAGGCTGCTTCAGCATGGCTGCCTGGTAGATCTGTTCCTTCTCTATTCTGTGTAACTTTATCACAGGCTGCTTCAGCATGGCTGCCTGGTAGATCTCTGGCTGTCCCTTTTTTTTTTTTTTTTTTTTTATTGATTACTTTATTGAAAAATACATTTCAAAAGGAAAGGAAAGGTCCACATTTGAGGCCTGCGTTTACCGTTTGGGATGTGACTTTACTTGTAGACATTTCGTGCTCTTGACCGAGTGCTCTGCTCCGCTTCCCAGATCAACACCGGACAGAACAGTGCTTACATAACCAGGACCAACCCACTCTCCTCCCACTAGTCTCCAAGTAGAAAGTACTCGTTATGTCTAAAATGTATTAACAAAAACATTTGTAAATAGCAGATCTACAAGTACACAAGCTTGTATAGCAGCTTGTATATCTGCTATTTTCATATAGGCCAAGTTTAAATAGGGCTCAATTGGTTAAATCTATACAAAGTAACTAGTAACTGAAGTTTTCAAATAATTGTAGTGCAGTAAAAGTACAACATTTTTGTCTCTGGAGTAGAAGTAAAAGTACAGAATATAGCTGCAAGCAGCTATAATGCAGCCCATTCAATTAACAAATTAGCATTTTAAATAGGTAGGCCTAAAGAAAGAAAAACAGGAGCGCTTCATGGAAACCGCCCTTGGTTGAGGCAGTGGGTTCTCATGTAACGCCCGGGATTCGAACTCGGGCCTCCTGCGTGAAAGTCCAACAACTCATAAACCAACTAAGTGGCACTCCAAAATAAAAAAAGGTGCACGACTGGCTCAGATGCAATTTCTCATGTTTATTTAAGAACACTGATACGTTTCGGCAGAGCCTTCTTCAGAGCAGACTACAAAGTGATACTGGGGATGTGGGTTCCTCTTTTAAAACCAACATTTTGATCATCCCCACCGGTGTAGAGGGGAGGTCCTTACTTATTATCAATGATCAATTTTAATCAATCAATTGTAATCAATTACAAAGCATCACAGTTAGAAGTTCACAATATAATCAGTACAAACATCACAGATCATGTAAAAGTCAGACATTTTATTTTTTATACATTGCATATTAAATACAAAATAGGCATATACAAATATAAATGTCTAGGGGCACAGAAAACCACATCAGGGACTAAGAACACACAGAAACCTTAAATACATTAGGCAGATTAAACATCAGGAACTCCAAGAACAACAAAAAATATTACAAAAAGGGTTTGTAGGAAAAGTCATCTGTGGTTGCATAGTGCTGAGCTAATACATCCAGAACATTTCTCTCTGAGATAACAACTTGGGAAGTTTACCCCCCTCTGGTGGTGGTAACTTGTTCAACCCCTACAAAGCGCAGAGATGAGGGTGAACCATGACTAGCCTCAAGATATTGTTTAGCCATGGGCCTTATTCAATGTTGCCTGTGCGTATAGCAGTTTTGTGTTCAGATAATCTTGTTGTTTAGGCATCTTTTTGTTTGGCCAATGTAAGCTTTTTACCACAAGGACAGCTTAGCATGTAAACCACATTTGTTAAATTACAGTTTGATGAGTCTCTTTTGTGTATACTTTTGACCTGTCAAAGGATGTGAGAAGAATTTGCAATTTGTGGTATTGTTGCATTGTGCACATCGTCCACATCTTTAGTTGCCCCTGAGGGACAGCCTAGGTGGAACGTCAGGGCCAGATGATGATGAGTGAACCAATTTGTCTCTATATGCTGCATTCACATGGAATCAGGCAAGCGGTAGACCGTCTACCGCTTAAAAATGTAATCTTTTTACCGCTCCGTGCTGCCCAGCAGTTTTTGCCGTTTGCCGTCTACCGTAGACGGCAAAACGTCAACCTGCTGGATGGCACGGAACGGTAAAAAGATTAAATATTTTAACATTGACGCCGTCTGCCGTTACCGCCGCCGGTTCTGGCTGCCATGCCGTCCTGCTCCCGTCCACTAAAATGAAGTCCGGATTGCCGTCTACCGCTTGCCTGATGGGGGCTACACTTACGTCAGGGCTCCACCGGACGCGTTGCGTCTCCGTCGCGTGCGTCAAAAAAAGCACCGGTTCAATTTTAATGCACGCGTCGCGTCTCCGTCAACGCAACGCGGGCAGTGGAGCCACCCTTCATTGATTAAAAAGGGAACATTCCCCGGGACGCTGACGCACCCGGTGGAGCCCTGGTGACTGTGGGGGCTACACTGGAAGGGGTTAATATGCATTAATTAATAATGCATTAATCATAAATCTAATTCATTGTGCATATCCACATTCATAAACACTGTAGAAAGTGATGATGCATTTAGACCAAGTATTTTGCATTAAAAAC
Organism: Electrona antarctica; assembly: GCF_951216825.1. Lineage (NCBI taxonomy): Eukaryota > Metazoa > Chordata > Actinopteri > Myctophiformes > Myctophidae > Electrona > Electrona antarctica. Next base: position 49,169,186 of record NC_136807.1, read on the forward strand.
TATAGAACTATATTTTTGGGTGGATTTCCAGTGTTTCGGGCATCAAGGGGTTAATAACAAAATATACTCAAGGAATATCACTGGGCAACCTCTTGAATTCTTAAGAGGTGACCCCAAACTACAAGAATCAGTTGAGAAAAAAACTGAACAACCCAGTTTTTTCACCCAGTGCCAATAATCTAATGTAATCCTGGGCTTCCTACACTTCCTCAGCGGACTGACCTCATGCCTCCTTCTATGCATGAGGAGTCCAAGCTGCTTCTTTTCACCTGACAGGGGGGAATTTCCCTGGCCGGATGTAGCGTGTGGAAGGAACACGTTATTCCGACGGTAACAAGACAACTCACCCTTTTTCCCCTCCAAGTGAGTTGTCCGGACATCTCACCCCGAACGTCCAGACAACTCACCAGGGGTGAGTTCACTTTCGGGATGAGTTGTCTGACTGAATATGTAGCCTTTGAGCTCTTTTATATACTTTACAGAATATTGCACAATAATACTTTACTGAACATTTCACAAGAATATAACACAAGAGTCAAATGTAGCCTACGGTCAAATGTAATGTAGTTTATTTAAATATAGAAACATTGTAAACAAAGCAGTGCAATGCACAGCCAATGAATTTCCTTCTCAGTTTGGCCAATCCGGTTATCATGCTTTTGACTTTGAAATCTTAACTGCCAGCAGTGCCAGCCAGCCGGATGAAAATCAGTTGACTCAGACTGACTTGAATGAAGCCAAGGTAAGCTAAGCTTCTAGCCTAGATCATGTATTTCTAAATTGTTAGTAGTATACAATATTGTGCTTGTTTTGTTTGTTTGTTTTTCCAAAGTAACTGATTATATAACTTGCATTTATCAATTACATGTCTGAGTTGTCTGATTATTCGTTTTTTTGAAAGAAAAACAAAAGCTCTGTACATGTATTAAGTTTATTTAAGCCCTTCTAGAAATCAACTATGCTTCTTCTCTTCAACAGTTTGTTCTTCACATCATTTTGCATTTATGACGGGTTCCAGAGCACGCACGCACACGCACGCACACACACACACACACACACACACACACACACACACACACACACACACACACACACACACACACACACACACACACACACACACACACACACACACACACACACACACACACACACACACACACACACACACACACACACACACACAACCTGTTGGAGGTCAGTGGGGGAGGTTTTCATGCGAGTTAAGAGACAATGGGATGCCAGGAAATGCTACTTCTAACTCCTCTTCTAACTTCTCAACAGTATCAACTCTCTCCCTGACATAGATGGTGTCATATTATAACAGGTAAGAAAATATATAGACTTTTGTTTCTTTTTTCCCCCCATAAGTGTCCTGTGTATTTAATTCATAAAGGCATTGAGGGGAGGGGAATTTCCGGTGATAAGATTAGACTTTTGAATTGTGTTTGTTTAAACAACTAAATAAATCCTAATGCGTTTCCTGAAATCAAACAAATATGCTTCTATCTTCTGCTCAACAGCATAGGAGCAGGTCGTCATGCATTGCTTCGGCCGACATAAACATTATAACAGGTAAGAAAATATATAGACTTTTGTTTTTTCCCCATTAATGCTCTAGCTGTGTATTCAATTCATCAAGGCATTCCGGTGATAAGCGTAGACTTAGTATTGAGCGGTTTTGAATAGACATTGAATTGTGTTTGTTTGTTTAGATAAACTAAATAAATCCTAATTGTGTTTCCTTTTTTTGTTTTTTTTTCCCTTTTTAGCCTTTAGACTTTCTGAGTCTTTGAAAAGAAGCCATCGTCTGGACCGTCTGGGGGCCACCCTGGACCACCCCCCCCCCCCCCACACACACACACACACACACACACACACACACACATACTCACACAAAATGGTGCATTTATATAGTGCCTTTATCCAAGGCACTTTACAGACATTGTGCATTACATTCACATTACATTCTTGTAGATCAGCTTTTCTTTCTTTTTTTTACCATTTATGTACAACTTATAAAGTTGCTTTTTTGTATTTTTAAAACATTTTAAAGTGCTTGTACAAGCTCAGGTTATATATAAGTTTTCACCCAAGGGCTGTTCATTTATATTGTTTATTTTGTATTCAGTGTTTTCTGCTTTAGTTCTACACTGAATCCCACTGAACCCCCCCCCCCATATACACACACTTCATGTAGAAAATGGGCAGATGTCATGAAATGAAGTTTATTTGTAACGAGTACTGGAAAACGCAAACAAGATTGACAAAAAGGGTTGTTATACAACAGGCTCCAAGTAGTGTCATTCAAGGAGAGCTTGATTATCTGCAAAGCAAAATATCACGCTTAAACAGTCTTTGTGATATCTACAGAGGACTGGATATCCCAGACCAGGGGGAGTTGGAGAGTTAGAAAGGAACTAGTCTACTATAAAAGTAACATTTCAATAAAATGCATTAGAAACTACTTTCAGAACATTATTATATTATTTTAGGGTGTGGAAGAGAGTTAAATATACACTAACTGGAAGAAAGCACAATTGCATTGGATTTCACACAATGACATGCAAATTAATTAACACCTAGCTTGTGTGTCAAATTAGCCCATCACATTTGGCAGCTACTTTTAAACACATCTTACATTTGAGTATTTTTTTTCTTTTGTATACTATTTTCATAGTTTTGAGGGAAGTTGCTGCTATTTGTCCCAACATTTGTTTCAAAAAGCTTTAGACCCTGTATAAAAATAATGAAAATGGCATGTCTACAAGCTCACAATACGCCAATATACAAGATGTGAACTGGTATATTGGCTAATTTCGTGGTATATTTCACTTTACGTTTTTATTCAAAGATTTGGCTTATATATGTAATATACTATGTTTTATTTAAAGCATTATAAACACATCTACTCATTAGGATACCCGAGTTAGATTCCACCAATAATACATTGTTTTCATTTGTCTAATGCTGTTAAATGTGATAAACACAGTTTTGTATAGCTTTTTTTTATTAGGCTATATTCGGTTTTATAAATATGAATTAAAATTAAAATGTTCTTGCATCCAAAGAGCTCAAAAAAATAAGAAAGCTGAAAAAAAAATCATGATCACTGATTAGTGTATACCACAATATAGATCAGTGGATCTCTCTCTCTCTCTCTCTCTCTCTTTCTGCCCCCACACAAAATGCCTTTGTGTGCCCATTAGTTAGAACATTAGCTCTCTGCTGCCATCTCCTGGTGACAGCATGGAACAAAGTGGTTCCACCAAAGACGTGGTGCCAGGGAGGTAAGCAAAGCAAAGTTCTTTGTTTACCCAGGGTGAATGGACTAAGCTCGAGATGCTTGTTTACAGCCAGACCCTGCTCATAGAACATTTCATGGTAGGGGTTCAATGCCTTGCTCAAGGGCACTTCAGCGGTCGTAATTTTAACGTGCCGGTCCGGGGATTCGAACTGGCGACCTTCCGATAACAAGACCGCTCCGCAAACCGTTCGGCCACCGCTGCCCTGATTTTATATCTGTAATAATCACAGAATCCTGATAACTGCTAACCCTAAAATGTACAACCAGGTGGAGACCATCCTGTTTCTGGGATTGAACTAAGGGCCAAACCGGAAACCGCACCAATGCAAAACAGTTTTAAGGTCAACCGCACCAATGCATCTCCCTGCAACTGCCATTGGGGTTAATGGTTGCAAGTATAGTTGCATGTTCCAAGGAGTTACGTGGTGAATCAGTGGTGTGGAGTGGTCTCAATCGACCATCCACGTTCATGAATATTTGAATAAAATGTTGCAAGGTTGATGTAAGATTTAAAGGAGCATTCAGTGATTTGGGTGATTTGGAAAAAACCCTCGTTCTGCCCCGGTGACAAGATGTGCACATGGACGCACTACAGTGGGGGGGACACGCAACAGGCCAACAGCATGCACACCAAGGCCCGCCCCCGCTCGATCCTGATTGGCGGAAGGCCCTCTCTATCCTGATTGGATGAAGGCTGGGCCACCTAGCCAAACAAGAAACCTAAGGATTTTTGACCCCAGGGGTTAACTGGGTACAGGGATATGGTCAGCACACTCTATAGTAGGGAGGATTATCACAACCAAACAAAAAAATAAGTGATCTTTGAATTAAGTGAAATCACTGAATATACCTTTAAGCTGAAATTAACTTTGTTGCATAATGACTGAATGGTTCTCTTATTAATTAATGACATTATTTATGAACCAGATGGTTAGCAGCTGATTTAGTCTAAGATAAAGACCAACGGTGATGAGGTTTTCACCTCCAGTCATTGGAACATTCTGACAAAATTACTTTTAATCTTTTAAATCACTCCTTACTTTGTTTTTAATCTATTTTGTGCTGTGTTGTATTCCGTTATTCTAGTTTGAATTCATAGCTGTGTGTTCATAGCGCACACGCACACACACGCACACCAAAGTGCTTTACATAGATTGTGCATTACATTCACCCATTCATCGATGGCGGAGGAAACCATGCAAGGCACCAACCGGCACATTGGGAGCAATTAGGGGTTCAGTGTCTTGTTCGAGGACACCTCGACACCAACTCTGGGGGAGCCCACAGGGATCGAACTGGGAGCCTCACGGTTCCCATCCGGCCACTCTACCCCTGATCCACTGCCACCGCACGAGCACGCAACACATGTGCAGAGCAACATCCCAGCAAGCAAGCACGGTCAGGACCTTGACGAATTAGTCACGTCTCGATTGTGGGTCAGATCAAGTGAAACCAAGACTGACTGGCCCAGAATATCACCTGATTTCAACCAACTTAAAATGTATCCACTAAGACGGACGTCCCTGGATGAATCAATTTAAGTCATATCATAACTAGTCAGATCTGGCCCAGAATAAGCTATATTATTTAATCTGGTGAAGACGTCCTGGAAATGACATAAAGATCATCCCCATATGGGCTGTGATCTGGCCTAGTCCTGAACGTCACCGGGGTCACTGGAGGACGTCATCATAACGTTATCATGACGTCATTTGGCTTGCTGGGATAGCAACCCTCCCTTTCACTCACATCTACACTGCTGGACAGGGCTTTGTATACCCATGACTGATCCCATTGTTAGATTGAACAATCAGACCACTACACAGCAGCCCCAGTGGCCTAATGGATAAGGCACTGGCCTCCTAAGCCAGGGATTGTGGGTTCGAGTCCCGTCTGGGGTGTCTGTCAGCAGAGTGGCGCAGCGGAAGCGTGCTGGGCCCATAACCCAGAGGTCGATGGATCGAAACCATCCTCTGCTATTTAACAGAATTTTGAAAATGGTGGGATGGGAAGGGATACCACAATAGAGAGCAAGATGCAGTCTGGAGTGAACCAAAGACACTGCATTGGCTGTCGCCCTGTTTTTTCTTCCCAACTATTCCGTTATTATCCATTTGCCAATTTGAAGCTGTTGGTCTATTTAAACATGATGTTTTTTTTAAAGAAGAAAAATGGGAAAGACATCCATATATAATGGCCTCTAAATCTGAGTCCTAGACCACTAATTCGATGTTTTCAACAACATTTAGCAAAAGAAAAACATTTTCCAATGAATTACAACATTTAGATTTAATTAAAATGTATATTTTAGAACACTTAACTCATAAGCAAACAACTCAATTAAAATAAACACAAATAACATGTGAGAGATTGGGTCAACTTCAAAGTCAAACAAGTAAAATACACATGAAATGAATGACGTTTTATTTCTTTGTTGTGTTTTGAGCTTGCAGATCGGCTAATTTGGAAAATGTTTGAAAGTTTCTGAGAACTTGTTGGATGCATAATTACAGTATGTCAAATAATGGGCGATACATACCATAGTTATCGGTCTGGCCCTATCTTTTATGCTCTAGTAAGGACAAGGTTCAACACAAAACATGGTGATAGGATATCACACACCTGCACATGACTATAGAGCGTCGCAGTCCCGCCCCCTACCATGGACCAGGAAATTAATCCCAATGCATTTTTCCCATAGACATTTCAAAAAGTATTTATTTAAAGACGGTTACGCCGCGGACAAAGCCAACTCGAGTCGTGACAACTCATGACAACACAAACAATATTTTGGACCAAACAAATAATTACAAAGAAGAAAAACCACAAAAAAAGTGTTGTAACCTGCCATTTTTCAAAAAATTGTTGTCATGATTTGTCACGACTCGAGTTGGCTTTGTCCGCGGCGTAAACGTCTTTAAATAAATACTTTCTGAAATGTCTATGAGGAAAATGAACGGATAATAATTTCCTGGTCCATGGTAGGGGGCGGGACTGCGACGCTCTATAGGAGGGAGGGAGGGAGGGAGAGAGAGAGACAGTGTTTCCACACCTGGGCAGACAGGCGCGGCGGTTTTCCGCTGTCTGCCGGAGTTTCTTCCGGGTTTTTAGACAGCTGGTGGATGGAAAAGAAGCTCCACCCATGCGGCTGAATGCCGCAACGCAAGATTCCCGGAAACGCTTGCCCCCGCGGCAAATGGAAGCCGCGTTCGAGCTTCATTTTCCATCCACCAGCTGTCTAAAAACCCCCGGCAGACTACGGAAAACGGCCGCGCCTGTCTGCCCAGGTCTGGCAACAGCTAGCCTCGGAAACCCAGACGTTTTTTTTTTCCAAAGAGAAAAAAAAAGTCTGGGTCCGAGTCCACTTCAATTCGGCATAGAGTAGTGCAAACATCTCTCACTCTCTGCTGATTTCTGATCGTCTGCACCTTTGTTAAATTGACGCACACACGCACACATGTACACACACACACACACTCCTCTCTCTCTCTCTGTCGCTCTAAGTAATTAGTCTCATGTCCAGCAGCTGCGCATAGTTTCTCCCGGCGGATCCTGCCGGGAGCTGCCTATGCCATAAAAAGCATAGGTGAGTTCCAGGCTAGGCAACAGCTAGAGAGAGAGAGAGAGAGGGGGGGGGAACCTATTTCACTCACATTCCCCCACACTCACACTAACATAGCATCCGCTTCACACAACATCAAAAGCAAATGTTGTGAGTGCTTGACACAGAATGTCACCTTGTCACCTCATTCGGTAAGGGGACAGGCTGACAAATTGTAAATTAGGCTGTGAATGCACACTTTACATCATGGTTAATTAAACACACCTTCGACAGAGAAGCAATTAATTAACTAAATCACTTACAGTAGTAGCTGCACTCAACTGGGATTGCATGAATGAAAACTCTTGGCCCTGCATGTGATGGCAACATCGCCTGGGAAAAAACTGATGGCACATCTCACCTGGGAAAAAAACGGAATCCATCCGTTTGGGTCAAATATCAACCATAGCAAGATTCCAGATTGGATTTGTGACAATTTAGTCACATGTAAGGATGTCACTTATTTGGGTTGCATTTGGCCAAAGGCTGCGCGCCTAGAGGGCCTCCGCAACTCCACTTCCTGGGCTGAATTATGGGCCCAGTACGTCCCTGACTCCCTGCCCCTGTTGGTGTTTGAAGCAATCCGTTATACTTTAGCTATTGAAAAATAGCCAAAACCATCTCAAACAAAAACCTCCTCAACATCACCCAACAAGACAACATGCACAGTATAGTCAATAAACGCAGATGGACCTGGATTGGCCATGTGCTCAGAATGGACATCAACGCAATACCAAGAGTCGCACTACACTGGACCCCAGAAGGAAAGAGAAAGAAAGGCAGGCCCAAAATGACATGGCGTAGGACGATCGAGAAGGAGCTCCAGCAACAACATCAGAGCTGGGGGACCATAGAGAAGATGGCCAAAGACAGATGCAAGTGGAGGAACTTTGTTGCTGCCCTATGCGCCAGCCGGCGTAATGGGGATAAGTACATTAAAAAATAGCAGATCTACAAGCTCATAGCGCGGCACCGAGTGCCGCAATACGAGCTTGTAGATCTGCTATTTTTGAAAAACCTGTGAAAATGTGGCGCAAATTTGGAATATATATTCTTTCAGCTGCTTCGGGGGGGGGGGGGGGGGGGGGGGGGGGGGGGGGGTCCCTGGAACAACATATTTTCAGATGGGGGTCGGCGGCCAATTACAGATAATTCTGGGGGTCCTTGACATGAAAATGTTTGAGCACCACTGACATAGAAACATTTTTTCAGAAAAAGACATTTCGTAGAATCATCCTCAGGTCGAAACGGGTTAACTGAATTGGCAACTATAGTTAATGTGTGCTTCAAAAAAATCCCCCACGGGCCTTTGGTTAGTACTGTATACCTGTCTTAGCAGGAAGCAAGAGGTTCATTGTTCATTGTGCTGTGTGTTGTTGTTGTGTTTCCATGCCTGGGGTCCAGCTCAGTGCTGAATCTGCCGTAACATCAGCATGAGGTCTCTGACGCGCTCCGCCCTGCAATGAGGCGCCTGACACACCGTCTCCACACCTTAGCGCAAAACGGTTTTAAGCTGCGCACTTCTTAAGCTGCGCGCAGCTTAAATTCTGAATTTTTAGACAGCTGGTGGATGGAAAAGAAGCTCCACCTCCGCGGACTTTTTGGGCGGAGGAGAGCGTTTCCGGGAATCTGGCCGTCGCGCAAGTATTCCGCGGAGGTGGAGCTTAATTTCCATCCACCAGCTGTCTAAAAACTCAAGCTTTAAGCTGCGCGCAGCCGAGAACGTGCGCAGCTCTTTTCATAGTGTGGCAGCACCTATACAGCGGCAGCATGAGGTCTCTGACGCGCTCCGCCCTGCAACGAGGCGTCTGGTACAACGGCAGCTCCATGCCTGGGTTCCAGCTCAGTGCTGAATCTGCCGTAACATCAGCATGAGGTCTCTGACGCGCTCCGCCCTGCAACGAGGCGTCTGGTACAGCGGCAGCTCGAAGAAGGAGAAGGTGAAGCTACGCGAGAAGCTGAGGTTGCTGACGGGGCGGAGTGGCGGCAGGCGGGGGGCGCGGGGCACCCTGCACTGGGGCACCACCCTCCGCCTCGGCCGCACCCCTCTGGCACCTCCTCTAGCTGTAGACAGAGATGAGAGGCATGGAGACAAGAGACACACAGTAGAGAACAATTTAGGCATTTTAGCAGACGCTCGTAACCCATTTAGACCTGAGCTCGATTCTACAAAAATCCTAAAAATCTAAATCCTGACAGTTTTCTGAAAAACCCCATGTTTCTATATGTCAGTGGTTCTCAAACTATTTCAGGTCAAGGAACCCCAAAAATATATGTAATTGGCCGCCGATCCCCATCTCAAAATGTTGTTCCAGGGACCCCCCCCCCCAGAAGCAAAGATTTGAGATAAAAACGTTCGCCGTGAAGGAATATATTCAAACATTTGCGCCACATTTTCACGAAAAATAGCAGACCTATAGATCTGCTATTAGATCTGCTATTAGATCTGCTATTTTTCAATAGCTAAAGTATAACATAACGCTTAAAACACCAAAAAGGGGTTCCCGCCCAAAATGGGTAAATCCAGAGCGATTTACAGTAAGCAAGAACACCACATGGTAATACATAACATACATAGAAATAGTCATCGAGAATCATATAAGCAAGCTAAGAACCTAATATCTGTCTAAAAGTAGATTATCTGTACAGCTAGGTTATGAGTATAACATTATAGAGTGCTACGTCTACATACCAGAACCAGAGGTTAAGAAATGAGGAGGGAGAGAGAGAGAGACACAAAACCAAATCAAACCCATCTGAACTTTGTCGGGCATTACTTTACCCCTGCACCACAGAGACACCCAGGAAAATATATACCGGCGGGTAGACTATATATTTTTTTTCCTAAGGTGGGTAGTATATTAACCCATCAGGCGGAGTCAGGTTAAGTATATATAGGCAAGGCCTGAAGAGGCATTTACACATGTCCTAGTAGTACACATAGTTTATAGGCCAGTCAATCTAAGATTTGACACTCCTTGGAATAAAAACGGTCATAGCCGTCATCACAAATGTGATGAGGTCAGCACATTTGGGCACATTAAGGGCAAGTGGCTATGGCCGTTTTTAGCCCAAGGGAGTGTTTTTCGTGCAAAACTAATGCTTGCAATGGATTCGGAATCATGAATAACCCCTAGTTTGACACGTTAAATGCTACTTAAAGCATAATTAAAATTAGACATTTTTGCCTCATATAGGATGTTAATGGTTAACTTTCAACCCCTGAATTTACCATGAAGCAACATTTATATAATTCACAAAAAAACCTTGAATGATTATTATTGCAATTTATTTTGGGTCACGCCCCTTTTTAGCTTATTATTACAGTCAACCAATCCCATCAGCCACCGACACACTGTACCTGTGTTCTCCTGGGGGGCTGGGACAGATGGAGACGGGTTGGGAGAGCCCAGATTTGAACCCACAACCTCCCCTCTGGCCACAGCCCGTTGAGGAGGGGAGGCAGGGGTGGGATGAGGCGCAGGGGGCGGCGGGATGGAGGTGAAGGAGGACTCGAACAGGGAGTGGCCTCCCCAGGGTGTCATGGAGGCATCAGGGTGGAAGGTGGAGGAGGGAGGAGGAGGAGCCTGGTGGGGGTAAGATGAAGACGGTTGCTGCTGGTGCTCATGCTGTTTCTGGACGCGCTTCCTACGAGTGGCCAGCAAGGGGTGCTGAAGGGCTGGGGAGGACAGAGGCGGCTTCTTGGCTTGGAGGGAGGGAAGGAAGATTGGAAAGAAGCTGTTTACTTTGCTACTCTTATGAAACTGGGCTAAAACCTAACTCTGGTCCATATAGCCCTAAAGCCCTTTGCTATAGAGCTATGGACCAGAGGTAGCTAAAACCTATTAGAGCTTGGAAATTTGGAATCTAGTAAAATGCAACAGAAGAAAATCATTCATTTTATTTAGCCCTGGGTCACAGCAGCGCAATTTAAAAACACATGAATGGAAAAGAAAGAAAGTCAATAAAAGCTAAGAATGAATCATATAAATCAGCTAGTTCTTTCTTCCACATTTGGATGCAATCCATCATAGTCAAAAACATAGAATTAGACCTAATACTGCATTAAAGACTAGTATCACGCTGCATAGTCACTATTACTATTATTACTTTAATCCATTTTGGCCTGACCTCGAAAATTAAAAAAACAAATCTTCTAAATCCTCCAGTTTTCTGAAATAAATATTTTCACGATCTTTCAAAAATAGCAGACCTACAAGCTCATAGCGCGCCACTCGGTGGCGCGCTATGAGCTTGTAGATCTGCTATTTTTCAATAGCTAAATTATAACAATGTTTAAAACACAAAAGGGTTCCGCCCAAAATGGGTTAAATGTCATGGTATGGCAAGTTTAAAAATGAAATGTTTTTTGGGGGGGTTTTTTACTTTCATGTTTTGCCAACGATGGATTTTGTCCATGGAACCAAATATACAAACACTGGCATTAAATATTTTAAAGACATGCCACACTCTAAACAGATTACCTGCTGGCTTTCTCCCAGACGAGCCAATCAGAGGCAGATGTTCCTGGGACATCAGGCCTCTGCAGACCTCTTCATCACCCGCTTCGACTGTTATCAATGGACAAGACCGCAGTTATCAGTTCGGATCAGTACGATTGTTTTCGACGAGTATGGGCATGCTCTGCCGACTGATTAAAAAAAACGACGGATTAAGGTTGGCGGTTGGCGAACATGCGTTAATATTAGGACAGCGCTGCGACATGCTTGCGGTTAAGTTTAGGGGAGGGTATGAGGAGGCTTGTCATTTTCAGTAGGCTCCCAGCATGTCCAGTAGACCTGAATAGACCGATAAGATCGGTTAACGTGTCGTCAACGCCAATCACAGCCAGTAGGCTCCAGACGAGCCGATCGGCTAGATAAGATCGGCGTAATAAGTAACCTACTGGGAATTATCGGTTGATTTTCGGTCGAAACGGCTGTCTTCATCCTTAAAACCATATACAGTATCATTAGAACTGATGTGCATTACACACGTGGTAAAAGTGCCCGCACAACCTCAGAGGGTTGTGGGTTTGAATCCACTGTGGTGCATCCGGGCTGTTTTTCGGGGGAGGGAAGCGGGGCGGAGAGGTGATAGTGTTCACTGCACACAATCCTACGGTCCTGGGGCAGCACCGGCTGTGAGCAGGGGGAGTGTTGGACAGGAGGAGTAGGACGAAGACTCTATGTCCTCCCGGTGGGGGCTCCTCATTGGTAGGTGAATCAGTAGGAAACAACAGCAGACTATAAAACACAAAAATGTGTGTTGGGAGGAATCAATTATATTGGTTAGAAAAATAGAAAACAGAAAAATTAAATAACTTGATGGATTTAGAGAGCACACAATAACAATGTGGCTTCATATGGTCTATGGCCTAAAGATAATCATTTGTATAATTACCACATATACTATATGCTGTGGCACAGAAATGACAATGAAAGTGAGATGATAGTTATATTACGTATACAAAACGTATGTAATGTATGTAACTGTACAGTATGGACAAACAAAAAGCTAAATGACAGTATACCAACTAAAAACGAACATTAGCTGAGACTCAAAAAGTCAGAAAGAACCAGTCTTTCCAATACAACTAATGCCGCTATGGGTAAAGCAATCAGGCTCAGTGGGGCTTTGAATGCTTCAAAAGACACATTTTAGTCCGTCTGATGACTAGACAGGGATTTGTGGATTGGCTGGTTAACACTGCAGCTACTTGCTGCCATGTTATCATGGAAGACAAAATGTATGTCCCTGACAGGATACGATTAGGACAGACTGAATGTCCCTGCAAATATACGAAGATTAGGGCAGAAAATAATGTCTCTGCCATTATGAGAAGATGAGGAGAAAACAAATGTCCCCGCAAGCATAAGATTAGGACAGAATTAATGTCCCCGCAAGTTTAAGAACAACAAATGTCTCTGCAAAGGATAAGATTAGGACAGAATGAATGTCCCCGCAAGTTTAAGAACAACAAATGTCTCTGCAAAGGATAAGATTAGGACAGAATGAATGTCCCCGCAAGTTTAAGAACTACAAATGTCTCTGCAAGGATAAGATTAGGACAGAATGAATGTCCCCGCAAGTTTAAGAACTACAAATGTCTCTGCAAAGGATAAGATTAGGACAGAATGAATGTCCCCGCAAGTTTAAGAACTACAAATGTCTCTGCAAAGGATAAGATTAGGACAGAATGAATGTCCCCGCAAGTTTAAGAACTACAAATGTCTCTTCAAGGATAAGATTAGGACAGAATGAATGTCCCCGCAAGTTTAAGAACTACAAATGTCTCTGCAAAGGATAAGATTAGGACAGAATACATGTCCCCGCAAGTTTAAGAACAACAAATGTCTCTGCAAAGGATAAGATTAGGACAGAATGAATGTCCCCGCAAGTTTAAGAACAACAAATGTCTCTGCAAAGGATAAGATTAGGACAGAATGAATGTCCCCGCAAGTTTAAGAACAACAAATGTCTCTGCAAAGGATAAGATTAGGACAGAATGAATGTCCCCGCAAGTTTAAGAACTACAAATGTCTCTGCAAAGGATAAGATTAGGACAGAATGAATGTCCCCGCAAGTTTAAGAACAACAAATGTCTCTGCAAAGGATAAGATTAGGACAGAATGAATGTCCCCGCAAGTTTAAGAACAACAAATGTCTCTGCAAGGATAAGATTAGGACAGAATTAATGTCCTTGCCAGGCTTAGACCATAAAGGACAAAATGAATGTACCCGCAAGTTTAAGAACTAATGTCCTATTGTCCCTGCAAGGAAATGAACCGTGTGAGGAAAAGAAAACAAGGAAATAATGCATGTACCCTTTAGTATAAGAGGAAAATAATGTCCCTGCAAGTATAAGATGAGGACTGAATTCATGTTCCCAGAAGTTGATGACGACGACAGGCCTCAATGTCTATACAAGTACAGATATACAAGGCTGTGTACCAGTGTTGTTTTCGTCGACTAAAACTAAGACGAAAAATGTTCGTCGACTACCTTTTTTCACCGACAAAAACTAATGGAAACTAAATGAAAACTAAGCTACGATGACTAAAACTAAGACTAAATATACTGACAATTTCGTCGACAAATAAAAACTAGACTAAAATGTTAGGAAGGGACTAGTGGACAAGAGATCCAGTACAAGTCATTTTACACTTGGTTGCATGCTGAAAATAGCCGATCTACAAGCTCACAACGCGTCGCGTTGCGACGCGTTGTGAGCTTGTAGATCGGCTATTTTCAGCAAGTGTAATAACACTCATTACGACGGCATCAAGGCCTGCCAAAATACATTTTAGTCGACTAAATCAACTGTAGATTTAGTCGACTAAAATCTTATGACATTTAGTCGACTAAAACTAGACTAACACTAAGACATTCCAGGTGACTAAAATGTGACTACAACTAAATTAAGTTTCAGTCCAAAGACTATGACTAAACTAAAATTGAAATTTGCTGCCAAAAACAACACTGCTGTGTACGAAGTGTGCATCAAGTTCAAAAGGCTATAGTGAAGCGTAGGCGTACAGTGTGAAACAAAACGTGCGTACCTTGGCTGGTTGTGAAAACAAATCCGTTTTGCTTAAAAAAAAAGAAAAGAAAATCAGCAGCTCATCTTGCTTGTTCTCCTGTGCCCCACAATGCATTTCCCAGCGCGCGCACACCTGTTGCGTTCCTCTCCTTAATGTCTTCCCTCTGTAACGAGGCCTGCCTCATATCAGCTCAGTGGCCTCTCCACAAGCTACTGCCCCTCGACACTCATTTTGTCTTCTCTGAACGACTCTCTCCTCTCACATCCCGTCTCTCTCTCTCTCTCCCCCCTTTCGCGCAATTTCCAACTCATGAAATTGTGAAGAGCTATAGTACGGTCCTCTACATGCATTCTTAATGTCATGCCAGACCCAGATGTACCATAGTTGTTGAACCAGACGCCGGCCTTTAGATATACAGTTGGAGGCCATCGATATTGTCCTTTTCTTTTTGTTGAGGTTTGCGTGATCTGCGCAAAAGGACAGTTAACCCATTTTGGGCGGGAACCCCTTCTGGTGTTTTAAACATTATGTTATAATTTAGCTATTGAAAAATAGCAGATCTACAAGCTCATAGCGCGCCACCGAGTGGCGCGCTACGAGCTTGTAGGTCTGCTATTTTTTGAAAAATCGTGAAAATATTTATTTCAGAAAACTGGAGGATTTAGAAGGATTTTAAAAAATGTTGAGGTCAGGCCTAAATGGGTCAAATGATAAGGGACAATATCGGTGGCACCCAACTGTATATATAATCGCTCCCTCCTCAACCTGCCCCCTTTCTCTCCGTCATATATCACTCCACCCGCTCTCCACTGACACACTGATTTATTTATTCCTTCCTTCGCTTTGGTCATTTCTCATTCTCCTCGGCTCCCCTGCTCTCCCCTGAGCACCTCCGTTTACAGAGTCTTCCTCACCTTCAAAACCGCTCTCAAAGGGCACCTACGGATGGCTGCAATTCGAAACTGGCCCCCGTAAAATCTGAATCCCCCCCCCCCCTTTTCCCCTCACTGTATATGTTTCTTTTCCCTTTTTACCTCCATTATGATGAATTCCTGTTCTGTTCTTTGTCTATATAGAAGTGTCTATTTGTACGTCTCTAAATGTTTTGATGAATTGAACATGGTGGACCCTGTTGTAAACAAGTGTAATGCTTAATTGGGTCGTCCACTCACAGTTAACAGCCTTTGTATTGAGTTTGTGCTTGAAATGTACTGTAATTCTGCAAACTGTTAATACAATTTTCAATCAATCAATCAAAACAGACCTCACTTTCCTCCTTGTCTCTCGCATCAGTGACATAAACTCGTCTCTCTGCCCTCACTCACACCTTCACCCCTCTCTGTGTGAACGGCGGTGAAAATGGGTACCCTCTCTTTCACCCCTCTCTGTGTGAACGGCGGTGAAAATGGGGTACCCTCCCTTTCCCTCCCTCTTCCGTTCTCCTTCTCTCCCGACAGTGAAACACACTTTGTTCACTATATGGTTTTTACAGCTAGTTCTTTCTTCCACATTTGGATGCAATCCATCATAGTCAAAAACATAGAATTAGACATAATACTGCATTAAAGACATACTTTCATATTTTCAGACTAGTATCACGCTGCATATTCACTATTACACCTTTAATCCATTTAGGCCTGACCTCGAAATTAACAAAAAAAATCTTCTAAATCCTCCAGTTTTCTGAAATAAATATTTTCACGATTTTTCAAAAATAGCAGACCTACAAGCTCGTAGCGCGCCACTCGGTGGCGCGCTACGAGCTTGTAGATCTGCTATTTTCCAATAGCTAAATTATAACAATGGGTAACGAGTGCTTTCAACCTCTCCCCTCTATTCTCTCTCCATCTCCTATAACTGAAACTGACCATGTGTGAGGTTTATTTCTTCCTTTTTCTTTCAATAGAGGCAGTCAACATCTCATATGCTCACTAACTCCGTATTCTTGCGACCTACCGGAGTGAGATGAGCATTTTGCCTCGTCTCACTTCTCTCTTCATCCTCTTGCCATCTCTCTCTCTACTCTCAATTTCTTGCTCTCCCTTTTTCTTGTCAGGCCTTCATTTCCGCCCAACCTTTCTTTCAGTACCTGTACAATGGATGCTTTCCTCTCGATATGTTGGCTCTCTATTTTGGCATCTCAAGAATGCGTCGTCTCTCGCTCTGTTTCTACTTTAACCCATTTTGGGTTAGCAGATCTACAAGCAGATCTACAAGCTCATAGCGTGCCACCGAGTGGCGCGCTACGAGCTTGTAGGTCTGCTATTTTTGAAAAATCGAAGAACCACTGACATAAACATAGCTTTTTCAGAAAACTGTCAGGATGTAGAAGACATTTTTAGAATCTGATCTCAGGTCAAAATGGGTTAATGCTTGTGTCCTCATCACCACCTCTATTTCCCCCATTACTCTCTCTCTCTCTCTCTTATCATGCCTTTCCCCCATTGCTGCGCCTGCATCGGAGTTGAGTGACAGGGGGAGCGATGCAAGGCAGGACAAAAGGCAATGTGAGCCCTGGTTAAAATATTCATGCTCACCTGTAGCAGCAGGTGATAGACAGGCATCATAACGAGCTCATGTGAACTGCTCTGACCTCTAGCCTGCATGCACACACATACTTATTTCAGACAGAATGCATTATTATTAGTGACTAATTATACAATCTGCCTGCTGTTTTTGTCTCCACCAGGCCGAAGGCATGGGGAGAGAGTATGTTTTGCACTCCGTCCGTGTGTCCGTCCTTCCGTCCTTCCTTCCTTCCGTCCTTCCGTCCGTCTGTGAACAGCTAATCTCCGGCACCGTTAACCCGGGCGATGCCAAACTTTGCACACACACTCCCTGGATGCCAACGATGAACCTCTGCCCCACATTTTCCAGAACGGCCTGTTATAGCGCCACCATGAGGCAGCTTTTCACATTTTGTACCTAAAACTGCACTGATCTGCGTGAAATGTTGCATGCACACTCCCTAGAGGCCAAGGACAAACCTTTTACCTGCATTTTCCGCATCTGCCTTTTATAGCGCCACCAGGAGGCCGACTTTTGTAAAACACATTTTTTGATATTACTCCTCCAGATTCTGTCCAAAAATCTCACAAATCGTTACACAGTATCTCTATGGTCATGTGCTCAAGTCGGATCTGTCTGATATTTCATATTCCATCCTAATTGGCTATAATTGGCTTTCACAGTTTGCAAGATTGCCCCGTTTTGAACAATAGCCTCAAATCATGA
The DNA here is from genome assembly GCF_951216825.1 of Electrona antarctica. Classification (NCBI taxonomy): domain Eukaryota; kingdom Metazoa; phylum Chordata; class Actinopteri; order Myctophiformes; family Myctophidae; genus Electrona; species Electrona antarctica. The sequence goes on from NC_136807.1 coordinate 49,186,872, forward strand.
ACGCAGCATGCAATTTACGTGAAATCTTTCACACATTTTCTTACTAGGCTGAGGAATATATCCCACCCTTTTCACATTGGCCTGTTATAGCGCCACCAACAGGTTGATTTTTGCAAAACACATTTTTGGAACAAAATGCCTCAAATCGGTACACATGATCTCTGTAGTCATGTGATCAAGACGAGTCTGTTGGATTTCTCAGATTGTACACTGATTGCCTAAGATTGCCTTCCAAAGTTTTCAGGAGTGGCCCGTTTTGTACAAAATGCTGCACATGTCCTGCTCATCCAGAATTCTATCCTCAGAGATGCTATGAGTGATCTGGCTCTGCATTTCCTCAACAAAATGAAGGAAAAAAAATCCTCCTAAACATTTTGCCAAACATCACACACACTCCTATCCTCCTGGTGGAGACCTGTGCCCGGAAGGGCACTTTTTCTAGTTTATATTGTTTTTATTTCCACAATCTGCTGCCAACATACTGTGCCATGGACAGTTTTGAAGAAAGGTAGGCTGAGTAGGAGGTACAAACCTATATCTACAGTATTTGTGCGGGACTGCAAACACAACCAGATGGAAATTCATGGACATCCAGGTGTCACAATGACCATTGAAGCACTGTATTACAAAGGGCAATACCACCTGCGTACTGGAGGTTTAATTTCAAACCTTTATTTTTTTGCCTTGGTTTTTAATTATATTGTTTATAGACCAGGTGTACGGCTGTTTTTGTATAAGGTGACAACAAAAAGACAGTTAGTTCAGGGACAAATCTTTTAATTTCATTTTCACCGTTGACTCCAAGCTTGCACCTTTTTAATACAATGATTAAGGATATAAAGTCCTATCCTTCCTAACTACAAGGACTTTGCTTAAGTACTATAGACGAATAACTATTTAAGTCCAAATTTTATTCTGACCCCTCCACGAAAAGGCCTAGTTGTCCTGACCCCTTATCCATCATTTATTGTCTCCACCAGGCCGAATGCATGGGGAGAGAGTATGTTTTGCACTCCGTCCGTGTGTGTGTGTGTGTGTCCGTCCTTCCGTCCTTCTGTGAACAGCTAATCTCCGGCACCGTTAACCTGGTCGATGCCAAACTTTGCACACACACTCCCTGGATGCCAACGATGAACCTCTGCCCCACATTTTCCAGAACGGCCTGTTATAGCGCCACCATGAGGCAGCTTTTCACATTTTGTACCTAAAACTGCACCGATCTGCGTGAAACGTTCCATGCACACTCCCTAGAGGCCAAGGATAAACCTTTGACCTGCATTTTCCGCATCTGCCTTTTATAGCACCACCAGGAGGCCGACTTTTGTAAAACACATTTTTTGATATTTGCACATAAAAACGACTCCAGGGTGTCTAATGAAGTACTGTCACCTCATACACATGAAAATCTGGACAAATTAGAACTACTAAACTACTAAAAATAGAACTACTCCATTACAAGTAAAAGTACGGAATTTAAAATGTACTTGAGTAAAAGTACAAAAGTATCGGTATCAAAATGTACTTAAAGTACTAAAAGTAAAAGTACTCATATAGGCGGAACCAGGGCGGGATAAGTCAGAAAGAGCCTGCTGGTTAGTCAGTCAGGGACTAATCAGAAGTCTGACACAGGGTGTCCAAACGTTCCCATCCAATGACAGACAGTCATGTGAGGTGAGCAACTCTTCCACTCATTAGTGCTGATCATGAACAGCTGTGTGGGACCAGCAGCAAGCCTCAAAACCTCTGCTGAGGGCCAGTCAGACACTCACTTCTTCCTCAGAACCTCTGCTGAGGGCCAGTCAGACACTCACTTCTTCCTCAGACAGTGGCAGCCATGTTAGGCACTTGTGTTCTTGCTGGTCTTCTTGGTCTTCTTGCCCCAGGTAAAGAGCTTTAAATTGGTTTGTTTCCAATGTGCATTTTAATACTAAATTGTTTTAGAAAGTAAAAGATGAGTGTTATTTTTTTTCCATGTGCTGCTTTCTTTCATTTTAGCAATTTTAGCTATTTTTGTGGTGGAGGCATTCAAACATGGGGCTAAATACATGTTTATTTTTACAAAAGTTTTACAGCGATTTCAGTATTATTTACTATAGTCCTACTAGACCCCAGGAAATTATCTGGCCACATAAGATCATGGGATCTACTAAATGTGACATTCAATAGATCATGTGATCTTTTGTGGCCAGGTGTAATTTTATGGGGTCTAGTAGGACTATAGTAAATATTTAAAAAATAAATTGCAAACATTTTGTAAAAAAAGAATACATATTTAGCCCCATGTTCGATTGCCCCTGCCCCCCTGTCAAAAGGCTAAAATCGCTAAAACAAAATGAAGCAGCAAATTAAAATAAATATACGCTCTTTACTAACAACCTAGCCGCAATTTGCAATGCTAGATTTTTTTTATGATTGGATGAATCTAGAGTTGCAATACCCTCCATTGACTCCCCACTCATCCAATTTGGTTTGTGATCTGCTTGTGTTAAACAACATTAACCTCATCCAACATTGCAGCTGTAGTCCAAGCTTGAATTATCCTCTTTCAATCTGCCGAGCTTGTTTTTCATAAAAATCCACCGTAGAGATGTTATGAGCTACTTTCTGTCAAGACATCCTCTGCAGGTGTTGCAGTTTGGAAGCACTCGTTTTTGTTAACGGGCCGTGCTGCTGCCTTCAAATTTGACCGCAGGGCCGTTCAGTGACATACGACGAGTGCTTCCAAACTCCAGCACTTAGAAAAATAATCACCTGCACAGAATTTCTTGACAGAAAGTAGCTCATAACATGTCTACGGTGGATTTTTATGAAAAACAAGCTCGGCAGATTGAAAGAGGATAATTCAAGCTTGGACTACAGCTGCAATGTTGGTGAGGTTAACGTTGTTTAAGACAAGCAGATCGCAAACCAAATTGGATGAGTGGGGAGTCAATGGAGGGTATTGCAACTCTAGATTCATCCCATTATAAAAAAAATCTAGAGTTGCAAATTGCGGCTACTAACAACCTAAAATAAGAACCTTGGTTGAAAAAACTAAAGTTGTCCTAAGCTTTAATTCTAAGAATGGGCAAAGCAGCCATAATTAAATTGCTTCTCTTCCTTCACATGTCTGGCCAAAGTTGCCAATTATAGAGTCTCTGTTCCATTCTGGTCAGAGTCAGGCCTCATTCACACATATCAAACAAATGTTTGGTCTTTTTTTTGTTTTTTTTAGGCCACCTCAATGCTGGTCAAAACATGGGACTCTCATTGGAAACGCATTGTGGTGGCCTAAAAAAAACAGACCAAACGTTTGATCGGTATTTGATATGTGTGACTGAGGCCTCAGGGTGCTGATATGGTGCATGTTTTCTCACTCCAGGTACCCTGATGGTTCTTTGAGGGGGTTCCAAATGGACCCATATGTTAATTTCGGTTTATTGGTCTATTTGTACATTTTGGGGTCCTTGGTAGTTTTTGCACCTCTGTGCTACACACTAAATTAACAGAGCCTTAAAGCTGCTACGCTATGTATGCACTTTCCTCTTGTACCCCAGATTTGAACCCTGTTGCTTGTGCAGTAGCCGCATTGCAACACTTCGTTTTTTTTGTTTAAATAATGGGATGAGTCTAGAGTTTCAATACCCATTGATCCAAATTGCATTTCCCATCTGCTTGTGTTAAACAACGTTAACCTCACCAACATTGCAGCTGTAGGCAAAGCTTGAATGTTCCAAACTGCAAATCCACCGTAGACATGTTATCAGCTTCTTTCTGTCAAGAAATTATGTGCAGGTGATTCTTTTTCTAAGTGTTGGGTTTTGGAAAAGCTTGTCTAATAAGTAATTGGAAATTAAAACAAACCAGTGTTGTACCCTGCCCTGTGTTTGTCAAGATAAACCAGCTGAGTTGTTGTGTCTGAGGCTTAAAGGTTTTTAAATACTTTTTTGAAATGTCTACGGAAAAATGAATGGGAAATTATCTCCTGGACCGGTGCCCTCGAAGGGGGCAAATATTGGATGGCTCTAACTTAATTTGTCTATTCCCCTGTTTTTTTTTTTTTTAAAGTCATTAGCTGTATTAAAAACTCCATCTTGTGCCAACAGGATTCTACACGATTCCATTCAACAAGACTATGGTTGATGACGTGAGTGCTGTCATCCACCATGACACCTGGAATAAAGACCAGGAGGAGATCGTGAATGCGGCGACGGCTGAGAATTCGGCGGCCTGGAAAGAGGCCTGGATTGAGGCCTGGCTGGAGGTCCCAAATGGGGTCGAGAAGGCGTTCTGGCTGGAGCTCTCGCATGGGGCCTTGATTGAGGCAGAGAAGGCCTTGAGAAGTGAATGAAATCATGATGAGCGGCCGGCAACATCTGACTTCCTCATCACTTTATCATGATGTTCAGCAATAATCATGTCTATTGACTGCAATTAAACGTTTTTAAACTTATCATTGTGTCCTCCTTCTTTCCCCATGTTTAACGTGAGACAATTTACTAAAATGTGGGTTCAAGCTGTAACATTTGAATATTCGAGGTTGAGTAAATCCCATCTTAAAACGTCCAGTTAACCACTTAGACCAGGGGTGGGCAACTTTGACAATGGAGGGCCACTATATTTCCACACTCCCTGCATATCAGTTTAGTTTATTTTGGTCATAGAATGAACATTGACTTCATTCATTTCATTTGATCATCATAACTTTGCATTTAGGATAGGCATAATCCTACACCTAGAGACTTGTAAGGGAAGAAATTATAGATTACTGTTGTAGCAAAAATAGCTGATCTACAAGCTCAATGTGCTATTTTTGAATTGGAATCCTGAATAATCTTTTGCTATTTTTGAATTGGAATCCTGACATTTTTTATTTCATTTCAAATGCATTTAGTTAACTTTATGAACTACTGGTAAATACATTGGACAAAAACAATACTAACATTTTAATACTAGTAAGCTGAAATCATCATATCAATGTTCGGATATTAACCTGAGGGCCACATGTGGCCCCCGGGCCGCCAGTTGCCCTGGACCCTCAATACTTAGTGAAATGGTTAGCACTATATACTTAATGCATTTGTTGTCTCCACCAGGCCGAAGGCATGGGGAGAGAGTATGTTGTGTGCGTCCGTCTGTTACCAGCTAATCTCCGGCACCGTTGGCCCGATCCATGCCAAACTTTGCACACACTCCCTGAATGCCAACGACGAACCTCTGCCCCAAATATTCCTCAACGGCCTGTTATTGCGCCACCATGAGGCCGATTTAGGCAAAACACATTTCTGTAGATTACTCGTACACATTTTATCCATACATCACACAATTCGGTATACACTATCTCCATAGTCATGTGATCAACACGGATCTGCACCATTTCCCATCTTCCTTCCTGATTGGCTTCCAATTCGCTTCCAAAGCTCACATGATTGGTCCGTTTCGAACAAAATGCCACAAATCACAAACGGTGTGCAATTTCCGTGAAATTATACACGCATATTTCCACTAGGCTGAGGACGATTTTCCAAACCAGACTCATGGTGGCGCTATAACAGGGCAATTCCTGTTTTTACCTATAACTGCATCGTTCTGTGTACAACTTTGTATGCGCACTCCCTAGACGCACATTTTCCCTGCATCCCTCCACATCTGCCGGTTATAGCGCCACCATGAGGCCGATTTCTGCAAAACACATTGTTTATATTAGTCGCACAGATTTCATCCAAATCTCAATCGAAAATCGGTATACATGATCTCTGTAGTCATGTGATCAGGACGAGTCTGTTTGATTTCTCAGATTCTACACTGATTGGCTAAGATTGCCTTCCAAAGTCTTCAGGAGTGGCCCGTTTTGTACAAAATGCTGCACATGTCCTGCTCATCCAGAATTCTATCCTCAGAGATGCTATGAGTGATCTGACTCTGCATTTCCTCAACATAATGAAGAAAATTGTTGCAAAAAACAAACAAACATGTTTATATTTACTCCTAAACATTTTGCCAAACATCACACACACTCCTATCCTCCTGGTGGAGACCTGTGCCCAGAAGGGCACTTTTTCTAGTTTCCTTTGATTTTGCCTCTGGAAATACTATGTGCATAACAGGATATTGGCCCATATTGGTCCGCCGTTCTGAATGCCCCCCCCCCTGCCGACAGATTCAGTAGCGCAGCTCGGAATCTGTTCTTGAGAGATGTAGAACATGGTGAATATGAACATGTATGAACAACATTACGGGTGAAGGCACAACTTGACAAAATATGAAAACATTTGACATCATCATGGATTTGTTTTTTTACCTTTTTAACTGTTCCAACTTCCAACAATAAAGAGATGTGTGCGACTTAGATGTACTGGAGAAAATGTCATTTAATTCACTGTGCCAAACAAAAGCTACAGGAAATTTGACCTGAGATTTGACCTGAGATCAGATTCTAAAAATGTCTTCTACATCCTGACAGTTTTCTGAAAAAGCTATGTTTCTATGTCAGTCGTTCTTCGATTTTTCAAAAATAGCAGACCTACAAGCTCGTAGCGCGCCACTCGGTGGCGCGCTATGAGCTTGTAGGTCTGCTATTTTTCAATAGCTAAAGCATAACATAATGCTAACACCAAAAGGGTTTCCCGCCCAAAATGGGTTAAGATGGAATATTTTCCTGTTTCCCTCGTGAATCAGTCAACACAACTTAACCCATTTTGGGTGGGAACCCCTTTTGGTGTTAGCTCATAGCACAGCACCGAGTGCCGTGCTATGAGCGTGTAGGTCTGCTATTTTTGAAAAATCGCGAAAATGTGGCACAAATCTTTGTATATATATTCTTTCAGAGCGAACATTTTGAACTCAAATCTTTGTTTGTTTGTTTTTTTGGGGGGGGGGGGGGGGTCCCTGGAACAACATATTTTCAGATGGGGGTCGGCGGCCAAATACATATAATCTTTGGGTTGAGAACCACTGACATAGAAACATTGTTTTTTCAGAAAACTGTCAGGATTTAGAAGACATGTTTTAGAAGGGGTGCATACTTGTCCTCAGGTCTAAATGGGTTAAATGGCAGCAATATGACAACATTCACCATTTCCATTTGGTTTTTATTGTCTCTCTTACATAATGTTTTGGTGCTCATTGGACCTTCAAGCATTAAACATACATATTGGTTGGGCACTTGTTCAGTGTATATGAAGGCATATCACATTCCTCCACACTACTGTACACTACCCACTGAAACTTCTATCGGGTGAAAAGAAGCGACTGGTGACTTGTGTATCGGAGAAGACATGTGGCTGCTACACCCTCCCCAGACCAATAGAGAGTATGCGCGTGACATCATCATCAAACCAGGAAGTTATGCAGGAATGCCTACTGAGTGGCAAAAAACTACTTTCTGGCCTTGACAGCCCATACATCCAAACAGAAAAGTCCTATCTGATTGCATTAAACAACATTAAACAATGTTAAACTCACTTTGCCTGTTGCTTTGCCACTCGATTTGCCACTCGATGGGCCATTCACTTTAAGCATGCGCATACCCTCTATAGTAGGCGTTGGCAGTGACAGAGAGACTATAAACATGGCCTTAACAAAATGAAGTCGATTGGTTCATCCTTTTTTTTTTCCCCTGGTGATTCGTCTTACGATTTGTCTTTCCAAGTTCTGTTTTCCTCAAAAGTCACTGTAACGCGTTGCTCCGTCAGCCCTCTTTTTCTTTGCTCCTCCTCCGACTCCATCCCTCCCTCGGTCTCTACATCTGAAACTCGTATCAGCTGGAGGCCCTGGCCACAGGCCAGCACCCACCCTGCTCTGGGCGTCGTAACACCGCCAGCCACGTCGCTGCTGCGTTTACCTGCAGCAGCAGCCTCCCTCTCCATTACCGCCCTGGCTTCAGAACCCGTCTCGCTGCCTGGTGTATCGCCCCCCGCCGCCACAGCAACACCTGCCTCGCTCTTTGTCTTACCGTCCATCCTGACCAATGTCTCCCCTCCGTCACCGGCCTCTTCCAACCCGCTCTCAGACCCGTCTGTCTCGCTCTCTCTCCCCGTCTCCGTCTCCGTCCCAACACCACCTCTTTCAGCCCTTCTCCCGTTCTCCTCCACCATCACCCCTCCTTTCCAGACGGCCATTCCAGCGGCGTCGGCCACGTGCGAGTAGAGCGTCCCGCTGTGTACGATTCCAGCACTGCGGACCCTCCAGAGGCAGATTCTCTGGTCTGGGGACGTCGAGACTAAAAGCCCGGGCGAGAGGAGTCTCAAGGCAGTCAGGGGGGCTGCGTGGGCCAGGGGGATGCGGGACTGGGACTGGAGGTGGAGATGTAAGTGACTGGGGGGGTGGAGTGAGTCAGGATAAGGTGGAGGAGGGGTACTGGGTGAGGACTCGGGGTGAGTATGTGGGTGAGAAAGCAGAGGGGACCGAGAGTGGCAGGGTTTGAACTGAGAATGGGTCTGGACTTGTGAGTGGTTTTCATTTTGTAACTGGGGCCTTGTTTGGGACACGGGGAGCCCAGTTTGAGGGGAAAGAGTGTGGTTGTGGAGAGGATAGCCTGGCTCCTCCAAAAGCTGCTCCTCCTCGGCCGGTGAAAGCACTCTGCTCCCCTCTATCGCATCCACAAGGTACTGCGCTCTGACCATCGACACTGTCAGCTGTCCATCATCTCCGCCACTTGCAACAGCTACCCGGCAACCGTCCTCTTGTCGTTCCGCGCTCTCTGCCCAGACGACCAATGAGTTGATGCCGTTGTGGTGGGCGGGGATGCTGAGGCCTGGGATTGGCGGAGCTGGAGTGTCAGTCTTACTACCGACCAGTGTGGAGGCGGCTGTGGTCACATCCCACACTGCAATATTCCCATCTGTAGCAGCACTGAAGAGGAGCACACGTCTGAGAAGAATAGATAAAAACCGAGGGAGGGGGAGAGAGAGAGAGGGAGAGAGAGGGGGGGGGGGGACAAATAGTAAGAGGGAGGGAGTGAGATAAATGCACTACAGACACATAAGACCCACTTTGAACTTTAAGCCTGTTTTTCAGCGATTTCAAATGCGCCATCTTTCTATATCCGGTCCGAAATGCTCACGGAAACGACTGCTACGGCCGGTCTTCACTCGGCAGAACCAGTAGAAACCCTAGAAACATAGTCTACCTATCATAAATAATTTACTAAACGCATATCATGATTATTAAAGAAAGACTTTACACTAAAGTTCGCCCAAATCCTTTGACTTGTTATTGAGTTTCTAACGTATTGTGACCAATAGAAGGTATAACAGCGATATCTGTTGTGTTTAACCCATTTTGGGGCGGGAACCCCTTTTGTTGTTTTAAACATTGTTATAATTTAGCTATTTAAAAATAGCAGATCTACAAGCTCATAGCGTGCCACCGAGTGGCGCGCTACGAGCTTGTAGTTCTGCTATTTTTGAAAAATCGTGAAAATATTTATTTCAGAAAACTGTAGGATTTAGAACCCGGAAGTGAGCTTCAATTTGGGCTATATGCATCCAGCACCTTCCATTTCAGCTTGGGCAGCCACTGCACTTCCGGTCACCAGCAGACTCATTCTAGCAACGGTCCGACATACGGTACAGACCAAGTGTATCTGATGTTTTAGACTCACGTATTTTGGTTGGCCCAAATCATGATTTAAAAACGTGGAAGGGTCAAGTGTTGTTTTTGGCAGCAACATTTGATTTTAGTTTTAGTCATAGTCTTTTGAATAGTTTTCATTTAGTTTTAGTCACATTTTAGTCACCTGGAATGTTTTACTGTTAGTCTAGTTTTAGTCAACTAAAATATCATACGATTTTAGTCGACTAAATCTACAGTTGATTTAGTCGAATGTATTTTAGTGGGCCTTGATGCCGTCGTAATGACTGATTTTACACTTGCTGGAGGAAAAAAACGTGTCGTGCATGCAAACAATATTGTAAAATTGTCCACTAGTCCTTAACATTTTAGTCTATTTTTTATTTGTTGAAGAGTATATTTAGTCTTAGTTTTAGTCATCATAGCTTAGTTTTTATTTAGTTTCCATTTCGTCAGTGGAAAAAGGTAGTCGACGAACATTTTTCGTCATAGATTCAGTCGACGAATACACCACTGGGTTGGATGCATATAGAGCATTCCAGTGCACAGGGTTCGAATACACCACTGGGTTGGATGCATATAGAGCAGGGGTTCTCAACGTTTTTGGCCGGGGACCCCCGGAAATGCTTTGGCAATGTCTCGGGACCCCCGCCCCGCCCCCTCCCGACCCCCAATATAAATACTGCTACAATAACCTTAAACCATTTTGGGCGGGAACCCCTTTTGGTGTTTTAAGCATTGTTATAATTTAGCTATTGAAAAATAGCAGATCTACAAGCTCGTAGCGCGCCACCGAGTGGCGCGCTACGAGCTTGTAGGTCTGCTATTTTTGAAAAATCGTGAAAATATTTTTTTTTGAAAAATAAAATAATTTGGGGACCCCCTAAAATAATTTGGTGACTTCCCGAGGGGTCGCGACCTACGGGTTGAGAACCCCTGATATAGAGCATTCCAGTGCACAGGGTTTGGCCCCTTGGCATATACTGTATAGTAGGGTGTTTCAAGGTCCAAAATCAAATCAGACGGCACATTTTAATACCATTCTTGAGTTTTAACCATTTGACCCCCAGGATTAATTAATCTATCTATGGCGCATTGCCAAGGTTTTATTGCACGCAACCCTTATTTTGAAGAGACAAATATCCGTAACCGGATGTTACAATGACAAAATGCCGTGTGTGGTGTCTTGACCGGGGGTTGTTCTCTCGGTCGGTGGTGGAAAACCCCCGACCGCGAGTATCACAGCGCCTGCTGTCGGCCGTTGAAAAAAAAACCTTGTTTTCACCAGAAACGACATTCATTGCGCCGATTTGGAGATACAGGCCATTGAAAGCATGGCCTGCATGAAGTGGATGCGCGCGCATCTTCAAAATGGCCGCGGCCACTGTCCCACTTTGACCGTTATGCTAACGAGCGGCAGCTAACGATTCGAACCGTTCAAGACATGGATCATTAAAGAATATAAACCCTGGAAAACGTAGGCTACGGTTTTGGCGGGCTGCACGACTAATTCAATCCTACGGTTACTACGGTTCTGGCAGGCTCCGTGAAGCTCAAGTCCCATTAGGTGTTGAGTCAAAACTCAGAAATGGACAAAATCTGGTCAGCATGACATCTCACACCTCAGAAACTACATCTCCCAGAATGCAGCAGCAAGATGGCTGCTCGTTACCTGATTAGGAGCACCTTAAAAGGAATGGAGCGTCAGTCATTCAAACAAACACCAGATGCAAACAGCAAAGACAACTCTTGGGTTCTACCTCCAAAGACGCCAATGGTCGGTGATATTGTTTTATTTATACTTATGTATGCACTGCAGTACTGTTTGATGTGGTTAAAATCTGGCTAATTGTGTTTAGTAGCTTCAACTGCTTCAGTCTGAAGTGGGGAAGGACACATTAACTTGCTTGAGAGTTGGATTTCATTTATGTTTAATAGTATCTCTTTACAAAATAAGTTAGAAATGTTAAAATGATTTAAGAATTTAAAAGACTACTAAAATATGGACAATTCATGTTAAAGGTTTAAAGGTTATTTTCTTTAACTGCTTATTCAATTTAAAATGCTAGATGCTTACTTAACTTGAATCCTTATTCCTTTATCCAAGCTTAAAGGGTAAAGTAATTTGAAATGTTTAATTTGTTTAAAATGTTGACTAAGGTGTTCATTGTTTAAACACTGTTTAAAAGACTTCATTATTTGAAAATACATGTAATGTTTAAAATCAAGTGGTTAAAAAGAGAACCTGGTTTGAAAGGATTATCATTTGTTGTTTGGCAATGTTGTTAATCTTTGTTTCCTTGTGTTCGAAGGTTTTCAACCTAACTGAAATGACCAGCCAATCACCAATGAAGCCAACACTGAGTGTAAAAGTTGGAAAATAAAAAACCATTGGATTGAGTTGGAAATTGGAGTTGCGTCCTTGTATGTCCTTTGGAGTGGAACTGAGTTGAACTTTACATTAGGCCATTTTGGGCGGGAACCCCTTTTGGTGTTTTAAACATCGTTATAATTTAGCTATTGAAAAATAGCAGATCTACAAGCTACGAGCTTGTAGGTCTGCTATTTTTGAAAAATCGTGAAAATATTTATTTCAGAAAACTGGATGATTTATTTTTAATGTCAGGCTTAAATGGGTTAGGCTACACATGGTTGGTAAAAGGCTGATGTGTGATATCTTCAGCCATGTATTAGTCACCTGTTGCCTTCTCCATCCTCCATCCAGCAGGTGGCGAGACTGAGCACACAGCGATGGTGGTAGAAACATTCCCACAACAACTCAAAGTGACCTTTGGCCTCACTGACTGAGAACAATCTGGGTGTAGAGAGCGAGGGGAAGACAGATATAGACATAAGACACATGAACCATATTAAAACTTGTATAACGCATTCAGGACGGAAACCCATTTTTGGTGTTTTAAGGATTATGTTATACTGAAAAAGTGGCGCAATTCTTTATATATATAATATATACTTTCAGAGTGAACGTTTTTTAACTCATAATCTTTGCTTCCGGGGGGTCCCTGGAACAACATATTTTCAGATGGGGGGGGGGGTCGGTAGCCAAATACAGATACCTTTTGGGGTCCTTGACATGAAATAGTTTGAGAACCACTGATATAGAAACATAGGTTTTTCAGAAAGCTGTCATGATAGACATTTTGTAGAATCTGGTCTCAGGTCTAAATGGGAGCATTTTCATTTCTCTAGGGAACATTTGTTTTTTTTTAACATTTGCTCTAGCGATGAGCTCATCAAATGATGATGAAATGTGTCAGGGCACTCTTTCTTCTTTTTCTCCTTCTGAAATGCCCCTGTTAAGTGTTGACTTGATGCCATATGTAGTCCTGAAGAAAGCAAGGATGTTACAGAGACACTGGAGATGGAGTCACTTGGAGGGGGGAGGGAGGGGTGAAAAAAAAAATCCTGGGAACTGCACTTGTGTCCTATGTATGCATAGAAATGCTGTTATTGTACTGCTTTTTCCAAATAAAATAAATATTATAAAAAAATAAAAAAATAAGAAATGTGTCAGGGATGTGCACACAGACATCAAAGGGGGCTTCAGCCCCTGCCTTTTTGCCGTTTTTCCCTTAATTTCCAGACCACGAATGCAGCTATTTACTATGGTGAAAGAAATGCAAACGCCCCTCCTTTCCTTCCATGCCATATCCGGAAAGGCAGCATTCAGGAGAATTGCTTTTCCCCCCCGAAGTCTCCTGAACTTGAACACAGTATTTTGCGTTGAACAAATCTGTTTAGAAATCCATGTCGTTGCACCGCATCTCCACTAGCTAAAGAGTGCTGGGTTGTGCCCCGAAAATAGTAGGTCTACAAGCTCTCGACGCGTCGCAGCGTGACACGTTGTGAGCTTGTAGATCTGCTATTTTCACTATTTTTGTCCAAAAGTGCCCTCTTACGGGATTTCAGCCCCCGCTTCTCTAAAGGCCAAGCTACACCAGGCTTTTCAGTGCGCGTTTACGCGAATACGCACGCACGCGCCAATTTAGGTCCAGTCCTATTTTAAGTGCGCGTACGCGGGGTTCGCGTTTCAGGGTAAACGCGCACAAAACGTGCACGAAAAGCCTGGTGTAGCCCGGCCGTAAGACTCTCTGCACGTCCCTGAAATGTGTAATAGAGTAGGTACCAACCTCACAGCTCCGTCACTGCAGGCCAAAGCCAGGTGAACACAATCCTTCCCCTCCGTCACCACAGCAATGGACATGTACCTGGTGGATAAACAAAACACACAGATGTTAACCCATTTTGACCTGAGATCAGATTCTAAAAATGTCTTCTACATCCTGACAGTTTTCTGAAAAAGCTATGTTTTCTATGTCAGTCGTTCTTCGATTTTTCAAAAATAGCAGACCTACAAGCTCGTAGCGCGCCACTCGGTGGCGCGCTACGAGCTTGTAGATCTGCTATTTTTCAATAGCTAAAGCATAACATAATGCTAACACCAAAAGGGGTTCCCGCCCAGAATGGGTGTTAATACAGACTTCACATCAGCTTCACACTACAAACCGTGGTTTAAATCTTCAGAAATATTAATGTTTGATCAATAATGCCAATTATAGCCAAATAAATGTCCAGTTCTACAGTACCTCAAACTTGCCTCTATTTTTTGCCTATTAATTGTGCCAATATGCCACGCCTGTGGAATATGCCTCACCAATATGCCTCACCCCCTGCTATCAATATGCTGAAATCCCCTCCCCCTTTTCACACAACTGTATCAATATGGAATTCTATGGAATCTCTTCTTTTTTTGGAAACTGCACAAAAAGGAATGTCACCCACTGTTTTACTTGTATAACTGTAGCCTCGGAAACCCAGACTTTTTTTCCAGGGAGAAAAAAAAAGTCTGGGTCCGAGTCCACTTCAATTCGGCATAGAGTAGCGCAAACATCTCTCACTCTCTGCTGATTTCTGATCGTCTGCACCTTTGTTAAATTGACGCACGCACACATGTACACACACACACACTCCTCTCTCTCTCTGTCGCTCTAAGTAATTAGTCTCATGTCACGCAGCTGCGCATAGTTTCTCCCGGCGGATTCCAGTTCCAGGCTAGTATAACTGTGATGTGACAAAAAAAAGGCTGATTCTGAATTGGAGCCAATTATACCTTATCAGTGCTCAACATTTGTAATATACTATATAAAGTGTATTATAATGTTATAAATGAATTGCAGTGTAAATACAGTAACAGACATTTGAACACAATGCAGGCAATGATAATAATAAAAGGTTGTGTTCATTGTCCACTGCACCTAGAGAGAAAACTGATCAAGGTTCAGCTTGGTTCATAGCTTACTTAATTCGTCGCAGCGATCCGGTCGACAAACCCACAACGTGTTGCACATGCAATGTGTTGTGGGCTTGTAGATCGTCGGTGTTTGCAGACCGAGTACATACAGTACTAAAAAAACAAAGAAATAAAACTGACGTGTTTCACCCCTGTATCTAAACCCTGTTTCACGCTCAAGGAAGTCTGTTTACTTCCGAGTCTGGCTTAACCTGACTCCGCCAGATGGGGCAGCAGAGAGTACACTGGGTTCCCCCTTCCTGCTCCCATCTGGGAACTCTCAGGCAGACTTGATGCTCCGGCCACAAAACGGCCTGGCCAATCAGCGGCAGCCAGAGGCGGGATCAAGGCATGCACAGTGCTGCCTTGATCCCGCCTCTAGCTGCCGCTGATTGGCCAGGCCATCAGCAGATGTCTTTGAAGAGGATTTGATACACACACACACACACACACACACACACACACACACACACACACACACAGACACACACACACACACACACACACACACTATAGTGCTGCCACACTATCTAAAGAGCCGCGCACGTTCTCGGCTGTGCGCAGCTCATTATCCGAGTTTTTAGACAGCTGGTGGATGGAAAAGAAGCTCCACCTCTGCGGAAGACTTGCGCGACGGCCAGATTCCCGGAAACGCTCTCCTCCGCGCAAGTCGTCCGCGGAGGTGGAGCTTAATTTCCATCCACCAGCTGTCTAAAAAATCGGAAAATAAGCTGCGCACAGCTTAAGACGTGCACGGCTGTCGACCGTTTTGCGCTTAGGTGTGGAAACAGTGACACACACACACCTGGTTTCTGGGTCCATTTTCACCATCTTGTGCCGATTCCGCCTCCTCTCCCATTGCTCATCCAATCGGTGACTGGCTACCTGGATCACCTGACAGGAAGGAAGCTGCCTCTGTCCATCCCAGCTAATCATCAGCCTGTAACACTGCAGCTGGGCCCGGCCTCCCGCGGAGACCAGCAGAGCAGAAATGGGCCGTTTTGATCCCTCCATTTCTATTCCTCCTCCACCTCCAGTTCCGATATGCCTTTGCCCAGAACATGTTATGGCAGCCACGGTGCGGACACTAGAGATGTGGTCTGTGATCACTGAAAGCACTTGGACCTCACCGGAATTAGGTTCGACAGCCAGGACAGACAAACTGGTGTCCTCTCCTCCAGTCACCAAAATCTCCCAATGTCCGTCGCTACTTTCCTCTGCTCCTGCTGCTGTCAAGACTTTGGCCCGTGTCTGAACCTCATTGCTCATTCCCTCCATTCTTCCCAACCTACACACACAACCAATGGCCCTCCCATGGACCCCCTCCCTCAGGTCCCAGGTCTTTCCTGCCTTGCCAGCCCGGCTCGACATCTCGCTGGGCGGTTGTGATGCCAGGACGGCCCCTTGCTTGATGAAGACCAGGGTACCATGTCCAGGCCATAGTGCTTTATGTGAGGGCCAGAGACCCCATGAGCGATGCCCCCCGCCACAGGGCACCGAGAGCAGCCTCTCCTGTCTCACTGGGTCCCACACCACAAAATGGTCCGCGTGGAACCCAGCAATAACGAACCGGGTTTCTCGTCCCTCGGTCTCTCTCTTCGTTTCTTCTTCGCCTCTTCCCTGGCTGCTGACACGTTCTTTCTGGATTTCTTCCGGATTTTTCAAAGCTGCTTGGACGTTTGTCTCTCGATCCTCCAAACAATTTTCCTCCTCTTCCCGAGAGCGTTCTGGAAGGTCCGTCAATGAGCGTTCCGGTTCTAGAATCAGGACCCTCTCCAGCCATTCCATGCCCTTGCAGGCCCGTTGGACTCTCAGAACCTCCAGTTGAAGGCCTTTAGGGCCACCTCTTTTCTCTTCACCGTCAGCTCCTGCATTTTCCTCCAGTCTTTCTGGTTTATCTGTAGTTTGCAATCTGAAGACCCTCACACAGCCGTCCCTGCCGGCGCTGTATAGAAGCCGCCGGTACTCGCAGACTGAAGTCACGCCCTGCTTTCCATGCACCCCGAAAAGACAGCTTTCTGGCTTCAGTGGCAGGTGGCATTCTTCCGTTCCCCTTTTCACCTCCACCAAGCCTCCATCTTTTTCTTCCATGCCGTCTCCATGTATTTGAACATCGCCTTTTTCATCTGCCTTACTGCTGTCGGTTCTCCCGATCAGCAAGTCTTGACATCGGCCTTCCTCTTCCTTCTCCCTTTGCTCACATGTTCTTCTCTCGAGGAACAGCAGCAGGGACCCTCTCCTGTCACCACACACCCACAGCACCCCTGCTGCTGTTCTGGAGTGGAGTCGGACTGCTGCGGTCAACCAGCGTTTGGCACAGACGGGCAGGAGGAAGGTGGGGAGGGTTGCCACCCTGAGAGCCATGTGAGACTCTTCATCCATATCGACCTCAACGTACCAGCGGTGGACGAGCCCCCCTGCCCCGGAGGCAAGCAAATATCCCCCGCCGTGTCTCCCGCTCTCTTGTGCGCCCCCGACCCAGATGAGGCTATGGATCTTCCCTTGACCTCCGCTGAGAAGCACCCCAGATTGGGGTTGGGAAAGTGGAAAGACCTGTACTCCTCCAATGAGGTTGCCCACGGCACACAGGTGGACTGTGGACGACGAGTCTTTGACCCTGATGGTTAGTGTTTCCATGACACAGTAGGACTGGAACTCAACGGGGCCCTGCCATAGAGGCTCCCACTGTCCGTCACGGTACCGGTAGACTATCCCTTGATCAGTGCAAACCACAATCTGAAATTCAGACAAGCCGCTAGTGCTGCTCTCTCTCCCAGTCACACACAACCCCTTGGGCATGCCCTGGCCGATGAATTTCATGTCCAATTCATTTACCGTCTCCCCCTTCATCACCCCACTTTTCTTCAAATCTTTTTCCTTATCCCCTTCCAGTCTCCATAGCCTCACCCCGCCGTCAGCACCGCCCGTTGCCACCCACGACGCCTCATGCACGTTTCCCCCACTCACGGCCAGGGCTCGGACCCCTCCGGCTCGATGTCCCTTTAATGTCCGGGCCACCTTCCCATCTGCAGCCCAGTCCCAAACCAAGCACGCCCCGTCTTCCCCGGCACTGTACACTTTCCCCGGGGAGAGACGCACAGAGAACACCCTAGCCTGGTGTCCATATAAGACCCTCAAACAGGTAGGGTTCAAATCTCCACATGTCCCACCGGGTCCCCCTAAAACCCCAACGCCCCAGACCCTCACACTGCGGTCATCGGAGGCTGAGGCCAGCCACCCTTTTTCCTGGAGGTAGGACAGGCTGAAGATGACCCCACTGTGGCCCAGCAGACGCCTCTCAACTGGGGCTTTGAGTTGAGCCTCGTTCCGCTCTGTGCCACCTGAGCCAGGCCTCCACAAAACTAGCTGGTTAAAGACAGTTCCCCCGACTAGGACTGAATCCGTCCACGACTTGTCCACTAGAAGTAGGGCAGAATAGAGGAGACACCCCTCTAAGCAGGAGCACTGAACCAAGGCTTTTCCTTTCTCTGCGTCCAGGAGGAAGGCCCCGTTATGGGCTAACGCCACGCCGAGGAGCGGTCGTCCTTCTCCAGAAAGCCAGTGGGCATCCAAGGCCCAGTCTTGCAGTTCCATGAGGGGACCTATGGTCTCGAGGTGCAGGTGGTCCCCACGGTGGAGCTCCGTGCGTAGCCTGACTAGCCTCACAGCCTTGCCTCCATACACTGCAAGATCATAGTGGCTGGACTCTGTGCTAGAGCTCCCTCCTGAGGACAGAGAAGATAGGGTGATGAAAGAAATATTCACACACAGAAATAGATGAAATAGAATAGAAACTCCTGATGTGGGAATTTGCGAGAATTCCAATACGTTCAAAATATGGGGGCAAACAGAATCGGGACCATTTTAAGCTACCATATTATCAATTGGTCTAAATTATTATCAATATTACTTGTGAGCAGAGCGGCGCAAGTGCTGTTTTCGGCTGCGTATGTCGGTGACACCCTCGGTGACACGCTCGCGATCGGCCAATCAGGGATTGTGAATTTTTGGTGACACCCTCGGCCCGTTCTGAAATTCCATATGTAGATCTGACCTCATCAAACCCTGTACACGTAAGACACGCTCCATATATGGCCAGTGCATGTGACCTTGCCCTTTAGGGCCTTTTAGGGCGAGGGTCGCTTCTCTCCCTCAGGCGTCTTACTGATATTTTTAAGGGCACAATGAGTTCTACCTGCTCCATCTGTTCACACCTAACAGTGTGATGTGTGTAAAGCGTTGTTACACATGCATGGCATCGGTTTGTGTTGCGTGACGTCAGACCAGACCTTTGTCAGCCTACAGTATATAAAGTGTTGCACACATCGATAGAGATCCAGAGAGGAGAATATCAAGCTATTTAGATATTGAGACGGAGACGTTTAAGGCGAGACCGGGAGAGAGACGGCAACAGTGAAGAGAACAAAGAGAAACACGAAGAGAGGGATTGGAGGATGTTGTACTGGTCATCGGTCAAAGAGTTCCAAGGACCGCCGTCAGACTTCTTCCTTGCTTGTGCCGCCGGGCCAGTGGGGGACAAGGTGTACTTGTTTGGAGGCTATTTTAACTACGGGACGAACACCAAAGACAGACTGATTGATGTGCATGTCTTCAACACAGTGTCTTTGAAGTTGTCTCTAGTCAAGCTGGAAAACATCTTTGACAATCCCCCCATGCGCTATGGCCACACAGCTATGCTGATGGAGGACATTGTCAATCCCCCCATGCGCTATGGCCACACAGCTGTGCTGATGGAGGACATTGTCTATGTATGGGGAGGGGTATTGAATTTCAATATGAGTTTTATTTACACAAGGGGGTCAGATAATGATCTTTATGCATTTGACATCGACACCCACAGATGGTCCAAGCCCAGGAGTTCTGGGACTGTTCCAGAGGAGAGGTACCACCACTCAGCCTGTGTCTTGGGGAAGGTCATGTATGTCCATGGAGGAAACACCTGGACTGGATGGGCTAATGACACGTACAAGTTGGACACCAGCACAATGGTCTGGTCTTTAATTAACACCAGCTCACCACCTCCTGCTTCATCGCGCCACTCTGCCACAATCATCGGGACAAAGATGTTTGTAATTGGGGGCAGAACGAATGGTTATGGGCCTCTGAGTGTGTTTGACACAAAGACCAGCTGTTGGCTGAGCATGCCTTCTGCACAGCTCCCAGAAGCATGCTGGTCTCACGCAGCCTTCGCCTACAATGGAGAGATGTACATTGTTGTAGGCTCCAAATATAATCTGTGGCACAACGACAATTATCTGTGGAAATTAAATCCTAAGACATTTTCCTGGAAGAAGGTCCAGCCCATGGGGAACGGCCTACAAAAGTCTGTGAGCTTTTGCCTGGTGGCAGATCATATTATCTTCTTTGGAAAACAACACGTACAGATCTTACACTTCCAGAGTCCAACTCTGAAGAC
This sequence comes from Electrona antarctica, assembly GCF_951216825.1. Lineage (NCBI taxonomy): Eukaryota > Metazoa > Chordata > Actinopteri > Myctophiformes > Myctophidae > Electrona > Electrona antarctica. Next base: position 49,207,172 of record NC_136807.1, read on the forward strand.
GTTGTGCAAGTTAGCAGTTATCCGCCGCGGTCTGGAGCAGTCGGGACTCCCACACAACATCAGGTGGGAACTGGCAGCCATGACAACAACATAATACATTATGTATATGAGCGTTGGCTCACCGCCAGGCGAGCTCACTAAACGTGTTGAAGATGGTGTCTGACCTGTACGTCTTAGAGGTCAGGACTCTCACGCCACGTCAGCAACTGGCAGTCGTGACAACATTAACAGAACAAGAACATAAAACATTGAACCCACTAAAATAAATAGACACATAGAAATCACACTCTGTTTAAAGTGCTCTAAACAAACATTATAAAGTCCATAGATTTGGCTGCCATATGACATCACGTGGGGGTGCTGTTTTTTTTTTTAGGTGCTAGCCCCTCCTACTCCCAGCTTTGTGTGTACCCCATAGCGATGATTTGATTGGCTGAGCAATGTGTGTACCAGTGTACCCCATAGCAATAATTTGATTGGCTGAGCAATGTGTGTACCCCATAGCGATGATTTGATTGGCTGAGCAATGTGTGTACCCTATAGCGATGATTTGATTGGCTGAGCAATGTGTGTACCCTATAGCGATGATTTGATTGGCTGAGCAATGTGTGTACCCTATAGCGATGATTTGATTGGCTGAGCAATGTGTGTACCCTATAGCGATGATTTGATTGGCTGAGCAATGCGTGTACCCCATAGCGATGATTTGATTGGCTGTGCACGGAATGTGTTGTATGATTATGTATGGATAATGATGATGTGTGATTTTTTTTTTGTCATTAAAAGTCCATAGTCTAGGCTGCCATATGACATTTCCTAAAGCCAGGCGTGGGAGGGGCTAATGCATTGAGACGCTCGGTAGACATCCGTACCAGATACCTGCAGCTGGCCATTATAATAACTAGAATTTCGCGGGACTTTGGCCCACTCATCCTAGCGCCACGAGTCGCAAATAGGAAGAAGGCAATAGCAGGAGGGCGATATTGTTTTCTTTTCTTTTTTTACTTGGAAGTAAAAAAAAGTTTAAAAAAAAAAAGGCAACCCATGATGTTTTCATATACCCAGTTGCTTGGAAAGTGCAAATTTGGCAACCTGGCTGAGTGGCCCTATTTGTTAGTTTTGCTTGTTTTTATTTGCGTATAAAAGAAAGCATGGCAAGTGGCAATGTTTCTATATACTATATATTGTAGTTGCTTGGATGTGGCAAATGTGGCAACCTAGTGGGAACACTGTACTGTACTGTAGTCCTCTGCACTGTACTGTACTGTACTGTTCTCCACTGTACTGTACTGTTCTCCACTGTACTGTTCTGTACTGTGCTGTTCTCACTGTACTGTACTGTACTTACCTGTGCTCCTCTGTACTGTACTCTACTCCTCTGTACTGTACTGCACTCCTCTGTACTAGGGCATTCATTAAAACATTGATGCATCGATTTCATTAACACAAGTCGATTCAGATTAGGAGAAGTCAAAAGTTAAAAAATCAATCAATCAATCAATTGTTTCAATCATATTTTTTGCTCTATGTGTGCGTGTACACAGAATTCAAACTCGCCTATTAGTTTGCATTGCATTTAGAACGCGCCCTTAATTAAGAACCTAACTGCAGCTGTGTATGTGGCTCTCAGCGGTGTCCCACTATTGACTGGCTGAATTTGAACTGCGCTGTGTCAGAGAAGTAACAGATAGAAGTGCGCAAACTTTATCCCCAAACGATATCCCCCCCCCCCCCCCCCCCCCCCCACCTCCGTACTAGGAAATAAAACATCCGTGCTGAATGCTGATGCAATGACTGTCCTGTTTCTGGTTTAGCTTTACGCGCGGGAGCGGCGGGACGCATGAATCTCTCCGTCTCCGGTTAGTGCGGGTTGTTGTTTATTTGCATGGCTCAGAAAATAAGTAACAAACTAACATGAGAACGTTATCGAGTTGTTGGAGGAGGAGGAGGAAAAGGTTCACGTCGTGAACGTGGAAGGTGGAAGGCAGATTGTATTCTGATGATGTGCCAAACTGCTGCTGGCTGCTGTAATGTTAATATATAGACCTATGTCTTCTATAGCTGCTGCTGCGCTGTGTGGTAGGAGAAGGCGAACGGATAAACGGCCATGTGCTTGTGTACCCCCTTTCCATTAGGGTAGAAGGATAATAAAAATCACACTGAAATAATGAATGGTGTTTTTATACTAGCGCTTTTCCAAGTGCTCAAAGTACTTTACAATCATTCATACGTTGGGAGGTGAAGTGGCGAACAGTCGACGCCAGCTTCCTCACTTCCCACATTCACACACAGACACTAGGTGCGTTTCCATAAAGCCGTTTCTTTGCGCATTAAGGCTCTTGCGCAAAATCTCCTGGATGGAAACACATCAACATGCGAATAAGTCTCCATTTTTCGCAAAAACACTTTTTCGCTTGGAGGTTGCGGATTTAGGCTTTTTCGAAAAAAGGGAAATGCGCAAATAGTGTATGGAAACACTTGCGGAAAAGGTTTTTAATTAGAAAGCATTGAACTCGCATTATATCGCTTTTGAACAGTTGGAAAATAAAATAAAACAACGATGGGGAGGCAGTGGAGTGAACGGTGCATGGGATGGTGGACAGAGAGGGAGAGGGAGTGTCGGAGTGATGTTGTGGATACATATAAGGTCCCAATTTACTACTACCCGACCCGTCCGATTAATAATTGTGTAGCGTGTTCAAAGATCCCATATGAAGTCTGAATCCTCCCGAGTTGATCGGGGCGCTCCGATCATTTTGATATCTGGATCGCTACTGTATGGATGCAAGACACACACACACACACACACACACATGCACACACACACACACACACACACACACACACACACACACACGTGGACTACGAGTAGTGTAGTAGACTAAACTTTTATACAACCTAGCTGCCTGGGTCCCTACTCCCTGCAGGCTATTCGATTTCGCTCCATGCATATGCTTCATCTATTCTTATTTATTTAATATTTATATTCATTGCATAAGATAAGCAACCTAAACGTGTAGGCTATAGGCTATATAGCCGATGAAACAAGTTATTCACAACTGTTTGCAGCTGCAATCAATCAATTTACAGTATAAACGACCAGTATGCTCCAATCGAGTCCCGTGACATATAGGCTACATGTGCCCCGAATATATTAAGACAAGCATTACACAACAAATCGTTCTTTGTACGTTCTTTGACTGTAGGTGTCGTCAATACTGTGAAAGCAGCAGACGGTCGGTCAGCCGCTGACCAGGGATCAGATTACAGCGCAGTATATGGGGTCCCGTCCATTAAACTGAGATACATACAGCATACATACAGCGCATCAAATCAATGGTGTGAACATCGATTAGGACTACTTTACATGAGCCTCACTTTACTGGCAAAACAGTGCAACCTACTGCACATTTCATGAACTTATTGCATATGCGCATTTTATCAGTTTAATGGAAACACCGACAATTTGCTTTTCTTTTTTCGACTTAATGAACATACGCTTCCTTTTTTCGCAAAGGCTTAATGGAACCGCACCTAGTGTCTTGCCCAAGGACACTTCGACATGTAGACAGGAGGAGGCGGGATTCGAACCACCGATGGTTCACCCATGGACATACCCCAGACCATAAACAAGCATTAAAGTTCCTACAACATGAAGAAAGAAAAATGCACTCCCCTATGTGTTTTCTATCCCCACAAATCCGCAATTTCGATCAATCAGGTTTTTCAACATAAACGCCTGGGCTTTTATGGAAATTTCTCTCGCTCAACTGATTTGTTGGTAGCTGTGGTCAACTTTGATTGATTGATTGATTGAATTATTTATTAACAGTTTGCAGAATTACAGTACATTCAAGCACAACTCAGTACATTACAAAAACTGTTAACTGTGAGTGGACAACATTTAGAGACGTACAAATATACACTTCTATGTAGCCAAAAACAGGAAATCATCATAAAGGAGGTAAAAAAGGGGGAAAAACATACAGTTAGGGGACAAAAGGGTGGGTGGGGGATTCAGATTTTACGGGGGGGGGCAGTTTCGAATTGCAGCCGTCCGTAGGTGCCCTTTGAGAGCGGTTTTGAAGGAGTCAAGGGATTCACATGTCTTAATGACAGTTGGTAGGGCGTTCCACATTTTTGTGGCATAGGAGCCATGCCTGAGGAAGGTCCCTAGTGACCGAAACGTTGCTTCATTAAATAAGACAATACTCTTGTGCCGAGCAGATACAGTGTGCGGGTGTACCTTATTGCTTTCTTTGATGTGGCATAGGAGCGAAATTAATTTAGTCCCTTGTTTGTGCCGAATCTGGGTTGCACATGGTTTGGAAGTATTTAGACAGGTACATGGGTATCTTGGTGGTGTATCGAATCTTGTGGACCAGACCCATTGTAAGATGCTGTACTCTGTCGTCAACCCTAAGCCATTCCAGCCTGTCAAAGTGGGCAGGGGTGAGGTGGGTTCGGGGGGTGAGGCCCAGTAGTAGCCTGACCAGGTGCATGCATAGTCGAAGAAACCTTGTACGAGGGCTCCTGTTAGGGTATTCAAGGTGTTTTTGTTGACCAGTGAGGAGATCCTGTATAGGAATCTTGTTATTGTTATGTTTTCATGTGTATTTGTAATACATATTGCTGTTGTTAGCCCTGATGAAGACAGCTTCTGGTGTTGTTGTATTAACTAAAGGCTGTTCCCTCTTTTAACCTTGGAGTGCCCGGATCTCCCTTTTTTGTTTTATCCCGTCAGATCCATGAGCAACTTTTACTATTTTAACTATTGACTATTTTAATTATTTGACTATTACGTCTCGGTGAGCACATGGTTGCCTCGTTCTCTCTGGTTAACAGAGTAGATCGTAAAAAGAAAATAAATTGAGAAAGGAAGAAGAACGGAGAGAAAGAAAGAGAGACCAAGGAACCGTCTGTCAGTGTTGTTTTCGTCGACTAAAACTAAGACGAAAAATGTTCGTCGACTACCTTTTTTCACTGACGGAAACTACATGGAAACTAAATGAAAACTAAAACTAATACTATATATACACTGACAATTTCGTCAACAAATAAAAACTAGACTAAATGTTAGGAAGGGACTAGTGGACAAGAGATCCAGTTTAAGTCATTTTACAAAATAGCAGATCTACAAGCTCACAACGCGTCGCAGCGCGACGCGTTGTGAGCTTGTAGATCCGCTATTTTCAGCAAGTGAAAAAAAACATCAAGGCCCGCCAAAATACATTTCAGCCGACTAAATCAACTGTAGATTTAGTAAACTAAAATCTTATGACATTTAGTCGACTGAAACTAGACTAACACTAAAACATTCCAGGTGACTAAAATATGACTAAAACTAAGCGAAAACTATTCAAGAGACTATGACTAAAATCAAAATGTGCTGCCAAAAACATCACTGCCGTCTGTCCACCTACGTACCTCTTTCTCCCTGGTGGTTCTCTGTGGTGGAGTTACGTCGTGGTCTGGGTCGGATGCCATGGATACGGTAATGTTGGAGCACACTCAGTGAGGCGCAGGCTTTAGGGCGGGGATGGAGGCCGTACACTGTCAGTATAGGACCCTCACCTGTCAGGAAATCAATTGTCAGACTAAAGAATGAGGGTCAGGTTATGCTGCACTGCAAAAAAAACAATAATCATTCGTGTACATGACCTTGAGACCTGACATGAGATTTGAGTGTTGGCTACCCTCACGTCAAATTTACGACAGGTTGATAAATGTGGACACTGGACAGTTGTCTTGACAATTTTTTGGTCTATGCAAGTTTCATAAATTTGAGGGCCACTGTGTGTCAGTCAGTGTGTATACGGTATATATATTTTTATTACAAAGCTTGGTTGAATGCTTGATTCTGATTGGTCAATCGCCAAATTCAGCGGTCTGTTATTTCTGGATAATGACCGCTCCGCTCTATAGCAGACCGATGCCTAATCAAACCCTCAGGAGCACCTGCTGGTCCCCCGCTGATTTACTGCCGTTTCCAACATGACATGCCATGTAAACACACACACAATGTCATTTACAGCTAAACATTGCTCTCAAAAGTGTTTTTGAAAACATTTGAGCGAGAAATAGACGAAGCAGTATACCGAAAATGGATTATATTTGATCAACTCACTTCCTTGTTTTCCGACTGTGCTGCAGCTGGGAAGACGCCGGCCAGCGTGACACTTATTGGGAATACTTTCATTACCAAGCAAGGAAATACCTCGTTTTGTTGTGTTTTGGGTAAATGTATTAATTTATGTATAAAAGTAGCCGTGTAATAAGCGGGATAATGTATGGCTGAGTAGTCGGTGGTTAATCAGCCCGTCGGTGATTTATCTTTAAACAATGACCACTCAGCCATTATTATCCCTCACATATTATATGCAGTATAAGTGTGTGTGTTGTGTATACAATACACATTACACACACGTCTTTCATTTATAATATATATATATATATATATATATAATATTATTAGTTATCTTCTAATCTGCATATGTATTAGTTAAATCATTGAAAGTCCTTTATCCGTATTTGTCATTTTTCTCATTCCATATATTAGTCTCTCTGGTCCATGTTGTACTCTGGGGCGCCCAGGAAGAATAGCTACTACCTCTTGCATAGGCAGAAGTTAATGGGAATCCAATAAACATTACATCATCATCATTGCATCAGTTGGGCGTTCCATCTCCATTCTCCGTTCGCCACAAGCAACTTAAAGGGGCATTCAGTGATTTGGGTGATTTGGAAAACCACCCAGTCAGCCCCGGTAACAAAATGTGCACATGCACGCACTACAGTGGGCGGAAGTGCAACAGGCCAACAGCATGTGCACCAAGGCCCGCCCCCACTCGATCATGATTGGAGGAAGGCCCCTCTCATCCTGATTGGATGAAGGCTTTGCCACCCGCCACCAAAACTGAAACTAGGGTTTTTTGACCCCAGGGGCTCACTGGGGACAGGGAGGAACTCCTTATATGGTCAGCACACTCTATAGTAGGGAGGATTATCGGGGGGAAAAAATAAAAAATAAGTGATATTTGAATGAAGTGAAATCACTGAATATACCTTTAAACGCTCTAATATTCCACTTGTACGGACACAGCTTGGGTTGCCATCTTAGTCTCTGTCAAGTTTATGTTTCATAAAAAAGCCACCATTGTCATGTCATGAGCAACTTTCTGTCAATAAAATCCCATGCAGGGATTATTGTTCTTGTTTGGAAGCTCTAGTTTTCATTAATAACTCAACGTCATGAGTTATTGAAAACTAGCACACTATTCGGTGGTGTATGCAGGACATGATTGGGCGACAACAAGCGCTTTCAAACTCATACACAGATAGTGGTTTTCAGTGTAAAATGAAACCAAATGGACCCGTTTCATTTTACGCTCTCAAGAGTTACATTATTGTTAAACATTTGCATTACTTAATTTACAAGATGTCTACACAAATAGAGAATCTAGAAGAATTGTTATTTTGTTCAACGTTTGCCTGTTATCTCTCCTAATGGTCAATACAGCATGGAATTGGACAAAATCTTATCCAACGACAACAGAATATTCAACGTTTTGGTTCTGAATCTCATCAAATGGTGGTCCGTGGCTCAAATGCCAAATACATAATGGTCCTTGATATGAAAAAGGTTGAAAGCCCCTGACAGAGATAATCACAACACGGAATTTATTGACAGAAATTATAGTCATAACATGTCGAGGGTTGATTTTTATGAAACTTGACAGAGACAGAGGATAACCCAAGCTTTCGATACAGATGCAATATTAGTAGTATTATATTAGTTACAATATTAGTTTATCGTCGTTTAATATTAATACAACCAGATAGGACTTTTCTGTTTCATGAATGGATTGTCATATCTAGGGAGGGTATTGAAACCTCGAGTGGAATAGTTAGTGAGTGAGTGGCGACACGCTTTGATCTCGCCGCAAAGCGGGTGCCTATATGGGCTATAGTTCCAAACATTGGAACTATCCCTTGAGATAGAATGAGCACTTCCGCAATCCATCGTTACAATGGGAGTCAGTGTCGCCACTCTCTTACTATTGCACTCGGTTGAAACCTAGACGCATGCAGAGAGCTTTTATAGCATAAGTTTCTTATTGCGGCTACATTCCACCATGTGTACCTTTTAGTAGATATTCCTCCTGGAGGAACTCCAGTGCGGTGACAGGCGCGACCAAGGCTGCTGTCTCCATCACTCTGAGCAGCTATATGGCCTCTGGGCAGGGGGCAGCAACAATACTGCACTGCCTGCAAGAATTTAAACACATGAAGAGATGGAAAAGAGACTGACAGAGATTAAACATATCATCATTGTGTTTTTCACAGGGCACTGAGAGCAGCCATGCACTATTAAATATCTCGCAATTAAGACTGATTTAGTTTTTATTCTTGCATGGTGAATTTACTGAATAATAGAGACAACAGACGTTCCGGCTATCCAGCCATCATCAGTGTGATGTGAGACACTGATGGAGGCTGGATAGCCGAAACATCTGTTGACGAAAATAAAAACTAAAGCAGTCTTGGTGTGTGCGACCCATCATCACCTTTATTTCTATGATATGATTTGAACGGGCAACGCACCTTAAAGTCACAAGGAAAGTTATCTATTAAATCTTTCAAACCAGATTCTGCTTCACAGCATAAAACAATTCTTAATGGTTGTAATGTAATGTGTGTTTAAAAAAAAAAAAAATAGAACGGAAAAGAGGTCAGGCCGACAGACAGACAACGGACGGACAGACAGACACACACGTATAGCTATAAAACACACAATTTATTGTCTCATACTCACTCACAACACACTCTTAATGATGAGGAACGACCGGCAGTATTGTTTTACACCACATCCAACTCAACACTGCCGTTATTATGAACAAGTCTGTTATCATAAATTACTTGAAATGCATGAAATTAAATGTTATTGTAAAATAACCATAGAGTTGGTAAATATCTCTCAAAGCCATGCAATGATGCATACATGACAGCCTCCATGTGTTTTTCCTGTTTCTTCCGGTGAAAACTGTAACCAATCACAAGAGGCTATGCTGCACATTGTCCCAAGTAAACTGTCCGCCGATTGGTTCTAAACGATTACGTCCATTAGTTGTCCAGAATGTGCAGCATTTAGCTGACGTTGCAGCTGGCTATCAGGCTGTTGTATTGTTGTAAAGGATTACACGTGACAATAATATAACTCCACACAAATGTATTCATAATTATGGAGTGTAAAAGCCTAACTCTATGGTAAATCCCCGTGTATTTAATACTGTAGTAATGTGTTGGGGGGCGGGGAATGGATGGGGAATGGGGATTGGTTGGTCTATATGGCCATGCCTTTTTGAACCACAAGGTGACACTGTACACTTGGTTTTATAATGAACCTTCCATACTCTGTCGCTCCCTTAGTCGCTCCTTCTTTATAATAAGTGCAGTTAAAGGGATAGTTCAGATATATTTTTTTAACTTAAACTGTATGAAATACAGAAGTGAAAAGAAAAGTGGGGAGGCCAAAACAGACCTGGAGAAGATCAGTGGAGAGTGAGGCAAAGACGACCGGATTATCGTGGGCCCAGCTGAAGAAAACTGCTCAAAACAGAGTCCGATGGGGGAGTGTGATTGCGGCCCTATGCTCCACCTAGGAGCCTACAGGAATAAGTCAAGTAAGTCAAGTATGAAATACTTGCCATTAATATAGTGGTTGCAAGTAACTGTATTAATTGATTGCCAGAGTCCCGTGGTGGGAGTTCTGTTCTGCAGGTTTTGGTGAAATATTAAGTAGTTCTGGACCCGGTCATTGTGGGCCGGGGGAACAGGGGGCCACGCATTAAAAGTAAATGAATCCACAAAACTTTATTGTTGACCTATTTCTAAAATATTCGTTCATTTTTGACCCCTCTATCAAACGGAACTATGTTTTTGAGGAGCGCCAGCCCCTCCTATACACAAATACTTGTCATAATATACCTCAATACATCATATTGTCTCTTTATTGTTAATGACGTTTAATGTTTGTGTTGGCACCGTTTGTTTTACATCAACATCACCTAATCAACATGAGTTAGACTCTAATATATTAGCCCCTCTCACTTCACACGGGTGTGATTTTTGTGTCCATATCACTACGCCCAAAAAAATTGTTCCATGTGATAGAGGGGTCAAAGTTGAACGAAAGTTGCGCTAATATTCTTTTTGTATAATAGGTCAACAATACAAATAATTTTGTGAATTAATTTACTTTTACTGCGTGGCCCCAATACCCCCCACAGAATGACCGGAACTACTTAATATTCACCAAAACCAGAGCAGAACTCCCACGGGACTCAGGCAATCAATTAATACAGTTGCGACCACTATATTAATGGCAAGTATTTCATACAGCTTAAGTAAAAAAAAATCTGAACTATTCCTTTAAAACCCATTCTCTATTGTTAAAACTGGTTAAATTCCGGCAGTTCCCTTTTGATTGTTCACTATTTTAGTATACATATGATATACGTATACTACATAATGATGTACACGTACACAGCATATATGATGCTGCGTACGTGTTTGGTCGTGTAAACTAATTTAAAAATGTTATTTTGTATGTTTTATTTGTCTTTGTTTATCTTGTCTATCCTTGTTACTTGCGCAAGCAGAGCGCGCAAGTATTGTGGTCGTGCTGGTACGAATGCACGTGTGTGCTTGGTAGGTAGTTGCATGGTTTGTGCATGTGTCCTGATCAGTGATCATGGTACGTTCTTCTTACACTCCACCCACTGAAATGTGAAAAAAGTTGTAACAACTGAGAATGGCAAGCTGGACATATATTTATTTACAAACAGAACTAAAAAATGATTTAAAAAATCTCACCCGTGTGAAGTGATATAATAATATATTAAAGTCTCGTGTCGTGTCGCTATATGATTAGGTGATGTAGGCATACATGTAATAAGTAGCCTTGCCGAGCCATGAGGACAAGATGATGTAAATGTTCCCTTCATTGTCAATGGCGTTTTTAAAACAAACATTGAACTAAAAAACATTAACTCTGGAACGCCCTACCCCAGAACCTGAGGGACGCACCCTCAGTGGCTGTCTTTAAAATACTTTTAAAAACCTTTCTTTTTACACAGGCTTTCCCATAGATAGCCTGTTTATTGTTGTCTCCACCAGGCCGAAGGCATGGGGAGAGAGTATGTTTTGCACTCCGTCCGTGTGTGTGTGTGTGTGTGTGTGTGTGTGTGTGTGTGTGTGTGTGTCCGTCCGTCTGTGTACAGCTAATCTCCGGCACCGTTAACCCGGTCGATGCCAAACTTTGCACACACACTCCCTGGATGCCAACGATGAACCTCTGCCCCGCATTTTCCAGAACGACCTGTTATAGCGCCACCAATAATCATTACATGTGGCTCTTATTTTTAAGAGGAGGTTTGTGCTTCTGGGAGAGGTCCCTGGAACTACATATTTTCAGATGGTGGTCTGTGGCCAAATACAGATAATTCTGGGGGTCGTTGACATGAAAAAGGCTGAGCACCACTGACATAGAAACATAGGTCTTTCTGAAAACCGTTAGGATTTAGAAGATATTTTTAGAATCGGGCTCAGGTTTAAATGGGTTAGAGAACACCCATCCTTGGTTCTGGTGACGGATATTGTCGTCCTCATGAGGGGCTGTGTTGTTCCGATAACCTTTGTTTCATTTCATTTTTAAGTTTGAAGTTGCAATGGGTTTGTATAGGAAGCTAAAATAAATATCAAATATCTAAACACTGAATCAAGCGACTTGTCTCGGGTGTTCCCAAAAGCCAGAGTGTAGACGATGAAAATACCCAAAAAAAAAATTGAAAGTGAAATAAATATCCCTTTTGTAAGTGCCGACCAAACTCAGGCTGTTTAAAACCCATTCTGGGCGGGAACCCCTTTTGGTGTTTTAACTAAGCATTATGTTATACTTTAGCTATTGAAAAATAGCAGATCTACAAGCTCATAGCGCGCCACCAAGTGGCGTGCTACGAGTTGGCGTGCTACGAGTTTGTAGGTCTGCTATTTTTGAAAAATCGTAAAAATGCGGCACAGATCTTTGAATATATATTCTTTAAACTTTTTGGTGTTTCTGGGTGTGCAGCTAATCCACAGCCCCGTACAGTTGTTGTCAGAGCCTGCAGGGCATTAACTTTGATTGCAATGGTGATGTTTGCTTTTAGCTGCTTATGTGAAAAGCCCATGCTTTCCTTGTTGTTCATAGAAGTGAGCTATAAAGCTTGTCAAAGCTATGTTTGAAATGCCCTAAACCGTCGACGTGTTCTCCCGCAACGTCTTTTCTGTTTGTCATTTACTAATTAATTATACAAACAAACAATTTGCTTTTATTGGTGTGCAAACAATTTTTGGGGTTGCATTTGAATTATTGTGTGTCTTTCAAACACTTTATCCTTGGATTTAGTAACAAAGGTCTATCTTATCATGGGTTTCAGGGAGCCATTGTTCTGCATATCTACTGTATGCCTCTTGAATCAGGTTTCAAAATGGGTTCTATTATGTATAATTACATGTGGTTACGCTACTCTTATGTTCCCAATGTGACAAGAGCAACTAGGGATGCTCCGAGCAGGTTTTTTGGGACCGATCACCAATTGTTTTTCTCATGATCGGCCCGATACCGATGGGTACCGATACCGATACTGATCTTGTGAAATGTTGCAAATTTTAATATTTCCAAAATTATTATATGTCAAAACCTATGTCAAAACTGTTCGTGTGTGTGTGTGTGTGTGGGGGGAGGAAGGGGAGAATGTTTAGGCCTGTCACAAAAATGCAAAATTATATTATCCCATTTTGGGCGGGAACCCCTTTTGGTGTTTTAAACATTATGTTATAATTTAGCTATTGAAAAATAGCAGATCTACAAGCTCATACGAGCTTGTAGGTCTGCTTTTTTTGAAAAATCATAAAAATGTGGCTGTATTGTGAATGTAAAGTGCATTATAAATACAAATCCATTATTATAATTATTGCGACCCGTAGGTCGCCTTTACTATGAAAACCTGCATCTCCCGTCCTTCAGTTCGTCACCCACGCCTCCATATATGGTCACGCCTCGTGATAACACCGTGACGTGGGATTACTGTGTAAATAGTTACAGCGGCGGATGAGGCGTATCACTGGGGCTACGTTAACATTGCAGAGTCGGGTGACTCCCCCATCAGAGGAGGAGGAGCCAAGCAGTGCTCGAGCACAGGAGAAACGGACCTTTTTCATGTCTAAATGAGGCCAGTTTGTTGTGTTTCCTCCTCCTGACACATAGCAGCAGGTTGTCATTGTTACAGAGACGCCCTGTGGTCTGGGTGTGAGAGACGTGAAGTCCATTCTTACGCCATCCGAGTTCCCCTCTCGCTTGCTGCAGAGAGAAGGGTTGATGTGGCTAGCACTTGCTGCACTTCACTCTCATGTCTCACTGTCATCACGCTAAAACACGTTGGGTTCCTTTAATAGGTTTTTAAATCAGCCAAATGTGCTACAGTATATACTGTCCTGAACTGAATATAACACGGGGAAAACAACAATATGCTGTAAAACATTTCATATGAGATATTTTGTCTAAAGAAAACTGAGGACATACTTATGCACATGATGACAGTATCTGAACCAGAGTCGGCCTTAGAGGCTCTAATGGAGTTCTTGAAAAAGCATATACTGGACACGCATGTCCTCCCAGTTCAGCCTTTTAATACCAGACATAATGTATACATAATAGACACTGCCATGCTTAATTTTATGAGCACTGTTTGAGTTAATTTAGAAAATTGGGGCTGCTGGCTATTTAGAGCAGGGGCTAATGAATTATGGTTTACATAGAAGTCAGTCAATTGGCTTTGTGGGGAGAAACACCATTCCCCCCCCCTGTTCCTGCCTATATATATATATATATATATATACACAATCAACCCACCTAAATATTACAATTTCTCATTTATATCTTTGTGAACCACAGTTGCTCTGTGCCCTGCACTCATAAAAAAAACGTCTTCCCTTTTCTGTCATTTAATATATAATTAATTGTAGTGTTCTTCTGATGTTCTCAACTCAAAAGTCTTCAGAGCATGATCGGAACATGAACAAAAAAGGACCCAACAATATCACATTAAGTCACTCACAAATGCATGTATACCACTTTAAATAACGTACAGAAGTCGAAGGAAACAAGCTTCCTCAGTGTCTCTGAGACATATAGGGGTGTGAAATCTGGTTTTAAAATGGCGAACACATGCACGTCACACTTAGTGTGTGAAGTGTGAACATGCTAGAATCTGTTAGGCTTTTTTTGGCTCATTAACCTATAAGCCAAAAATCAACAGGGTTTTATCTATATCTCTGATAGTAGGCTAATCATCACTTAGTCACTCACTATACTGTAGTTCTTTCACTATACAGTATAGAGTTTTTCTTCAGTAAAAGTCTCCCCGTCCCTCCACCTCTTAAATAAACAGAAAATACATGTTCGGGTGAGTTGCCATTTTTCAACCAATCAGGAGAGCGTAACAGCTTTTGCAGTTCCAATTTTGTCTCATTTCTTTGTGTCACCACTTTCACCAATTCCACATACGTAGTTTAATCAGTACAATTGTTAAATAAAGAGTTGAATAATGCTCTTGTCAAGTAAAGTTTTTATTAAAAGCTTTCATAAAAAACAGGGTTAAAATACAGCTATATAATATTGCACTACTTTCTCTCTACAGCGGCTAGACCAAAACCAGCTTCATCAAAAATAGCAGCTCTAGAAGCTCATCACCTTGTGACGCGTTGTGAACTTGTAGATTTGCTATTTTTGAAGAATGTCTGACTATTTTCTCAGAACGTTCACCTATTATGACTTGAATAATAATAATGAATAATAATGCAAGGTTCATGTGGTTAAAGACTAACAATACGAATATAAGAAGATCAAAAAGACATGATATGAGCAAACAAGCAAAAACAAATGGCATATATAACAAAATAGAATGACATATTGGGTCATTTAGATTTTTTTTTTTAGCATATAATCTTTTAATTTAATGAAGGGGATGCCAGGCTTTTTGGCCAGACCCGTCCGCGGAAGGCAAAAGAAAAAATTGCCACCGGCAGATTGGCGTCTGGCCACTGCAAGGCTTAACAGAAGGAAGACACAGAGGTCTAAAACCCAGTTCGTCACATGTCCGACACATGCAGTTGCAACTTGCAACCAGTTGTAACAAGTTGCAGTGGTCTGACTCTGAATTGACCCATAGCAGGTAGGCACAATTTTGGGATAATATTGTGGTTGCAAGTTGTGACTAGTTCAATTGCGAAGTGGACTGATCTACAAGCTCACAATGCATCGTGTTGTGACGCGATGTGGGCTTGTAGATCTACTATTTTCGCATAATGTTCGTCCCCAGAATAGGGTCACTAGGGTTCAAGTTGTGAAAGCCAAATGAATAACATGCTAAAGCATCATAGTTGGTGGTTTGTGTTAAAGTGGTTATAGGTACAACATGTAGTACTTCAAGATGTTTGTTTTTTTTGTTTTTAAAATGTTCCACTACTAATTACTGCTGTAGCAGAAGAACACTGAACTGCAGTTTCATCAATGAAGTGAACACAAACATCACTTAGTCTCACAGATTGAGGGCCCTGTATCTGAACATACCACATTAAACCATGTTTCAGGGTTAGTCCAGTGATAGTAGGATGCACAGCTCCTGTCTTCATCATTAAGAGGAGGTCCACTGTACCAGTACCTGCACAATAAACAATGTATTTATTTAACCACATCCACTCAGTCACTAGAATAAAGGGACTTTGATAGGCTTTGATTACAATGAAAACATGTCAAATGTCTCACTCTGTTGTCAGTGGTGTTCCATCCACCCACGTCCAGCTGCCCTCAGTCCTGGTCAGACCAATCCATGATGTATAAATCCCCCCAGTCCTCAATCCTCTGATGAATACCTGATTATTTGTACATGTTTGAATCATCATTAATTCTATTCAATACACTTCTTCACTATAATCATTGACGCACATATGGGCGCACGAACGCGCGCGCGCACACACACACACACACACACACACTAACCTGTTCTTCTCTACTGTTAATGACCACCAGATCAGCTCCTTGACGCAGACATTCGTCTCTACTTTGCTGCCATGTTTTCCTTTCAGTAGTTCTGTAGTAACAGCTGCATCCAAACTTCATCCATCCACTGGGACACGACTTGTCTAAAAACATCAAACAGGAGATTTACTGATGGATTTTCAATGTACTGACAATCAATTCTAAACACATAGTTGTAATAATAATAGTAGTCAGAGATGTATAGTGGAGTGAAGGGGAAGAACTATTCATCTACTTTATCAATGGTGTTTTCTACTCCATACATTTACTCAATTACACGTTTCTGGTATTTTTACTTCATATAACAATATTTCAATATTGTGATAGGCCTACTTCTACTCCACTACTTCTCAGAGGCAAATATTGTAGTTAGTTTTGACTAGTTTTTACATTTGTCAGACTTTAGCAGGTTGTTCTCCTGCATCAGGTTGGTCATGCTGTTACTGGCTGAACGATCTGCAAGGACAGAAATGGACGATAAAGACAGTTGTTGCTATACTGTTCATGATGAGGTTAAGCATCTGTGTGGAAATTTTGATTTGAGAAGAAGAAAAAACTCAATGTTGTTGTTATTATTTACGTGCATTAAATTGTCAACACCAGTTTATTCATCATGCTTTTCAGATGCATCCAATAATACACACAAAAAGACACTCAAATTAAAAAGAAAAAGAAAAGTTAATACTGTGGTGGCCTTAATACTTGTCGCATCTACAAAAATGTCAGGCAACAAACTCCCTGAGTGAGTGATGTGGTCGTTTAGTGACATGCAATACTCACAGTGTACAGCCTGGGCTATGTTCCCACCCAGGAGTATAAGACACAGCATCCCCAGCAGACACCCAGCAACCACTATGAGAGGCCTTGTCCCTGTTTTAGAGCGCTGTCCTGAAACAGAAAGTACAGCTAGGTGTGCAGCGAGAGAGAGAGAGAGAGAGGGAGAGAGAGAGAGAGAGAGAGAGAGGGAGAGAGAGGGAGGGAGGGAGAGGGAGAGAGAGAGAGAGAGAGAGAGAGGGAGGGAGAGAGAGAGAGAGAGAGAGAGAGAGATAGAGGGAGAGAGAGAGAGAGAGAGAGAGAGGGAGCGGGAGGGAGGGAGAGAGAGAGAGAGAGAGAGAGGGAGGGAGAGGGAGGGAGGGAGAGAGAGAGAGAATTAGGCCCTCATTTATCAATCGAGTGTAAAATCTGGCCCAAATTCGAGTGTAGGATTCGTAGTACACCCACGTCGGGTCGGCATTTACAAAGTGATCGCAGACAGCTGTTTCTTCCTTAATTTCGTTCGGACGTTTATAAATGTGACGGCTGAAATCTATCTGGCACGCCCTATGAAATCAAGCCTCGCCCTCGTTTTTGCGACATGAACAACTGCAGTACGACCTTGGTAACCATAGTTACATGACGAAAAAAGTCAATAAAAAAGTCACCCCCACTCTCATACACACACCAACACACACAGACGCACGCACGCACACGCAACTTGCAAGTCCAACTGGTTTGTTGTCGCCTATCTTAAATAAATAAAGAACGAACACCTGTATGAATTAAATAAAGCTGTAGCTGTAAAGTACCCTGTCTGTTTCTCCTCTCGCCTCGCTTGCCTTGCTGCCCCCCCCCCCCCCCCCCCCCCCCCCACACACACACACACACACACACACACACACACACACGCACATACGGGCCGTGGCCCAGTCAGTTTAGAGCTGGCCCAACTGAGCCTTGTGCATGCAACTTTCTGGTTAGTAAACCACAGCATGCAAGCCGCCTTTGTTTTAAAATGGTTCCCCAAACCGTTCACAGTTCACACTTCTCTATCGGCCGTGGATGCGCCCCCCCCCCCATGCTAATTTGCCCAGTCAATCATTTGATCCGCGCTACGCGCCTGCCGTGTGTTGTTAGTTGTAGCCTATATTAAATTATTAAAGTATTTATTCATTTAATATAGCCTACAACAATATATTACTGAACGAAAATCTGAACCTGCATGTGAACAATGAATTAAATAACAAATAGGCGCACACACACGCTGCTGTTTTCCTCCTCTCCTGTCCTGTCTGTCTCTATCACTGTGGTCCGTTCATGACACCGCGACCATGCACGTTCATGACAATCTATTTAGATTACCTCGCTAGTCGCAGTAGTCAACTGACAATTATATAAATGTGCAGCCTAAACCAGCCTCATGTGGCACACTGGCACTGGTGGGCTGGCAGCCTGGCTGGGTGGTTTAGCCTATACCTAACTCCGATGCGGTCAGCGGTCCCCAATTTTGCGCTGGCACGCCGGCACGGCACATTTTGGCATTCGAGCGACGCGTCGGGTTTATTAAACGAGGAGGAGATTGCACATAGGCTACTGTAACTCCAGAAAGACATCGGCCTGCTGTAGATTCGGCTACAGTAGGCTACCCATGTTGGGACTCTCCGCAGCTGCAGCGCTGCACTATAGCCTACTCTCCAACGTCCCGTCATGGAAATATCCTCAGCCCAAATCCTCGCATGTATGCGCTCATCATGCAAAACACTGTTTAAATGGCTTACGCATCTAACTTGCAACATTGTTTTTAAATGCGCGATTTTAATTGCTTGCTTGTAAAGTTGGAAATCTCCTACTAATTTCATATGACACAAAGACACATCGTTGATGTATTCCTTAACTTTTTTTTCTTTTTTACATTTAGCCCATATACATACAGTTCTATATAAACATTTTAGGAGTGAATACATATGTTTCGATGCCTGTGACAGCCTCTCAGCTGGTCAAACAATGCTGCTCCGCTGTTCTACGACAGAAAAACAGGTGAGGACAAAGCGTACGACAGCTCCCGACCAGACGTGGTTTTTGTCCTGGCTCAAGTTCAAAATCAAACGTTGGCGCAAATGGTAAATGCCGAAAATTGCGGTAATTTCGGCGTACACCCATATTTTGGCGTACGCACGGTTGATAAATGAGGGCCTATTAGAGTCTGAAAGCTCTGCTACACTATAACTGAACAGCTGTCTAAATCAGGGGTTCTCAACCCGTGGGTCGCGACCCCTTATTGTCTCCACCAGGCCGAAGGCATGGTGGAGACAATAAGTACACACTGTACACTGTACACTGTACACAATAATGTGTACAGTGTAGCCTAATTGCCTAAATATGCAATTGTTTCCCTGATTTGGTTGATGGGTATATCTGTGCCTCTGCGTATTGTGGTAATGTGTTCTTTCTATTGCCGCACCTGCATTGATTGCAAATGTTTAGCCTATAGGCTGTTATAATATTTTGATAATCGGAATTGTAACATGCTTTCCCCCCCCCCCCTAATGGGTGAATTCTGTGCCATAGCCTGCGTGAGGATTCTGTAATCTGTATTCATTTTATTTACATGTTCAAAACGTATTTCTGTTACTATAGGCCAGGCCTAATAAATATGCTGTATCACAGTATTGGCACCTTATCCTGGTTAATTGCCTGTGTCAGTTCGTTCATATAACTTGCGTGTGGAGAGGGAAAGTAAAGGCCACGTTTGCGCGTGAAAATGCGCAAAATGCGCGTGCATGATGCGCGTGCACTAGACCCCCTACTAGACGCTCAGCCCCTGCGAGTGTAAAGTACTTCCCGCGGGCCTGCACACACACACACACACACACACACACACACACACACACACACACACACACACACACACACACACACATTTATATTGCTCCTAAACATTTTGCCAAACATCACACACACACTCCTATCCTCCTAGTGGAGACCTGTGCCCAGAAGGGCACTTTTTCTAGTATTCAGGTCTGTTCTTTATGCAATTCATAATCTATGTATCTTTTATTTATAGGCTACTTTGATTAATATGCAAAGTAACTCAATCAACTATAGCAACAAAAGTGGAGTAAAAAGTACATTTGCCTCTGAGGTACAAGTGGAGTAGAAGTTTAATGTATCAATAGAAATGTACACTCCTGAGTGAGTTTTGCAGTTGGCCAGATTTCCAACACATACAAATATTAGAAAATATATTGTAACGTTTTTGTTTACTTGAATTTTATAGAAACACTGAATCATGTTTAAGGTATTTGTGGAAAGTAAATCTTTTTCAAGACTCATTTGTAGAAAAAGAACATTGAATGTCAAATAGTTTAGTCCCCGATTATAATACGACCACGTTTTTTAGGATATTTTCACTACTTCTGAAAAGTTGTCTTTATTCAAGGATTTCCCCATATATTTAATTATATGTAATTTTGAAAGATCTAATTTTGAATTATTAGGCCTATTTCAGATTTGTATTGTTTTGTTGTCCCGACCCTGCGACACATCTTCCTGAACTGGCTCACAGAAAGGCTACGCATCGCTTTGCTAAATGGAAGAAGTAAGATGATTGTTTAAAAGGTTAAAACGTTTTTTAGGGGGTATTTTTTGTCTCAGTAATCTTACCAGACTGCCGTATCTTCTTCGGTAGGCCTTTGTGCTTCCTGGTCTTGGTCCGTAGATCTTCATAGACTGCATCGTCTTTCTTTTGCAGATCAAGACGCTCATAATGTCCTTCTTCAGACATTTCTACAGTTCTTCTTGTAGTGACGGTGGTTTCATTCTCGTAGTTTGCATCGTCTTGGTCTTCATCTTGGACCTCAATGTTGTCAGAATGCCTCGCTACAGCCATTTGTACCTTATGACTTCATTCTTCCTGCAAGTATTTGACCTCTTCACAACAAACTGAATATATACTGTATCCTCACTACTACCCTAAATGTAGATGGCACTTCTTTCACATGTGACGGATCACTCTTTGTGCACCAATGAAAATAAACCACACAGACATACGTACACACACACACACACACACACACACACACACACACACACACACACACACACACACACACACACACACACACACACACATCACGTGCACGTGCGCACACACACCCATGCACGCACATGCACACACACACACACACACACACACACACACACACACACACACACACACACACACAGTGCCACACACACACACACACACACACACACTCCTTTGCTAGGCGGATATGTGATGACATTCTACCAAGCACAATGAGTAGGCTATACTAACGGAAGCTAGAGGTGACCACAGTCTTTCATGATCTCTCGAAAGTTACTCAATCCTCACGACTGTCCATTATGAAGAACCAACACCAAGTAAAAGTTAATGAAATGATATGATAATTATCAATACGATGTTTTAATCAAACAATGTGAATGCATGCATACGTGCATGCGCATGTGCACTTATTTGTGTGTTGATTCAACTAGTATTAATGTTACCTCAGTCCATTCACTTAAGCAATATTACACGAGAGAGTGCATGTGCTTTACCGTGACATTGGCACGTGACGACAGTGATGCTGTCAGGAACGAGACGTAGTCGAGGTCCCAAGCATCACTGAAGTGCCAATAATCATGGTAAAGCACACCCTTGTGAGGAATATTGCGATATACAATAGTTGCCTACAAAACAAAAAACATCAAAATGAATTCATATTGTGGGGCTGCTGGAACAATTCATTATCAAAATTAAAAAATAATATTTAGACCTGTTTCCCTGTAAATAGAAGAGGTCATTTGACTGAGACATTAACACAGTGTGCGTGTGTACACAGTGTGCGTGTGTGCGTGCACGCGCAGGGGGAGGGGGGAGGAGGAGTAGGGGGGTGGAAGTACATCAGGTCACTTCCCAAAACCTCTCTGCTGACCCTGAGGCTCTAACATTGTAACATCATGTTAGTTCTAGTGAACTTGTGGGTTTCGGGGGTTCCCCAACATATTGAAACTAAAATGAAACGGTCAAAATAGTTTTTAAATACTTTTTCAACACAAATCTTGTATGGGGGTCCCTCCCTATAGTACAAAATATTATCAGATGGGGGTCCACGGCCAAATACATATTAATGTGGGGGTCCTTGACATGAAAAAGAACGAGGTAGGCCTGTGTGTGTGGACACTTTTCTCCCATGGTAGGACTGGCCTTGCTTTCTATTAGAGAGAATTGCTGCCATCTGTTCGTATAACCATGTAGTTACAACTTAGACTGCATTTTCACAGTAGTAATGGTCTTATATTCAGGTCTGTTCTTTATGCAATTCATAATCTATATCTTTTATTTATAGGCTACTTTGATTAATATGCAAAGTAACTCAATCAATCAACTATAGCAACAAAAGTGGAGTAATACATTTGCCTCTGAGGTACAAGTGGGGTAGAGGTTTAATGTATCAATCGAAATGTACTCTCATGAGTGTGAGTTTTGCAGATGGCCAGATTTCCAACACACACAAATATTAGAAAATATACTGTTAACGTTTTTGTTTACTTGAATTTTATAGAAACACTGAATCATGTTTAAGGTATTTGTGGAAAGTAAATCAAGTCAAGTCAGACTCATTTGTAGAAAAAGAACATTGAATGTCAAATATTGACTACTCAACGCAGCGTCCGATTGTGGTGAAACTGTGCATGCATATTCCCACTAGGCTTTGGAAGAAATGCCACTTGACAGTTTTCAAATCAGCCTCATGGTGGCGCTACAACAGGCCAAGCCGCGTCACACACACACACACGTTTATATTGCTCCTAAACATTTTGCCAAACATCACACACACACTCCTATCCTCCTGGTGGAGACCTGTGCCCAGAAGGGCACTTTTTAGGGACCAAGAAGTCACGCAGTGAATTTGGTCACTTATTAGGGACCAAGAAGTCACGCAGTGACTTTGGTCACTCTTTGTTATTGTGTTTATTTTTCTTCTTCTCCTTCTCCTTCCGCCAAAAATAGCTGTTCTGACTGAATGGTGCAGTCGGTTTTCGCGAAACGCTGTAATCTGGTAGAGGGCCATGCCAAACGGTGAATATGCGAAGCCCAAGACGATTGGCCAAATGGTGGCGCTATAGCGCTCAATTTAAAATGCTAACTTTGAACGTGCATAGCTCATGAACCGTTTGACCGTTGGCAATGAAACTTTGATACTCATATGCGTCTCCTCGTGCTGAACAACTTTCGTGTTCTGACTTTTGACCTCTGACCTTTAGATCACCCGCCATTTTGAATTATATGATCAGTACTTTATTTTATTCTCCTTCCGCCAAAAATAGCTGTTCTGACTGAACCGTGCAGTCGGTTTGCGCAAAATTTGTCAACATGATAGAGGACCATGCCAAACAGTGACTATGCGAAGCCCATCATGATTGGCCAAATGGTGGCGCTATAGCACTCAATTGATGCAAAACTTGCAAACTTGCAAACTTTGAACGTGCATATCTCATGAACCGTTTGACCGTTGGCAATGACACTTTGATGCACATATGTGTCTCCTCATGCCGAACAACTTCCTTGTTCTGACTTTTGACCTCTGACCTTTAGATCACCCGCCATTTTGAATTATTTGAAAAACAGTTCAAATGTAACTCCTCCCAGAATCTTTGCTCAAAATGCACGAAAACTTCTACACGTGAACTTTGGACCTATACGGACAAATAATCGTAGCACATTTTTTCTAAGTGAAAAAATGAAGTTTTTATGAACCAATAAATATTGCTGTTTTGTGAAAATTATTCTTCTGCCTCTAATACACGCATATGCTTATGTCACTTTACTATGCGAAGCCCATCACGATTGGCCAAATGGTGGCGCTATAGCACTCAATTGATGCAAAACTTGCAAACTTGCAAACTTTGAACGTGCATATCTCATGAACCGTTTGACCGTTGGCAATGACACTTTGATACACATATGTGTCTCCTCATGCCGAACAACTTTCGTGTTCTGACTTTTGACCTCTGACCTTTAGATCACCCGCCATTTTGAATTATATGAAAAACAGTTCAAATGTAACTCCTCCCAGAATCTTTGCTCAAAATGCACGAAAACTTCTACACGTGAACTTTGGACCTATACGGACAAATAACCGTAGCACATTTTTTCTAAGTGAAAAAATGAAGTTTTTATGAGCCAATGAAAATTGCGCGCGCACGCACACAGACACACACACACACACACCAAAGTTTGAGTACTTATGCTGAACTAACACTGAATGATTTTCCTGTTAACAATGGAGTATCTGATCGTCTCCGTGTAGCTCAGTCAGTCGAGCTCTTGCCCTTGGACCGCAAGGTTGTGTGTTCAAATCCAGCTACTGACAACTCAGCTTGTCAGTCTTATTTGTACATATTGTTGAACGCCCTGTGGGCTATATCAGTGAGATCAATAACTTTAAAGACTGGTGTGATAATGGCCACCTTATGTTTAACACCACAAAAACTAAAGAGATGATCTTCAATCCAAATCCATGGTTATGAACGATTGTCTGCCTAACACACACACGCATGCAGCCACGCACGCACGCACGCACGCACGCACGCACGCACGCACGCACGCACGCACGCACGCACGCACGCACGCACGCAGGCAGGCAGGCAGGGGCAGGCAGGCAGGCAGGCATGCACGCACGCACGCACGCACGCACGCACGCACGCACGCACGCACGCAAGCACGCACGCACGCAAACACACACACACAAGACATGCCTAAAATGAGGACACACCTTCTTGTTACCAAATCACTGAATGGTTTTACTGTTTACAATATAGTCACTGATTGTCTCTGTGTAGGTCAGTCAGTAGAGCTCCCGCCTTCGGTCCACAAGGTTGCGAGTTCAAATCCCGGTACCGACAACTCGGCTCGTCAGTCTCATTTGTGCATGTTGTTCTTGTTGCGCATTGTTCTTCTTCTATCTTGGTCCCGCTTTATCGCTGCTTGCAGCTATATTTGTTTTTGTGTTTATTTTTCTTCTTCTCCTTCTTCTTCTCCTTCCGCCAAAAATAGCTGTTCTGACTGAATGGTGCAGTCGGTTTTCGCGAAACGCGGTAATCTGGTAGAGGGCCATGCCAAACGGTGAATATGCGAAGCCCAAGACGATTGGCCAAATGGTGGCGCTATAGCGCTAAATTGAAAATGCTAACTTTGAACGTGCATAGCTCATGAACCGTTTGACCGTTGGCAATGACACTTTGATACCCATATGCGTCTCCTCATGCTGAACAACTTTCGTGTTCTGACTTTTGACCTCTGACCTTTAGATCACCCGCCATTTTGAATTATATGATCAGTACTTCTTCTCCTTCTCCTTCCGCCAAAAATAGCTGTTCTGACTGAACCGTGCAGTCGGTTTTCGCAAAACTTGTCAACATGATAGAGGACCATGCCAAACGGTGACTATGCGAAGCCCATCATGATTGGCCAAATGGTGGCGCTATAGCACTCAATTGATGCAAAACTTGCAAACTTTGAACGTGCATATCTCATGAACCGTTTGACCGTTGGCAATGACACTTTGATACACATTTGATACACACTTTTCTTGATTTTTGTCATCGTCTTTTCTTCTTTTCTGCCCATTCTTTTTTCTTTTTCTCCCTCTGAAATGTACATTCTGAAGTGATGTTGCCCCATTGGTCCAGGGAACGAGGGGGGAGGGAGGGAAAAGGGGGGGGGAGGGAGGGAAAAGGGGGGGGGGGGAAACCTGGGAAATGCACTTATGTCCTTGTCTATGTCTAAGAGAAATGCTACTGTTCTGCTTTTTCCAAATAACATACATATATACTATATTAAAAAAAAAGAATGGTGGTCACATGCTTTGGTACATGTCTATCACAACAGCAGTTATGATAGACATTAGTTAGTAGCAGTACTTGCTCGCTCTGCTTGCGCACAAGTAGGCCATGTATGGCCTACTTGTGTGCAATGCGCAAGTTGGCACCTCGACAGAGTGCATTTCTAGTTGTCTCTATATTGACATTTCACATACAATTAAAAGCTTACTGCATTGCTTTCAACACTGTTTCTTTCTTAGTTCAACACTTATCAATAGATATGTCTGTTCCTCCTTTTTTACTTCCTTATTTATATTTATCTAGATTCAATAACAATCAACCCCAACGAAACAGAAACCTTCAATCAATCAATCAATCAATCAATCAATCAATCATCCATCATTCAATACATTTTCAAACTCATCATTAGCTTTGTGTGTCCTTTTGGGATTGTTGTAGTAAAGCACTTCAGACATAGCGGGAGTTGTGTGAACATCACAACTGTTGAACTGAACTGACTGATGATTACAGGAAATGCAATGTCATTGTTCCCCAAAACACGTCCCCTTCTCATTGCAAGTTATTTTTTTAATCACTTCCTTTTTTCAGACAAGCAACAAGTTCATATTCTGTACTTTATTTATTAAGAGCTGCCACTTAACTGTCAATCTACGTAGGAACCCATTTTAACACGCATACATAACCTTAGCACACATACAACCTGGAGTGTCCACAAACTGCATTTGTCCTATTACAGGACCTTTTGTCTGTGGTAGTTTTCTGGGCTAAAATTAAATATTCTGATGAATACATACTTTATTTTGAATGTGAACATTTCCATTTACTGTACATTGTATCTCTCAGTTCCTGTGGTACCAAATTGTTAAGGCTATTGGAGTTTAATCAAATTTGGGTTAAATGCAAAGCATGTTAATTGTGAACATGACGAGCTGCTCATAAAAAGTGGGTCCAATATTTTTCTACATTTACTCCCCATGGTGCCATTGAAGACGTTAGAGCATGATGGGTCATGATTTCAATGTTAATCATAAACACCTTTAGATGGTGATGAGTCATGAATGATTGGAATGTTAATCATAGACACCCTGTTAATTCCCTGAGTCTCTATATGTTGCATATTTGAACCCATGGTCTTGTTTCTGATAGTTAAACTTTGAAAATGTGTGGAAGTGCTACCCTCTAATGGTTCATTAAAGCTATGTATCTGTAGCCTACTGTATATCCTTCCTTCTGTTGTCAGAGACTCATGTTGTCAGAGTAGAATTTTGTAATGCATATGCTTTTTAAATAAAGAGAAAACCATCTTAAAATATACACTTTGTATTGTTTTCTGGGTGGGAACCCCTTTTGGTGTTATAAACCTTCTGGACAGGAACCCCTTTTGGGGTTTCTGTACAGTATGTAGGCCTACAGTATTCAAAAGTTTAAAATATTTGATGCTACTATATAAATAAAGTTTTTTTAGAAGATTTAGGCCAGGATTTACAAGGTGTTTTTAGAATCCGCCTCAGTTCAAAATAAGTTAAGACCACAATGTATCTATTTTTCCCACAGCAAATTTAGATATTTAGCTTTAATATTTTTGTTATAGAACTACTGTAAATGAACAACACAACTGCCCTCAGTAATCAATATGACCAAGATCATTTGTTATTTTGACATTCTTTAGAAATATATGTAAACAACTGAGGTACAAACGAAATGTTTATAATTTTTTTGTCTCGAGACAGACTGTTGAGGGTGCTGTTTCTCCTTTATTTGCTGATGGGTTTTCAGATTGGTACAATGTAACCAGTAAAAAGTAACATTTTACATGAACTAGAAAATACAAACATGGATGGACATGATACAAAACACAGCCATATGACAATGTAGGTAAAATTAAATTAAAAGAGTGAGTGTTCAGGCAGACTGAATACTGTAGCCTACTGTAAGCAAGCATGTATGAAGTTTCATGATGTTCTTCCAGGGAACTTCCTCTTTATTTATTTTTGAAGATACATTTTTGTGCTTTTATGAGAGGACAGTAGACTGACAGGAAATGGGGAGTGGCACGCAGGAGAGGTCGTCGCCGACAAAAAGAACAGTATGATATGACATAAGATTTATTTTAATATAGAAAATCCCAAATTATAATTTAGGCAAGATTTCAGCCTGATCTGACAAATAAATTGACTTCCATTATAATTACATCTCAAAATAAGTGCTTGAGATAAAGAATATACAGGAAAAAAAATAATCAAACATAAAGTGATATTTACTCCAATCCAGTACATGTCTTCAGCTTCAGCCATTTTTAGCATCAGTTTTCCTTGTAGGAATATGAATATAAAATTGTCATCTAAATTAGAATGCTGTAAATTCTATATTGAAACACCATTCCTTATTACTGTTAAAACCTCTAAAAGAATGAGGATGTAACATGTAGGACACAGGTATAATGTATCATAATTGATCCCATCTTATACCTGTTCGAATGTACTGTCTATTTTAACGAGGTCTGCTCCCTTATACAGTATGTGCAGTCAATCCTGCTCTGATCCCAAGTGTATTTGTCAGAGGAGAACCGGTAACACTTTCTTCCCCGAGACTCCTGGGGGAAGAAATCTTTCAAGAGATTTAGGGGGAAAGTTGAAAACCTGTAGATTATTCAGTGTATGTTTTTACAAAATACACAGAGATAATTGCACTTTATTGTGCAATCTCTGACCTCTAATCAAAATATCGGAGTTGTTCAGAATTTATTTGATCAAGCGCTCATATCATTGATTCTGTTATATTTTATAAAAGGGTTAGCAGCTTCTAGCAGCAGCTTCTAGCTTCAAGCTGCTGCTGATTGGCCAGGCCGTTTTGTGCCCGGGCATCAAGTCTGCCTGAGAGTTCCCAGATGGGAGCAGGAGGGGGGAACCCAATGTACTCTCTGCTGCCCCATCTGGCGGAGTCAGGTTAGGTTGAATACACTGTGGGCAAGAAAACTTTTCTGCTTGGCAGGATGTTAGTTTCTTAGTACTGTCTTTTAAAGCAAGAAAGAAAATCTTTAACCAACATTGACTGTCGCAACTCTCATATAGTTTAGCTGAAAGGTAATGTTCTTGACGAACATGATAATATAAATAAATTCTGCTGCTGGTGTAATTTCTTAAAATAAATTATTTAAATTAAATTAACTCAACATCATTATGCCCTCTTACCTGTGAGATTCTTTTGTAGTAGGATTTTTTGGTTTTGCATATCTGTATGTGTAAGTTCAAACATTTGTCAGATATTTAAAATGTCACAACATTAATACAGTACAAACTCATATCTGATCTTACCTGTGGGGTCTTTGGTTTGCATATCTGGAAAAAAAAATCAGATATTCTCTTAATTAAAATAAAATAGATGTGATGTGAGGCCAACAGTGTATCCTGTATACTCACACAGAACAGTTACGGCAATCAATGCAGCTAACAGGAGGGCACAGAGAAGTCCCAGTCCCACTTTCACTATATCACAGCTCCATGAGGCAACCTTTGACCCCACTGGCTGAGACGCAGGATTACCTTTTGAACATGTGATGTGATGAAATAGGGACAGTATTAATTATATATGCCATCTATGGCACTGCCAGCACTAAATGATTAATTGTGTTGAGTATTTTATTCTTTTCAGTGTTTTCTCTAACCACATTGCCGTTTCTGTCCTTACTGGACACCATGAAGGTCATACAATTAGACTTTCTTACTTTGTGGTTGTCTTAATACATTTCAAGGACATTTCTTATTTTGTACTTCCTTGTCCAGACATTTACTGTACATGTCAGCATTTCATTGGAATTTGTGGAAATCCACATTGTATTCCCTATATCTTTTATCAGTATCCTCAAAATCAACTATTAATATTTCAGTTCAATTTGGCAGACCGGATGTTCTTAGGGTTTCTTTGACCTCTCAGTTTTGGCCCATAGAAGTATAAGAATACTCACACCTACCAGCGGGGTTTTGGGAAGGATCATTGCCCTGAGCTCTGGGAAATCTGACTTCATATGTGCTCTCATTTGATGTTGAAGCTGACACAGACATGAACAAAAACTGTTAATGAATGCAGCTTTTTTAAATCATCAAGGTCAAGGTAAACTTTATTGTCCACAAGGGAAATTTGTCTTGGGCATTCACCCCTGCTGCAGCCACAAACAAAACATCAGTGACAACAAAACATAAAAATACCTAACACAGGGGAGACACAACATTACACAAGTGCACACAGTAGGCCTATGGTTAATCTAAACTCTCACAGTTTCAGAGCCTCATTCAACATTTTAGTTGACGCTGGTACAAACGATTTTTAACGATTTATAACTGGCCGAAAAGTGTTTTTACCTCTAACTGCACGGATCTGTGGATAACTTTGTATGCCAACTCCCTAGAAGCCAAGGAAAAACCCTTGCCTGGAATTTCACATCTGCTCTTTATAGTGCCACCAGGAGGCCGACATATGTAAAACACATTTTCTAATATTACTCCTTCAGATTTTATCCAAATTTCACGCAAATCGGTACACATGCTCTCCATAGTCATGTGATCAAGACGGGTTTGTTTGATTTCTCATAATCCACCCTCATTGGCTACGATTGGCTACTAAACTTTTCAGGAGTAACCCGCTTTGTACCCGTTTTGTACAAATCGCCACAACTACTCAACGCAGCGTCCGATTGTGGTGAAACTGTGCATGCATATTCCCACTAGGCTTTGGAAGAAATGCCACTTGACCGTTTTCAAATCAGCCTCATGGTGGCGCTACAACAGGCCAAGCCGCGACACACACACACACACACACACACACACACACACACACACACACACACACACACACACACACACACACACACACACACACACACACACACACACACACACACACACATTTATATTGCTCCTAAACATTTTGCCAAACATCACACACACACTCCTATCCTCCTGGTGGAGACCTGTGCCCAGAAGGGCACTTTTTCTAGTTTTATTTTATTTTTTGCAACTGAATGGCTGGATGCAGTCAGTTTGTATTGTGGGGGGGGAGGGGTCAAAGCATTTGCGGGGGTCCCCAGCCAAAAACGTTGAGAACCCCTGGTCTAAATCATCATTATAGTGAAGGATATGCACTTGTTACATTTTGTGCTGTAAGAAATTCTGAATCAAATCTGAATAATATTTTATTGAAGGACAGACAGTTGCTACATGTATTTTTTTTTTATTTTATTTACATTTTAAACATTTCAGAAAAATGTAAAAAGAACCACCGCTCATCGGCTGAAAAAACTTAAGAGAGGTGCTGGAGCCACAAAGGGAACATGAAAAATATAAAAAAAATAAAGGGAAGCTCCGCACACTCAGATCTGTGCACAATCAATGTATTTATTTAGCAAGCTTTCGGTCTACTGACCTTCTTCAGGCGCCTGAAGAAGGTCAGTAGACCGAAAGCTTGGCCATGCAGAGCACAGTGACCACATTAGACAAAATAAGGACGTTTGAAAACTATTATGCAATATACAAACACACTTTTCAGCAAATTACACAAAATGTATATACCTTCACCATCACAACCTGTGTTGGGTCATTAAAATGTTTGACCTAATGTGAGTCCAGAGCACATGAAGTATTAGTAGTAAAAATAAAACTTTTTTCAATCAATTTGAATGATTGATGATGATTAAAGGTCACATGTTATTATAAATGAATACATACAATAAATGCTGTCCTCTATGAATACATCTGAATAGATTAAACAAATAGGGGTGACTTGACACATCAAGCACATAATAGTGTGTCTCGTGAATCAACATTTTTTTTTTTTTAAAGATTTTTTTTGCGGCTTACGCCTTTTATTGGTTTTTTGAAGGGACAGACAGTAGGCTGACAGGAAACGGGAGAGAGATGGGGGAAGACATGCAGTAAAGGCCGTGTCGGGCTCGGGAGTTGAACCCGCGGCACACTGCGACTGGATTACCAGCCGGGTGCCCAGACGGTTACGCCACCGCCTGGGCGTGAATCAACATTTTGATGTAGCCTAGTGATGTGACAACATGTAGCCTACATTTAAAAAAAATAAAAAGACAAACCACATTTTAACATAAGGGGAAGAGATAAAGTGTTGGGTCATAGTCCCTCCCCCTAGCCCCCACACACACACATTCGCAAAAACACGCACGCACTCACAGAAACTCGCACGCACGCACGCACGCACGCACGCACGCACGCACGCACACACACACACACACACACGCACACACATGCATTGCAATGTATAGGCGCCACAGAGAGCCAACCTACATGACGCATGCACGTTGAGTGACAGTGCACGCACTCTAGTTCTGCATCCAGAGCAACCAAACACTCCGCATAATGGGCCTCATGCGCCAACCGTTCTTAAGAAGTTCTTAAGAGGAAATTTGTTCTTAGACCCACTTAGGAAGTTTTTAAGAAGGTTTTGGGATCCCTCAATCTTTTATTAGCTGTGATTTGTTCGTAGGTAAGAACAGAATCTACGCACACTGTGGAGCACTCTTAAGGCCCTCATTTATCAACCGTGCGTACGCCAAAATATGGGTGTACGCCGAAATTACCGCAATTTTCGGCATTTACGATTTGCGCCAACGTTTGAATTTGAACTTGAGCCAAGACAAAAACCACGTCTGGTCGGGAGCTGTCATACGCTTTGTCCTCACCTGTTTTTCTGTCGTAGAACAGCGGAGCAGCATTGTTTGACCAGCTGAGAGGCTGTCACAGGCATCGAAACATATGTATTCACTCCTAAAATGTTTATATAAAACTGTATAGGTATGTATATGGGCTAAATGTAAAAAAGAAAAAAAAAGTAAAGGAATACATCAACGATGTGTCTTTGTGTCATATGAAATTAGTAGGAGATTTCCAACTTTACAAGCAAGCAATTCAAATCGCGCATTTAAAAACAATGTTGCAAGTTACTGTAGATGCGTAAGCCATTTAAACAGTGTTTTGCATGATGAGCGCATACATGCGAGGATTTGGGCTGTCTGTTCTGAAATATTTCCATGACGGGACGTTGGAGAGTATAGTGCAGTGCTGCAGCTGCGGAGAGTCCCAACTTGGGTAGCCTACTGTAGCCTAATCTACAGCAGGCCTACTCTTTCTGGAGTTACAGTATGTGCAATCTCCTCCTCGTTTAATAAACCCGACGCGTCGCTCGAATGCCAAATGTGCCGTGCCAGCGCAAGTGGGAACGCATCGGAGATAGTATAGGCTAAGCCAGCCTGCAGCCTACCACCACCACCACCACCACTGTCCAGTGCCACATAAGGCTACGGTTTTGGCTGCAATATTCATATAATTGACAGTTGACAGCGAGGCAATTTAAATAGACTGAACGTGCAAACTGCATGGTCAATTGGTCACGGTGTCACGGACGGACCACAGTGATAGAGAGACAGACAGGACAGGAGATGCACCTTGCAAAACAGCAGCGTGTGTGCGCGCCTATTTGTTATATAATTCATGGTTCACAGGTTCAGGTTTTCGTTCACTAATATATCTTGTTGTATATTAAATGAATAAAGACTTTAATAATTGAATATAGGCCTACAACTAACAACACAGTGACAGTTGCTTGCAAATTGCGATATGTGCGTGCGTGCGTGCGGGGGGGTGAGGCGGGCAGCAAGGGAAGCGAAGCGAGAGGAGAAACAGACAGGGTAGTCCTACAGCTTTATTTAATTCATGCAGGTTTATTTATTTAAGATACAACAAGTTGCGTGTGCGTGCGTGCGTCTGTGTGTGTGTATGGGAGGGGGGCAGGGGCAGCAAGGCAACTTAGGCAAGCGAGTGAAACTTTTTTTCTTCCTGTAACCATGGTTTCCAGGTCGTATTGCAGTTGTTCATGTCGCAAAAACGAGGGCGAGGCTTGATTTCATAGGGCGTGCCAGATTGATTTCAGCCGTCACATTTATCACTGCTAGGAATGAAATTAGGAAGGATCAGGTGTCTGCGATCACTTTATAAATGCCGACCCGACGTGGGTGTACTACGAATCCTACACTCGAATTTGGGGCAGAATTTACACTCAATTGATAAATGAGGGCCTATAGGGTGCCTTTTTCGTTCTTAAGTGCAATCTGAAAACATAAAGGGAAAACAGCGCCATCTGCATGATCCATGTCCACAGCAAAATATGGAATATTTTACCACTTTAATCCCATTTTATACTTTGAAAATAGCCAATCTACAAGCTCACAAACGCGTCCCATTAGGCTACTGCCCATTTTGAGCTTGTAGATCGGCTATTTTCAAAACATTTTGATAAATCTTCAAAACATTACCCTAGCAGAAAATATTTTCATATGGGGGTCTGCAGAATGCATTTCAATTTGGGGGTCCTTGACATGAAAATGTTTGAGAACCACTGGTTTAGAGTTCACAACCCAACCCAAACAAACGCACCATACCCACCACATACCCCCCCCAGTTGACTATTGTGAGATAAATAATAAAATACATTCATGAATATTGAAAATATTGAAAATGTGAAAATTTCTGTTCACTTCAGTACCTCCACAGTATTATTGATTTTTAATGTTTGGAGTCTGGTGTTCCACCATATTTAGACTTTAGTTTAGGTATTCTTGACTTCCCTCAACTTTTTTTCCATGTGTGAGGTCCTGTGAGCTGCAATCACACACAGGTGTGACTGCAGGCAAGGCCATGGAGTCATGCAAAACTACACCCACCTGGGTGAACACAGGTAGGAAAGTGAATTCCCAATGCCTTATATGGGATTGGTGGGGCGGTTCCCTATGGTAATTAGGATGCTAATTAGGATATGTGGGGCGTCTACCTATGATAATTTGAATGAACTGGCACACCCCTTCAAGTTACGAGGATTTGGATTCATCATCATAAGAACATGCTTACGAACAATTCTGCCTACTTAAGAACGTTTCATGAATCTGACTGGACTTCTCTTAGGAATTCACTTAGGAAGAAATGTAAGAGGAAAATTTAGGAACTTATTGGCGCATGAGGCCCATTGATAATGTGCTTAACTGAGGAGATATCAGCTCTTAAAGTATTAGGTTTTATCAGCCAAATTAAGGCATAGCCTACTGTATTACGGTACATTGTGATGATGCCTCTTCATAGAATTTGATTCTATGGGCCCTTTTTAGGTTAATCTAAAGTGGGCAGAAAGCCTGCCCACTTTTATAGACCCCATCAGTCAACAATATGACACCCATCTTATTTATGTATTGTTTATAATTGGGCCTACCTGTGAGCAGCAATACCATGAGGCAGCTTTTCACATTTTTTACCTAAAACTGCACCGATCTGCGTGAAACGTTGCATGCACACTCCCTAGAGGCCAAGGACAAACCTTTGACCTGCATTTTCCGCATCTGCGTTTAATGTTTGTGTTGGCACCGTTTGTTTTACATCACCATCACCTAATCAACATGAGTTAGACTAGCGCCTCTCACTTCACACGGGTGTGATTTTTGTGTCCATATCACTACGCCCCAAAAAATTGTTCCATGTGATAGAGGGGTCAAAGTTGAACGAAAGTTGCGCTAATATTTTTTTGAGTGGTGCAAACCACTCCAACAATATTGGCTTTGTACCCGTGTACCCGTGTTTGTTCGTACCAAAACAACGAGCATGGTTGCTATGGTTAGCAACCAAAAAAACGAGCATGGTTGCTATAGTTAGTATGTGACGTCACTGGGCCTCATGCGCCAATAAGTTCCTAACTTTTCCTCTTACATTTCTTCCTAAGTGAATTCCTAAGAGAAGTCCAGTCAGATTCATGAAACGTTCTTAAGTAGGCAGAATTGTTCGTAAGCATGTTCTTATGATGATGAATCCAAATCCTCGTAACTTGAAGGGGTGTGCCAGTTCATTCAAATTATCATAGGTAGACGCCCCACATATCCTAATTAGCATCCTA
This sequence comes from Electrona antarctica, assembly GCF_951216825.1. NCBI lineage: Eukaryota > Metazoa > Chordata > Actinopteri > Myctophiformes > Myctophidae > Electrona > Electrona antarctica. The sequence goes on from NC_136807.1 coordinate 49,242,891, forward strand.
ATTACCATAGGGAACCGCCCCACCAATCCCATATAAGGCATTGGGAATTCACTTTCCTACCTGTGTTCACCCAGGTGGGTGTGGTTTTGCATGACTCCATGGCCTTGCCTGCAGTCACACCTGTGTGTGATTGCAGCTCACAGGACCTCACACATAGAAATAAAGTTGAGTGAAGTCAAGAATACCTAAACTAAAGTCTAAATATGGTGGAACACCAGACTCCAAACATTAAAAATCAATAATACTGTGGAGGTACTGAAGTGAACAGAAATTTTCACATTTTCAATATTTCAATATTTTAATATTTTCAATATTCATGAATGTATTTTATTATTTATCTCACAATAGTCAACTGGGGGGGGGGGGGGGGGGGGGGGGGGGGGGGGGTTATGTGGTGGGTATGGTGCGTTTGTTTGGGTTGGGTTGTGAACGCTAAACCAGTGGTTCTCAAACATTTTCATGTCAAGGACCATTCTGCAGACCCCCATATGAAAATATTTTCTGCTAGGGTAATGTTTTGAAGATTTATCAAAATGTTTTGAAAATAGCCGATCTACAAGCTCAAAATGGGCAGTAATGGGACGCGTTTGTGAGCTTGTATATTGGCTATTTTCAAAGTATAAAATGGGATTAAAGTGGTAAAATATTCCATATTTTGCTGTGGACTGCCTGGAACTTCCTCAAGGACCCCTTGAGGTCCTCAGACCAAACTTTGAGCATCATGCAGATGGCGCTGTTTTCCCTTTATGTTTTCAGATTGCACTTAAGAACGAAAAAGGCACCCTAAGAGTGCTCCACAGTGTGCGTAGATTCTGTTCTTACCTACGAACAAATCACAGCTAAGAAAAGATTGAGGGATCCCAAAACCTTCTTAAAAACTTCCTAAGTGGGTCTAAGAACAAATTTCCTCTTAAGAACTTCTTAAGAACGGTTGGCGCATGAGGCCCACTGACCATAGCAATAAATGTGTAGTTGCACCACTCAGTTCACACGGGTGTGATTTTTTATATAATAGGTCAACAATACAAATCATTTTGTGAATTAATTTACTTTTACTGCGTAGTTCCACAGAATGACCGGAACTACTTAATATTCACCAAAACCAGAGCAGAACTCCCACGGGACTCAGGCAATCAATTAATACAGTTGCGACCACTATATTAATGGCAAGTATTTCATACAGCTTAAGTAAAAAAAAATCTGAACTATTCCTTTAAAACCCATGCTCTATTGTTAAAACTGGTTAAATTCCGGCAGTTCCCTTTTGATTGTTCACTATTTTAGTATACATATGATATACGTATACTACATAATGATGTACACGTACACAGCATATATGATGCTGCGTACGTGTTTGGTCGTGTAAACTAATTTAAAAATGTTATTTTGTATGTTTTATTTGTCTTTGTTTATCTTGTCTATCCTTGTTACTTGCACAAGCAGAGCGCGCAAGTATTGTGGTCGTGCTGGTACGAATGCACGTGTGTGCTTGGTAGGTAGTTGCATGGTTTGTGCATGTGTCCTGATCAGTGATCATGGCATGTTATTCTTACACTCCACCCAATGAAATGTGAAAAAAGTTGTAACTACTGAGAATGGCAAGCTGGACATATATTTATTTACAAACGGAACTAAAAAATGATTTAAAAAATCACACCTGTGTGAAGTGATATAATAATATATTAAAGTCTAACTCGTGTCGCTATATGATTAGGTGATGTAGGCCTACATGTAATAAGTAGCCTTGCCGAGCCATGAGGACAAGATGATGTAAATTTTCCCTTCATTGTCAATGGCGTTTTTAAAACAAACATTGAACTAAAAAACATTAACTCTGGAACGCCCTACCCCAGAACCTGAGGGACGCACCCTCAGTGGCTGTCTTTAAAATACTTTTAAAAACCTTTCTTTTTACACAGGCTTTCCCATAGATAGCCTGTTTATTGTTGTCTCCACCAGGCCGAAGGCATGGGGAGAGAGTATGTTTTGCACTCCGTCCGTGTGTGTGTGTGTCTGTCCTTCCGTCCGTCTGTGTACAGCTAATCTCCGGCACCGTTAACGCGGTCGATGCCAAACTTTGCACACACACTCCCTGGATGCCAACGATGAACCTCTGCCCCGCATTTTCCAGAACGGCCTGTTATAGGCAGCTTTTCACATTTTTTACCTAAAACTGCACCGATCTGCGTGAAACGTTGCATGCACACTCCCTAGAGGCCAAGGACAAACATTTGACCTGCATTTTCCGCATCTGCCTTTTATAGCGCCACCAGGAGGCCGACTTTTGTAAAACACATTTTTTTATATTACTCCTCCAGATTCTGTCCAAAAATCTCACAAATCGTTACACAGTATCTCTATGGTCATGTGCTCAAGTCGGATCCGTCCGATATTTCATATTCCATCCTAATTGGCTATAATTGGCTTTCACAGTTTGCAAGATTGCCCCATTTTCAACAAAAGCCTCAAATCATGAACGCAGCATGCAATTTACGTGAAATCTTTCACACATTTTCTTACTAGGCTGAGGAATATATCCCACCCTTTTCACATTGGCCTGTTATAGCGCCACCAACAGGTTGATTTTTGGAACAAAATGCCTCAAGTCATCCAATTGCCATCAAAGGCAAACATGTTTATATTACTCCTAAACATTTTGCCAAACATCTCACACAGTCCTATCCTCCTGGTGGAGACCTGTGCCCAGAAGGGCACTTTTTCTAATTATTTCTGTTTATTTTTTGTACATTGTGTATTTGTCCTGCCACTAAAAGATTAGCACTTTGGTGATTTGTTGTATTTATTTCATAGATACTTTGAGGTGTATCATGGACGTTTTATTTGCTGTTCTATAATGTGACATTTACGATGTAGCATTGAAGTGTATTTTTATTTCTGCCTCTTGGCCAGTTCCCACTTGTAAAAGAGACGCAGTCTCAATGTGTTGTTACTGGTTAAATAAAGGTTAAATAAAAAAAACAAATACAAAGTTTGACAAAGATCGGTGCAGTTATAGGTAAAATCACGAATAGGCCAGTTATAGCGCCACCATGAGGTTGATTTGAGACGTTTGTCTCAAATTGACGTTTGTCAAGTGGCATTTGTTCCTCGGCCTAGTGGGAATGTGCATGCAAAATGTTATCCACAGACGGACACACACACACACACACACACACACACACACACACACACACGGACGGAGTCATCATCATCATGTTTTCATCACAATCATATGTTCTGTGTACATTCTGTATGACTGAAATAAAACCATCTCATGAACCCTGACACCCTGGTCCTCATGCTTTGGCAGGCATGCTGCTGTATAGTTAAATGTGTTGCCAGTGAACGTTCCACCCAATCCACAGAGTTGCAACTGTACGTGGTACATTTGTATTATTTTTTTTAAGTCTCTCTGTCAAAACAAGTTCAAACCACGTCACGTTGTGAACTTGTAGATCTGCTGGCAAACGTTCCCCCCAAAATAGGGATGTGGGGGTTCAAGTTAAGTCAGGGCAAATAAAGTAAATAAAGTGTGGGTGTGTCGTACACAAATCATCGCCACGTCGTTGTTGGACAAGGTTATCCAACCAAGGGCAATGTTTGCCTAATGACTGTGAATGACGGGTGATTAAATATGAATTTCCATAGAATGACCATCAACAGAAATACGTATCTGTGCAGCTGTACAACAAGCAAAACAGTGGAAGGAGAAGCAGGGAAGGGAATGGCTAGAGGAGGTAAAGTGGAGAGTACATCATGTGAAGGACGTCGTGCTATCGGGAAGACACTGACCGTCTGAAGAAGAGACTTCACTTTATCACAACATCCAACTCAGAGATCTGAGACACTCTGCTGGTATCCAAAACGTGAGATCACTTTAACCTCATTGTTCATTAGAATAGTTTTTATTTTATTTATTTTAAGAGGAGCACCGAGAAGAGTTGTCAAAATGTTTAATGTTTAGTTGTGTCATTGTTATATTCAGGCAACTGCACTCAAATGTATTATATCTTTCTCTTCTGAACCAGCTGCAGGACACAGCCTTAAGATGAACGACACCCTGGGAAATGGCACCGACTCCTCCATCCCCTCCAACTACGGTGCCATCTTCATGTCAATAGGAATAGTCAATCTGGCTATCGCCCTCGTCCTGTTTCTCCCCAGCAACATCTACGTCCTGTGGCTGATACTGAGTGGAGCTGGTGGGACGATAGCCTCCGAGTTCTTCTATCTCAACCTGACTGCATCTGTGATCATCTCTACCCTGACCTCTGTCTTTGACTTGGCATATGTCTTCATAGACAACTTTACTTTGTTAAAGGTTTCATTCTTCATCTTTGTTTTGTTTTTCTGGTTCTCTGTTCCATCGTTCCAGTGTTGTATCTGTGTGGAGCGTTACATAGCGGTGGTTCACCCTGTGGTGTTTCTCAGGTACAAAGCTCTCCGGTACAGGGTGGCCTGTTGCTGCGTTGTCTGGCTGATGGTGCTTGCACTCAGCTTGTTTAATTTTTGGTTTCCGAGAGTGGTGCGTTACATCTTTCTGGGCTTTAGCATTGTGTGCATTTCTGTGCTGTCTTTCTGCTGCCTCTCGGTCCTCAGAGCTCTGAAACAGCCTGGACCAGGAGAAGGACAGAGGGACAGTGGCAATGACATGAAGAGAAGGGCTTTTAGGATTATTCTCATCAGCTTGGTAGTAATGGTAGGGACTACTATAATGACCTGTATTCCCGGAATTCTTAATGAACTGTACCGGACTACTAACCTGGTCAGCCCAGTTGCTTTGGTAATCACATATACATTAGCCAGGGTGTCAGGGTTTGTTCATCCTTTGCTCTACATCTACAAAGCTGGGAAACTGCCATGCTTCAATTAAAGGGCTCTAAAAGAAAGACAGATCTCTTAACCAGACCTGTGTGTAATATTACACCCATGACCAAGCTCCGCACCATGGGCGACCGGGCATTCTGCTCCACTGCCCCACGCCTGTGGAATGCCCTCCCCGACCATTAAGAGCAGCACAGTCTATCAATACTTTAAAAAAGGACTAAAACATACCTTTTTAACAAAGCTTTTGCTTAGTCTATTTTTCTCCTCAGTCTCGTTTCCCTTATCTCTACTGTAATTTACTCTACGCATGAATTACTTTTCAATCTACTTTTAACCCTAATAAGGATTAAAAAATGTTGTTGCCGATGTTTTATTTTTATTTTGTTTTGCCGTCGCTAATTGTATGCTATTGTTTCTAAACCCTATAGCAGTTTGTGATTTGGAAATAATTTAAGTGTGTTATTTATTATTTGTATTATTGTTTATTTATGAAAAAGTATGTTTCCCAAGCTAAATGCAATGTTTCCAATTAATGTAAAAATATACAAAAAAAAAGCTGAAATGATGACTCCTCAAGCTGACTCTTATAGCAGGTGATTTGACACCACTTTATCTGACTCTTATAGCAGGTGATTTGACACCACTTTATCTGACTCTTATAGCAGGTGATTTGACACCACTTTATCTGACTCTTATAGCAGGTGATTTGACACCACTTTATCTGACTCTTATAGCAGGTGATTTGACACCACTTTATCTGAAATAATACTATAGTGAATATTCAACCCTCAGACCATCTGTGATGATCCCCCACCCACCCCTTTCCCCCCTCACTGTATATGTGTTTTCCCCCTTTTTACCTCCTTTATGATGATTTCCTGTTTTTGGCTATATTATATAGAAGTGTATATTTGTACGTCTCTAAATGTTATGATGAATTGAAAACGGTGGACCCTCTTGTAAACAAGTGTAATGCTTTATGGTGTCGTCCACTCACAGTTAACAGTTTTTGTATTGAGTTGTGCTTGAAATGTACTGTAATTCTGCAAACTGTTAATAAATCAGTCATTTAATCAGGAGTGTGATCACATGGTTATAGCTCACAGGTGGTTACGTTTTAGACATGGGTTTGACTTTGATGTGTGGTTGAATTACATAACTGTATTTAAGCACTTACTGTACCATTTCCTACATATATGCACTACATTGTCTACAAAATGTGACCTGTTCAATTAACTACTTTAAAAATCACACCCATGTGAAGTGAGGGGCACTAATATATTATAGTCTAACTCATGTAGATTAGGTGATGTAATGGTGATGTAAAACAAACGGTGCAAACACAAACATTAAACGCCATTAAGCGCCCCTCAAAAATGCATCAATTTGTATATGATTGTGATGTTATCTGTAGCATCAGTGCAAATAAAACTATGGTAAGGATATATTATGTTGTGTTGTCTGAAACCTTCAGAGAACTAAAAGTAGACAAATGACTGCCATCAGCAAAAATACAATGTTATTGGCATCAAAATGATAAACCTGAAGTACCAAAGTAAAAGTACACATTACTGGCTGTAAAGTGGTTAATGTATGTGTTGTAATATAATCTATTCTAAATTCACAAAGTAACTAGTAACTAAAGTTCCCAAAAGTATTGAAAATGTTGAAATACTCCTGTAAAATAAAAAATACTGAAAATTGTACTTAAAAGACCCGGATATATTTCTACTATTTCTACTGCAAAAAAAGAGATTTCAACCGTACTACTACTTTGCACTACTGGGACTTAACAGAGGAAATGATGTACAAAAAAGAAAAAAATAAGTTGTATGCAAATTGTATGCACATTTATAATAATTATTAAAATAATAATAATAAATTAATAATTTACATTTGGGGGATATCTTTCACAATAATAAATAAAACATGTTCTAGACATTCTAATGATCACAAAAAATACATTACAGACATTTTAATTACTTTTATCATGTCCAGAGATTTTGAAGTTGTGTGAATTTGTGCCTCTGTGGGGGGTATTTATATGCAAATAGCATGAGTCACCAATGGCATTACAAGACTAAACAATGAACATCAATGATGATGTTTAGGTGAAAAAAGAAGAGGGAAAAAAAGTTTTAATTAAGTAATATAAAAATGTTGACAAAAAGCATCGTTGGGGCTTATAGGGTGCAGTACTTGAGTACATGTACTTAGTTACTTATGCCTACATTGCACAGTTAGACAGGTCTCAAAGCCACTCTTTTAGCACACACACACACACACACACACACACACACACACACACACACACACACACACACACACACACACACACACACACACACACACACACACACACACACACACACACACACACAGCTTGTCACAGTGTACAACATTGTGTAGCACCCAGCCAGCCAAGACCCGCCCACAGACCTGCCAATCAGGCTCAGCCCTACTACTACTCTGAAAAGCCCCGCCTTCCATTTACCCCCCAAACCGGGAGGTATAATGAGGACAGAACATTGACCCAAACCTGGAGGTATAATGAGGACAGAACATTGACCCAAACCGGGAGGTATAATGAGGACAGAACATTGACCCAAACCGGGAGGTATAATGAGGACAGAACATTGACCCAAACCGGGAGGTATAATGAGGACAGAACATTGACCCAAACCGGGAGGTATAATGAGGACAGAACATTGACCCAAACCTGGAGGTATAATGAGGACAGAACATTGACCCAAACCTGGAGGTATAATGAGGACAGAACATTGACCCAAACCTGGAGGTATAATGAGGACAGAACATTGACCCAAACCTGGAGGTATAATGAGGACAGAACATTGACCCAAACCTGGAGGTATAATGAGGACAGAACATTGACCCAAACCTGGAGGTATAATGAGGACAGAACATTGACCCAAACCTGGAGGTATAATGAGGACAGAACATTGCCGTGATCAAAACCATGGAGAGTGACGTAGATTTAGAGAGAATGTTTGTAAAAAAAAAAAAAAAAGTTTTATAGTTTAATAGTGGTTGTGGTGTCAACAATAACAATATGAAGTCTTGCTTCAGTCCAATGATGTTAATGTCAGGAACACAGTTTTGCATTGCAAAGCCATGTTGGTGAATGATGGTATTTAATTCTGGTCCATGGAGCAACACGCAAGTCAAATTTGAATGTCAACACAGAGGCCTCATTTTACTGGACGATGGCAGGAAAACAAGGCGAGGCAAATGGATTTGTATAGCACATTTCAACACGGCCACTCAAAGTATTTTACCTACAACATTAAGCAACAAATGAGACAGAGAAAAAAACAAAAAACTTAACACAAATGAAATCATTATTAACTCAGCACACAAAGTTTGCCTCCAAAAATGTTTAAATGTAATCCGCAACACAGATTTATACAATATGTAGTGGGGGTCCCATGCTTCATCTCTCTCTCAGCAAAGGGGCCCTTGGACTGAAAAACATTGAAAGCGATTGTGACATAAAAATAGTTTTTGTAATTTTTCTTAATTGTCTCCACCAGGCCGAAGGCATGGGCAGAGAGTATGTTTTGCACTCCGTCCGTGTGTGCATGTGCGAGTCCGTGTGTGTGTGTGCGTGCGTGCATGCGTGCGTGCGTGCGTGCGTGCGTGCGTGTGTGTGTGTGTCCATCCATCTGTTACCAGCTAATCTCTGGCACCGTTAACCCGGCCGATGCCAAATTTTGCACGCACACTCCCTGGATGCCAACGATGAACCTCTGCCCCAACTTTTCCAGAACGGCCTGTTGTAGCGCCACCAGGAGGCCGACTTTTAAAAAAACACATTATTTTATATTACTGTCCAAAAATCCCGCAAATCGTTTCAGACTATCTCTATAGTCATGTGTTCAAGATGGATCTGTCCGATATTTCATATTCCTAATTGGCTAACATTGGCTTTCAAAGTTTGCAGGATTGGCCCGTTTTGAACAAAAAGCCTCAAATCATGAACACAGCGTGCAATTTACGTGAAATCTTTCACAGACCTTCCTACTAGGCTGAGGACTATATCCCACTCTTTTCACATTGGCCTGTTATAGCGCCACCAACAAAATGCCTCCAATTGCCATCCAAGGCGTAAGGAGAAATAGTCCTTAGGCCAGAGGCCTTATTATCGGATATCGTTGCCATAAAAAGGGACAAAGCGACAATGTGATTTTTGTATTGCTACATGTCTGTAGTTTATGAAATGATGTGATAGCAATGTCAAAATGGCAGCTGATTACTTGTTGTTGGCCCTTATATCTGATATAAATGGTATATATAGTGAAAGGCATAACTCAACGACTAATGGGCCGATTTGGATGATCGGCCCATTGGATGATCGGCCCACACATCTCAAACCATTGCTTTGAGACAACTGCAGTTAGGAAGCTTGCATACTTGTGCACATTTACAGGCCAAAAACTCAAGGACTACATCTGGTGCAGCTAGGGCTGTGTGCATTGCTAACTCTCCACCATAGTACATTTTTCTATAAGTCTATTCTCCCCTCAGGGCTAGCGGGTGGGTGGGTGGTTGGGTGGGTATGTGTTATTGTCGGTTTTGTTTTGTCATGGATGGTGTTGTTGTTTTTTTGTTTTGTTTTTGTGTACCATGTTCCTTGTATGTCTTGTATTTAAAAAAAATGGGGAAAAAAACCCAATAAAACATTATATATAAAATAAATAAATAAACTCTCCACCATCAACAGTTGTCCATCCACTCTGTATGGGATCTGGTGCAGATGGGTGGGTCTGCAGAGAGCATCTCCATATTCTAGTCTGTATGGGATCTGGTACAGATGAGTGAGTCTGCAGAGAGCATCTCTGTATGGGATCTGGTGCAGATGGGTGGGTCTGCAGAGAGCATCTCCATATTCTAGTCTGGTAATTGGCACGGAGGGCATGGAGAAATAAACATTCTCCAAATGGTGGGAGTTGACTGGAATCAGCCTCCCCTCTCCTGGCACAGAAAAGATGATAGCGCATCTCGTTCACGTCACTGGAGGTATAGGCTATAGGAGGGGCTAGCACCCCTCAAAAACACAAATGAAATAAAAGTCATATTATTTTAGGCTATTATTATTATTATGCTACTAGAGTGGTGCCCGTTGGGCACTGGCCTACTTGGAACGATGCAAGTTGGAATGCATGCCCCACCCAGTTATTAGGCCTAAGTGTCCCTTTTATGCCCATATACAGTATGGAGTTCTTGTAATGATGGAAGTTAGAGATCCATGCCCCACCCGGCTATGCCATACCCGTTGTACCCGTGTCAATATATGGAGATTTCTGTGTCTGTCTCTCTGTGTCCTTTTATTCCTATATATGGAGTTCTGTGTCCCATTGTACCCGTTCCACCCATCTGTCTGTGTCCCTTTTATGCCCATATATGGAGATTTCTGTATCTGTCTCTCTGTGTCCCTTTATTCCTATATATGGAGTTGTGTGTCAGGCGTGCCCAAATATGGAGTGTTGTGATGTCAGAACAGGCCAGCTCCATATATGGACCCTGGGACCCTGTCCAGAGAGCCCGGGCAGAGGCCTTTTGAGGCGGTTCTGGACAACCGTGGGTCCGACCGACTCGACACCGGTCACAGCACTCCCTGTGGTGATGTGGAACGCGTGTGTCGAATTTGAAGTCGGTGGGGCGAGCGTTTCTCGAGTTACGTGGATTATACGGCCATACACAGACAGACAGAGACGTGGTGCATTTATAGATGTTGTAAAAGAGAAATTGAAGGAAAAAAAACTAGGCTATACAGTGTTGAAGAAAAACTAAAGTATAAAGTTGTGCTCAGTGGAGTGCAAATCTACGCCAGGAGGCATGCCCTACTTCCCTCAATCATTATGTCTGTGTGGAGCTTGTGGTGTGATGACAATGTCTTGGCATTGGGCAATGACGGGGTTCTAATGGTTGTTGATTCCTTCTGTCAGTTATGTTTGTTAGGGGCAGACTAAGGGTGCACTCACACGGTTAATGCAATTCTCTGTGCTCGTTGGATGAATGTTGTGTTGTGTCATGGCCGCCCAATGTATTTCCAATGGAGGTCACATGGTTTGACACAACATTGTGTTGTGTGAGGGGGAGGGGCGCAGTCGAAACACCCCTCCCCCTCACACAACACAATGTTGTGTCAAACCATGTGACCTCCATTGGAAATACATTGGGCGGCCATGACACTACACAACATGCATCCAACGAGCACCAGAATTGCATTAAAGGTGTGAGCTCAGCCTAGGGAGACTAATCAGCCTGGGAATGTGACAGTGACAGTGGCCCACATACAGTTGGGTGCCACCGATATTGTCCCTTATCATTTGACCCATTTAGGCCTGACCTCAACATTTTAAAAAATCCATCTAAATCCTCCAGTTTTCTGAAATAAATATTTTCACTTTTTTTTTTAAATAGCAGACCTACAAGCTCATAGCGCGCCACTCGGTGGCGCGCTATGAGCTTGTAGATCTGCTATTTTTCAATAGCTAAATTATAACATAATGTTTAAAACACCAGAAGGGGTTCCCGCCCAAAATGGGTTAACTGTCCTTTTGCGCAGATCACGCAAACCTCAGCAAAAAGAAAAGGACAATATCGATGGCCTCCAACTGTATCTGCCCAAATTGACAAACATAATAAAGTTGTCCGTCGCTCTCGCTCCCCCTCGGGGTGAGTGTAATGCACATTGTAAAGCGCTTTGGATAAAGGTGTTATATAATTAATATAAATGCACCACTAAAGGCCTATTCATGCTCTAGTTTTAGGTGATAATAAGGTGACCACCAAAACGGTGGTTAGTAAAAAAAAAAAAAAACAAAGAGATGCATTAGTCGCTTACCACCGCGGCGTGACTTCATGTTGTAGTATTCGGTGGCCACTTCTTCACCGAAAACTGGACTATGAACAGGCCTTATAAGTGGTGACGAGCTACTTTGGAGATGTTTCTTCACCCCTGGGAATTAATCCATTCAAATGGTGGTTAACAGTCTCCTCTTTCTAGCCTTGATGGCGACCTACAGTACCAGACACGATCTGTGTGCCAGGGACATCCGTGCAGGTCTCTGCAGCGAACCATAGAGTATGCACTGACAGATGTGGAGATTTGTGGACTTATACGGTATTACGTAGATAGTTTGGGAATCCGACCCCCTTCACACTTGGCACATCACTCCCTTGGGAGTTCAAAGTTGATCGGTCGGACGGTTCACTCACTCACTCACTCACTCTACACTCACTCACTGTGAATGTATAATTTAAGGGAGCTGAAATAAAAGCCTAACATTCTGATAAACATTATGATTATTATAAACATGAATTAACCAATTAATCAATGAATGTTGACTAACTAGTTGCAAAATTATCAGGATTTGACATCCCTGTAACTGGGTAGTGTAAGCTGGATGAATAATACATCACCACTGCAGTGTCTGTCTGTCTCTCACACACTCACATATTCACATATACACAATTGACACACACAGCTTTGTAGGAACAAGTCATTTTTTTTAATTCAATGTCCAATGTTTTGCTTGTTTCCGCAGTAACAGAGGAACAGCCGTTTCCGTGCCGGCGTTCCTGTGCCGACAGTGGGACGGAACACAACCCATAAATGAACACATAATCTAACAAAGACATGTCTCTTCTCCCTATAGTATATTCTTGCTCTCTGTACGTCCCTTCTTGTCCATTCCTTTTTTCTCTCACAACTTTTTGTCCCAAATTCAGTCCTTTTCTCTCTGTCCACTTGTGTAGAGCTCATTGGCCTGAACCAATCGATGCCGTTTACCCCAGCTCACTGTGACTTCAGCCTGAGTTATATTTTGTTGTGTGTGTGTGGGTGTCTCATACTGAAAATAGTGATAAAAGTAGAAATCAGGCATTACACTCCTGGCTCTCTCTGTAATTCCACTGGGTCACAGAAGTCATGGTCATCTATAGACACAAATCGTGTATTTATTTTAAACATTATGTGAGATTTGTGCAAATAAAAAGGGGTTAAAATCTACACAGTATATTTTGTGCTCGTATTGTGAAAAGCTTTTATGGTACAGAACATCTACACAAGTGGACAGAGTAAGAAAAGGTTTGATTTGGGTTCACGTTGGTCCCAATTACACCTGGCCAGGGTTCAAAGCCAATTTCTTTCACCACACTTGTTGAAACAAAGCATAAATGAAGCATTTAATCTGCATTTACAACAATGTTCAAACAGAATTTGCTCTCCTCTTTGAACACAATATATTTTGAATCTGCCTTGGAATTTAAAATGCATGTCAATGTGACCATTTTTATACTTTAGTATTGTTTTGTTATTGTCACAGTGGGAGGTAACAGGAAACAGGAAAAGAAAAGAAAAGAAAAAGCAACATTTCAAGAAATAATTCACACACCCACTTAAATAACCCACGCTCTTAAAATGAATGTAAACTAAAAAATCAATAAATAAAACCTCAAATAAATAAATAAATAAATAAATAAAATCTCATGTCTGTACAAGTTAAAGGTACTGCGATAAATTGAATGAACCAGACCAGTAACAAAACTTAACTGGAGCAGTTGAAAGAAAGGAATCCATGTATTAGTTAGTTACAACACTTAACTTTAAAATGCATTTTTCATTTAATTGATCTGCGTTTTAATTCTGGTAAGTAATGTAAATACTCAATATCGCCAAAGTGGGCTCCTTGGATCTCGTGTTCAACATCTTGCATATTTAAAATAAATAATTCTGCAATAACAGCAATACCATCTTGAAGGGCTCCTGCCAATGCAGTCCCCCTGGGTCACCAATGTATTTTTTTGTTGTGTTGTATCATCATTGTATCACATTGCATTCTGTACTATCACAGCCGTACATTCTTAATGGTTAATATATATTTTAATCTAATTCAATGAGGCCATTGTAAAGTAAACTTGCTGTGTTTTTAGGGGTAATAACAGCTTTAAGGAATGGTGGCTTTTTCTTGTCTTTGAGGCAATCATTCATAAATAGATTCACTGGTCACAGCCCGGACATGAAAATGGCAGAACAGTGGTCAAAGGAGATTGGAGGTGTATGAAAAATGTTTTGTATTTCGTCCATTTCTGCCTTTACTCCTCTCCCCTTTCTTCCCTTCTTGCCCGTTAAGTTATAGTTTATGGACAATGTTCCTTGTTTTAGACAAACCTGTATGTAAACGTTTATCTACTTCTGTATATCTTTTAATGGAATAATCTGTTGGTGCTCTCATTCTCTTACGTAAAATGTCCACCATAATGTATTTGTTCTCGTTTGCAAATCCCACATTCCTGCCAAAGGCAACAGAAGTGACCCTCCTTTGCTTCAGAGGGCTGGTGTATTGACCCTGCATGCTGCTAAAGGGGAGCAGCTGGTCATTCACTGACTGGCATCTTAAAACCACTTAGGCCTGATTTACACTGGCAGACAAATCCAGCCTGAATCAGATCTGTACCACATCAAGATTGAAATCCGATTGGTTTAAATGGTCACATGACTCATTTAGACAAATCAGATTCCAATCTAGATGTGGCTCAGATCTGATTCAGGCTGGATTTGGCCTTAGAGGCTCTTATACCAAGTGACACCATTCACCTCTCCAGCTCTCTGGAGGAACTGTGAACTTACAGCAGGTTTACATGCACAAGGCACAGGATGGGATGTTTTAACCACAAACCATACAGTATGTACATTTCGTCGTATGTCATATAGCTAAAGCTCACAGCATGTAGAGCAGCTATTTTCACAGAATGTTCGCCTATTTTAACGGTATATAATATGTTCTCCTATGACATGCCGAGAATAGGGACACTAGCATGTATGTGGTTAACTGTTTGCAGTGCACATTTAATGCGTTCCGCGGGAGGATAAATGCAGAGAAGCCAAATCAGACTATATTGTTACTGTATAAATGTTACTGTATAAATGTACGGTTACAGTAGTTCAAATTTTGATGTAAGTTATAAGACTGATTATTATTATGCTGTGCCATAGTACTGCAATATCTACCAAAAGTATAGTTTGACATTAATTTGAACCACCATTGTTTTCCCATAAAGCACAAATATTGGCATAGAGAAGAAAGAGTATGTCAGGCTTGATGTAATGTGGTATTTGTCGTGCGACACAGTCGAATGACAAAGAAGTTAGGCTTACTTGTACAAACCTCCACTGTATGCACTCTGGGGCTTTATTTCAGTCAAAACCTACAGATGCAGAAAGGTAAAATAGCCAGTACTGTTGGCATCATTGTGGCCTAATTTTCACACCTGGGGCCTAATTTATGAAAATGTTCTTTGAGTGTAGTGTACCATAGACGCATAGCCTAAAACAATCCTTTTTGAGCAGTGTTTCCCAAACTTTTTCATGTCAAGGACCCCCAAATTGACACTAATTAGCCCCACAGACCCCCATTTGGAAAGACATGCCAGGGACCTCCATAAGATTCTTACGGCTCTAGCAGTGATTCTCAAAGCGTTTAATTTCAAGGACCCCCCAGTTTGACATGCATATTAGTCTACCGAGTCTTACCGACACCCATTTAATGGCATTTTTATCTCTGGGACGCCAATTAATATCGTAAAATCAATGTTAATTTAACTCTGAGAGTGTACAAATGGGTCCATTTGGAACCAAACGTTTGGTTCCATTTGTACACTCTCAGAGTTACGGACCCATAAGGGTCCATTTGGTTCCAAACTATAATTTAGCTGGGGACCCCCTGGAACTCCCTCAAGGACCCTGGGGGTCCCCGGACCCCACTTTGGGAACCACTGGTCTAAAACATCCCATAGTGTTGATAATGACGATGATGATGATGATGATGATGATGATGATGATGATGGTACTGAAGATGATTAACTCATGACTTCCTTTCATAAACGAGGCCCGGCAAAGTGCTGAAGAGGTTAAACTCATCTCTCTGGTGTTTTTTAAGTGGCAATTTGAAGCATGAAAGCACCAAAAAAAATACAAAATACCTTGAGTGATTTAAAAGGCCACAACTGTAAACTTGATACTCTTGTAGCAAATCTATTCGATATCTAATAACAACACAGACCTGTGATATGACTACGTCAATATGTTTGGGTTTCAGACTTTCAGAGTTGGGCACAAGGATACACAGATAGATGACAACGGCGGCATTCGACATACAGCGGGACTCCATTTCACAGACACGGCACAATCTCCTGCTGTTACATGTTGACACTCAAGCTCAAGGGATTTTCATAATTGAGCCTTAATTCGGCTCTTCTATGGCAAAACCCTTACCATGGTGTGCTAGCTTAACATTGGCTATCTCTCTCTCACAATCATTTTGATCTTTTCAAATCTCTTTTCGTAGAATCTCTTCCACCCTCCCTTCCTGTATTTACAATCACTTCCCCAGTGGCGTGCACAGACAATTAGAGGGGCAGGTGCTCAAGTGAAAAAAGGGCACCTTGTGCAGCGCGTGGAACCGGCCGGTTGCCTTAATAGTGTGAGATTTATAGATTTTGGGGCCTAAATAATATATTAGAAACTTTTTTTTAATCAAGAATTGATCAATGTCACCATGGTCCACATACTGTAGAGTGTACACTGTAAAAAAAAAAAAAGCGCACATTGCCAAAAGGGCAGGGGGTGCTCTAGCACCCCCTAGTGTCTATCTGTGCACGCCACTGCACCTCCCCACTCCCCTGGATATTTCCCCTTTCTGATCACATCTCAAGATTTCTGTAAATCTCATCCAATCACCAATGCCGGGACTGACCCATGTTTCTAAGTTCTATACACAAAGTCGATGGGTGTGAGGGGGGAAAAAAGGTTTAAGGGAAACTGGGGGAGACCTTTTTTTTTTTGTCTTTTTCTTTTTCTTTTCTTTGTGGAAGGGAAAATCTCTCCCTTAGCAACAAACAAGACTCCACTCGTACAGACCCCGCTCACAAGCTTGCACAGACTCAATCGTCCAAAAAACATCACAAGATATCTTTTTTTGTCCCTTCATCTCCGATGAAAAAGATACAAAATGTATAAAAAAATGTTATTTACAGTATTTTTAAATCTTTTTTTTCTTCCTATTGACTTCCCCCACCGCTAAACCAGGTGGATATTTGTGTTTTCTTATCTGAGGAGTTACCTTTGTTCTGTCTAACAGTTTGTAGGTAGGTTTTGTGGTTGCCTTGGCAACAGTCTGAAGATCCATATACAACCGTCTTGACCATCTCTCCGTCTTTATCCCATGTTTCAGTCCAGCAGTCCTCCGGCGTGTGTGTCCCCCCCAGGCCGCCTTGGTGAATATCAAGAGGGTTCTGTGACCTTTGAACTTGTGCCTATAGCGCCAACCCCTGGTGCAGTCACAGTGTATTATGGGATACGGAGGCAGTCATCAAGACTGTCCTTCACTTCTGTTGGCTCTGGAGGAATGCATGGAGAAAAACAAAAGAGAACAGAGAGAGAGAGATTTAGCCTCTGGAGGCAAGTGACAATTTGTGTATAGGTTTCCGTTGTAGCCAGAAGATATCCAGGCCGGGCACGATGATATATTCTACCCTGCGTTGGTCCTCATTTACAATTCTTTTAGAAACTTGAGATGCAAGAAATGGAGTTGAGAGACAACGGCAACGTGCACATGACGCGTTTAGATTCAAGTTAAAAGTTCGTCAGACAATAGTGATGGGTTTCGAGTCTGGGTTGTATTGGGTAGTATTACTAACCTTATGTCACCGAAGCCCTCTCAATGGTGATTGGTCGATACTATTAAAAAACGGACAACTAAACGGACTACTAACGGAAACCAGAACACTTCAAAACACCACTTATGTTCATCCCAAAAACTGTGAGAGGCGGTGACATTTGCATCAGAGAGAAACGTTCTGGATTGTAACCCTTAAAGCCACAAACTTCCCAGGTCTCAATGATGAAATATAGATTGTTCTCCTTTTCTCTAAAGGGTTTCTTCCTCCTCACACACTTTTCACTTCTTTGGTGTTCCAACCTCTGGGATTCTGTCTTTTTATTTTATTTCTAACAATATCCTAGTCGTATTGTTATTCATGTACTTTTAAACTATGTGGACATTATTATTATGTTATGAGGTAGATATTGAATGTGCTGACATTGATTGTTCTGACACTATTGTTCTGACATTGATTATCTTGACACTGATTGTTCTCCAGGTGTTTTCAATCATGATGCTTTAACTGTGGTCGCTGTATAATGACTTCATGTTGCACTGGTCATAACTATGGGACCCTGACGAAGGCTTGTATAGCCGAAACGCGTTGGTCTGTATTTTAATGATCTTTGCCATGCCGTTACAATAAAGGCTTTTTCACTTGACTGGAGCAGAATGCCTTGGACCTCTTCTTATCTTTTCATGTTTGAACCCTCGCCAACGAGCACCTGTTTTCAACGGCAGCGCTTCTTTCCTCTATTCAACCAATAACGGTGACTCTAGCCTGCAGATTCTGCATTCATATGACTTACCATCGTGTTGTTATACACTGTATGAACATGCAAGATATTCATCCGAAACAGACACAGGCAGGAAGAAAGGACAGCATGTTCAGAAGAGAGAGGTTAATAAAGTGAATGATGGAGAGATTCAAATAACACAGAGAGGAGGGTAAATCAATGCAGCTGTGGGGAGGAGGAACACGGAAGGGCTAACAGAGGAGACAAGAGAGGAATAACAAGTAACAGAAGAGCACCAAGTAAAGTAGAACTGGTAGTGAAGGAGTGACAAACAAGTAGAGGAGAGGAGGGCTAACAGTGGTAATATAGCACCTTTATCCGAGGCGATGCATTGCATTCACACACACATTCACACACCGATGCCGGAGGAAACCATGCAAGGCACCAACCAGCACATCAGGAACAATTAGGGTTTCAGAGTCTTGCACAAGGACACTCCCACACTAACTCTGGGGGAGCCCGGGTTCGAACTGGAAACCTTGTGGTTCCCATCGTCCGGTCACTCTACCCCTGAGCCACTGCCGCCACATAACAGTGGAGCAATAGAACAACAAACGGATGTTTGAGAGAGAGAGAGACGAATAAAGTGGAGGGGATAAGGCAAGGAGAGAAGAGAGGAGAGTTTTCACTGGAGCACAAAGGAGCGTGGGACTTACTCGGAGTCAGGCGAGACCTCAGAGATGCTGTGGGAGGTGTTGGAGCGGGGTGGGGAGGGGGAAGGGCCATGGGCGGAGCCATTAGGGTTGGAGGGAGGAGTCAAGACATTGGAGCTGAATGACGCCAAGATGGACGACAAAATGTCCAGGTGCTCGCTGGACGGCTGCCGACTCAGCGGGTTGCCATTGGAGCCTGCCACCGCGGTGGCGGCAGTCTGACCAGGGGGGTACCTACATGGAGGGGCAGAGTCCAGCCGCGCCCTGACTCGCCCGGGCGCCGCCGGGGGCAGGTCCTGCTGGGGCTCCTCGGAGATGGGGGCAGGCGGGGTGGACGGGGGAGGCTGGTCGGGGTGCGAGGGCTGCCGGGGGGGCAGGGTGCGCAGCCACTCCCGGCAAGGCTGCTGCTGTTGGTGGGCCGAGGAGACCCCGCCGCCCGGCCCCGTCCCCGTCCCTCCGCCGTTGGCCTCCAGCTGCTCCCGCGAACGGCTGCTCATCAGCGCCCCGTCCAGGTGCTCCCTGGACGACGCCTGCCGCCGGGTCAGAGAGTTCAGCTGAGACCTCGAGCCCCCGAGGTAACCCCCGCCGCCCTCCATCATCGCCAGCCCCCCGTTCCCGCTCAGGTCCTCCCGCGACGCGTGCACGCTGCTGGGGTGCTGATAGTCCAGCCTGTCCCTGGAGCTGCTCAGGTTCTCCCTGGACGTAGAGACCCGCTGGTGGTCCATGCCCCCCAGCGAGCCCAGCACTCCTACTCCTCCCCCCTGCCCCTGCCCCAGACTCAGATCCCTTCTCCTGGGCAGGAGATCCAGGTTGTCCCTGGAGCCGCGGGAGTCCAGGCGGTCTCTGGACCCTCCGACCGTCTGCCGGCCCAGGGGGTCCCTGGACAGCTGCCTCCGAGCCAGCGAGTCCAGGTGCTCGCGGGAGGAATACCTCGAGGCGGGCTGAGAGAGTGAGCCGGTGCCAGTGCCGCCGCTCCCGACTCCCGCCGTACCGGAGTACATGCGGCCATAGGAGGCCGCCGGGACGCCGCGGTGGCCCAGGGTGGACGTTCTGTACCAGTTGAGCTCGCTGGGAACTCGGCCCATGGTGCCGGACAGACCCTGGAGCGCGGGAGGACAGCCAATGCGGTTCTTTAGGATACCTGGAGAGGAAAGAGGACGAGAGGTGGAGGGGCAAAATAAAGTTAGGAGGAAGAAAAGATGATATTCAAACATTTTTCAACCGAGTTAACATTTCCAGGTTGTGTTATCTAATATCCTCGTTCAAAATACAAACGTGTGCCTGAGTAAACCATTCACAGGGATTAAACACACACGACTGTACACATTTCCATATAGTCCCCAAAGTGCCACTTCATGCTTTGAGGCAGTGGATGTGTGCACGCGTGCACACTGTATACACTGTGTACTGTATGTCAGCTGTGTCTTTTAGTTATGTACTGTATGCTCTCCTGGGAGTGACACTAATGTTTTCAGGCCATCGCATACTGTATGTGCATGTGTATGTATGATGTGTGTGTGTGTGTGTGTGTGTGTGTGTGTGTGACGTGTGTGTGTGTGCGTGCGTGCGTGCGTGCGTGCGTGCGTGCGTGTGCGCGTGCGTGCGTGCGTGCGTGCGTGCGTGTGTATGCGTGCCTGTGTCTGTTTGAGTTATTTCTGAGAAGTGTCGGTCATGTTTTCCCGGCTGTACAACTGATGTTCGACTGTCTTTGCATTGTCTTACTCGATCTATGTCTCCATTTGTGTGAGTGTGTGAGCAGTCTACACACGTGAGTGTGTGCACATCTCAATAATATATGTATGTATTCTCAAAACTGTCACTCATGCTTTGGGACGATGTGTTTGCAATGTCATACGTACTTTCCGGATCTTATTCCTGCTGTATCTTTTTGTCTGTCTCAGTGCGCGCACGCGTGTGTGCGTGCATGCGTGCGTGCGTGCGTGCGTGCGTGCGTGAGTGCGTACCCTTGCGGTGTCTGTTGGTTTGTGTGAGTCCATTCTCATCCCCGCTGGTCAATGCCGCATCAGGCTGGTTGTTGTTAGCAGCGTCTTTATTGTAGTCGGACCCGCCTAGGGGGCGCTCTGAACCCCACTTCTGCAGAGTGTGCACTTCACACTCCTCCAACGCCGGCCAATAGGAGAGCAGGTCATTGCCATCCAGGTCTGATGCACACGACAGTAAGGAAAGGACACATGTTATTGGTTAACAGGGAGCAATGGTGGCAGCAGAGAGTAAACATATCCCTTTGATGTTTCTTCTTTCGAAATCTTTACATCTGAGAAGCAAAAAATATTTAATGTTTGATATTGTTTAGCCTACCATGCAAGCCCCAGCGATGCTATTCGTCAACATTTTTATTTGTATTAATTACTTAAATAATGTTTTTTTTCCTGTTCCTTTTTCACCTAAACATCATCATTGATGTTCATTGTTTAGTCTTCAATGCCATTGGTCATGATATTTGCATACAGTAAATACCCCCCACAGAGGCAGAAATGCACACAACTTCAAAATCTCTGGACAATTTTTAACAATTTTTAACATTTAACCTTTGACCTTTAACCCTGAAAAAAGTAAAATGCCTGTAATATATATTTTTTGTAATTATTAGAATGTCTAGAACATGTACATTTATTATTGTGAAAGATATCCCCCAAATGTAAATGATTAACTTATTATTATTATTTTAATAATTATTATAAATGTGCATAGAATTTGCATAAATTATTATTATTTTTTATTTTTTACATAATTTCCTCTGCAAAGTCCTAGTACAAAGTAGTAGTAGGCCTAAGGTTGAACTCTCTTTTTTGCAAGTAGAAATATATCCGGGTCTTGCTAACTAAGAACTGAACAACTAAAGAGGTGTGACAAGAGGTTGGTTTAGAAGTCTTGCTCATCATCTAATAATAAGACATGGGTTATTCTATTATCCGGGTGGTGCAGGGATAAAGTTCCTTCCCACCACCAGGAGACCACCAACAAACGCAACCGGTCGTATTTGGCGGTGGGAAGTCGGCCGGGGAGGGTGTTCTGTTTCGTAGCACATATGACTCCTACAATTGTGCCTGTTCAGCAGGGAGTGGAACTGGGAGGGATAGAGTGAGCCTCCACACACGTCCAGCTCAGTGGCCTTGTGGTTAGAGTGTCCGCCCTGAAACTGGGAGGTCGGGGTTCGATCCCCGGCCGGGTCATACCAAAGACTGTAAAAAATGGGACCCAATGCCTCCCTGCTTGACACTCAGCATCAAAGGGAATGGATTGGGGGTCAAATCTACTAATCAAATGATTCCCGAGCGTGGCGCACGCTGCGGCTCACCGCTCCAAGAGATGGGTCAAATGCGGAGAACAAATTTCACTGCGGTAACGTGTGTGACAAATCGTATGACTTTGACTTTGACTTTGATTATACACCCTCCGGGTGAAACTCCTCTCTCAAAAGAAGTGACTTGCGACCCCATATGTTTCGGAAGTGTTCCGTTTCCCCAAGACCAACAAGTAGAGGTTGGCAGTGCCAAGGATTATACATATTGGGGGGAATTGGCAATGACAAAACATTGGAGAGAAGATGAAAAGACAATGAAACTGCTTTAATGAGACTTCGCTCGCAAGGTTTTTGTTCCAGTCTCATCAGGCAAACAACAGGTGTTCATACTGTCTGTAACTGACTCTGATGTCAGACTCAGGGCTGAGTTAAAGTAGCAGGTGTTCATCATTAACTGACAGACATGGATAATGAGCTGAATAAAATAGTATATTAATAAACAGAAGGACATTTAATGTGAGCTCGTTATGACAGGTTGATTGTAGGTGTGGAATATAATTTACAAAAAATTATAAAGTTTGTATTTTCATTTAAAAGAATATGGCACAGAGAAAATGGTTATAGATGTTGCGGCTCTTCAAGGATAAATTGATTTAGACATAAACCAGATTCCCCTGCAAATATTTCTTCAAAGAGCTGGCTTATAAATTAAGCTTTTTGTACTGTATATAACTTCTTGGTCTTTCTTGTTTTTTATTTATCAGCAGAAATGTTTGTCACTCACATACATAAATTCACATGCACAGTACTGTTGGTATTGTGCCACACCATCTCCTACTGCTGGCCACTAAGAAGCTCCACTTCAGTGAGTACCCTGACCTGCTCAAGGCGTGTTGACAAGGGCGGTCAATATCATTTAGTCAATTACATGTTTCCCCCAACTGGATTATCCCAGCTGTTCTGCAAACTCAAACCAGCAACCTGTCAGCCCCAAGCCCCCCACCGCGACCACATCCACTCTATAGAGTTAATTGATTAATTGTCCAAGCCAGCTGGCTGCCCTCACCTCCCTGCCAATTGAAAAGGCTTCGTCTAAGCCGGTTTAAAATTAATACAAGTATCAGCAGCTGTAGACAGTTTGAGCAATGAGGAATTGATTAAACGTATTGATTTATTTTTTTGTCTCTTGTGTGCCTGGCATTTCCAAAGTGCGTTTCGGTTAACAGATGTGTAAAGCATAGCCTACTTGTGGCATTTATAATTCTACATTCTCCCATGTATACGCCCATGCAGTATATTACGTTGGACATCTTTCTCCCCATGCATATTAGAGAGGAGTGTATCGATTAATGAGAGGCGCTGACATTTCCTCACAGTGTGTGTGTGTGTGTGTGTGTGTGTGTGTGTGTGTGTGTGTGTGTGTGTGTGCACACGTCTCCATGTGTGCATGCATGTGTGTTTAATGTGTGTGCCATGGTGGATTCATTGGTTTGAATTTATCACAAGGCATTGTTTGTCTTGTGGTCGGTACAGTTTGTTTTGAAAAGATAATGTGATGTCATGCTAGCGCTAGAGTCATTTATGTTATTCATTGCCTTCCACAGAACATGACAGATGTAAAAAAATAAAATGTGAATGTGAAATATATGCATAGGACTGACTACCATAATTCCACACATACACAACAAACTGACATGAACAATGACGATACAACAAACCTGCATGCTAATGTACAGTAGGATGATGAGACTTGCAGCTACAGTAATGCCAAATTAATGAAGTGATTCATCTCCTTTGGCCACTGTTTTTAAGAGATATATTCCAGTACGTCTCTCTTCCAATCAAGTGGGATTGTATATTCTATCAGACCACCGGCAGTGTAGTCTATGAGGCCGATTCTAAAAATGTCATCTAAACAGTTTTCTGAAAACCGTACAGTATGGTATTGTTACTGTATCAGTGGTGCTCAAACATTTTCATGTCAAGGACACCCGGAATTATATGTATTGGCCGCCGACCCTCCCCTCCTCGCTGCTCGCTGCTGCTTCTCTCCAGGGGTTCTCAACGTTTTTGGCCGGGGACCCCCGGAAATGCTTTGGCAATGTCTCGGGACCCCCGCCCCACCCCCAATATACATTTACTGCTACAATAACCTTAATAATAGAGACAATACACCATAAATAAATACTGAAACCAGATATAATCATTAGGGAAGGTGTATGCATGTACTATGTGTACTATATGTAAACTCTTCATTTCCACTTTCCAGCCATTTAGTTGCAATTTTCTTTTTTTATATATAATTTGGGGACCCCCCCAAAATAATTTGGCGACCCCCCCCCCGAGGGGTCGCGACCCGCGGGTTGAGAACCCCTGCTTTAGTCCTCAAGCAAATTAGGAATTGAGACGTCCTTCGCGATGGATGAACAACTCGATTAATTTTTGGGACCGTGGCCGTGTTTGTATGAGAGCAGTGTTGTTTTTGGCAGCAAATGTCTATTTTAGTTTTAGTCATAGTCTTTGGAATGAAACTTCATTTAGTTTTAGTCACATTTTAGTCACTTGGAATGTGTTAGTGTTAGTCTAGTTTTAGTCGACTAAATATCATAAGATTTTAGTCGACTAAATCTACAGTTGATTTAGTCGACTAAAATGTATTTTGTCGCACCTTGATGCCGTCGGAATGACTGATTTTACACTTGCTGAAAATAGCCGATCTACAAGCTCACAACGCGTCGCAGCGCAACACGTTGTGAGCTTGTAGATCGGCTTGTAGATCGGCTTGTAGATCGGCTCGCAGTGATTGGACCTACCTTTGGTGCCGTTGTGGGCGGGCTCAGTGAGCAGGCGCTCGCCGTGATTGCTGCGTTTGAAGCGCCGCTGGATGCGCCCGCGGAGACGGACGTTGTCCTCGCTCTCCGAGGACGGTATGGACAAACTACGCTCCTCCTCCAAGGACAAGTCAGAGTCAGAGTCGGAGTCTTCACCTGGGTGGGGGTGGGGGGGGGGGGTAAGAGAAGCATTGTGAATAACAGATAGGGAGAGCGATAGCGAGGGATGATGGAGTGAGAGAGAGTTGAGGATTACAAGAATACTGGAAAATGGAAAGGAAAAAGAATAGGACAAGAGGAGATGATGGTAACAGCCATGTGCGTATGTAATTGAAAAGAAAAGGGAAAAAAATGTGTGTGTGTTTGTGTGTGTGTGTGCGTGCGTGCGTGCGTGCGTGCGTGCGTGCGTGCGTGCGTGCGTGCGTGCGTGCGTGCGTGCGTGCGTGCGTGCGTGCGTGCGTGTACCTCCATCTCGGTGGAACATGGCTACGTCCAGGTCTGTGGCTCCGGTGTGTCCGATGTTTTGCTCCAGAGTCTGACGAGCCAACAGGTTCTCCCTGACAGCAGAAAACAGACAACGTGAAGATTCAAATTATTGTAATTCAATTCAATTTGACACTTTAACTTAAAATGAATGTACATACACAAAAGCACGGCACAATTTGCAGTGAGTTAATATTGGCTTTACGAAGGCAGCTAGCACCTTTACAATCACAAATCTGACCACCTTCTAGACATCTTTTGTGTTTGACGCAGAGCTTAACAGTTTAGCTGCATAACCCGTGTTCCACGCTATTTAATCCATGTTTTGATGCTGCTTAATACGCTAAATTAATTTGTTTTATGTGTTTAATCCGCCGTTTTTTAATAATTAAAAATAAATTGCGGCTTTGTCCTGGTGACGAGGCCGTCGCGTTATGATGACGAAATCGGAAATCGACCCGTGCACTGTGCTGCTAGGGCTTCTGGGAAAATGAGTTCAATGCAAGTGAACGGTGGATTGGACTGCACTACAGCAGCGCTGCCTGCCTGTTGTTGTTCCGGGTCGCGATGGTCGCATATTTTTCTCTTCGACAACAACCCGTGGAACTATTTTCAGGCGGATTTCCATGGACTAAAGGCGCAAATACTTCGGCGTATGATCCAAAGGTAATAAAACAATCTAGCCTAAGTAGGATGGATATATTCATTTAAAGCCCCGACAGTTTAAAGGGTGAAGTGGAATGGTGGGTGGGATTTGTACTACAAAATCCCTAAACCAGCTCAGGAATAAATAGAAAAGACAATCCTTATGAACAGGCCAGGTGATGACCTGGCCTGCTGGGTCAGGTTTGACCTGAGATCAGATTCTAAAAATGTCTTCTACACCCTGACAGTTTTCTGAAAAAGCTATGTTTCTATGTCAGTCGTTCTTCGATTTTTCAAAAATAGCAGACCTACAAGCTCATAGCGCGCCACTCGGTGGCGCGCTATGAGCTTGTAGATGTGCTATTTTTCAATAGCTAAAGCATAACATAATGCTAACACCAAAAGGGGTTCTCGCCCAAAATGGGTTAAGGACCTTGCAATAATTTACATTATCTGACATCTGTACAATAGCCAGCGCAACGGGAACGCATGCATTCTCACAGCCAACTGTGGCTGTCCCAGGTGAATGCCTTCCAAAACCAGGGTTACAAAATTGCTGTTTAAGTCATCTGTGATCAAAGGCACAACTGTCCTGCCTCTTGAGTTTTGTCTGACTTCCTCCTTCCTCCTTTTGAGCAATAATTGGCCTAAGTTCAAAATCACTGTGATCCAATATCATGGTGCCATCAGATGGGGATCCGCAGCCAAATACAGATCATTCTGGGGGTCCTTGACGTGAAAAAGGTTGAGCCCTGCTGATATAGAAACAGGTTTTTCAGGAAACTTTTAGGATTTAGAAGCCATTTTTTGTAGAATCGTCCTCAGGTCTGCTGGTCTTGCTGGGTCAAGCAATTGCCAGGATGGCAAGGGAATGTTGTGTGGAAATGTCAAGGTCTTCTTTGATTTGTTTGATTAGTTATTGTGTGAGTGCTTAAATATATAGGCTTCTATATGTCTTGATTCTCAGCGTGCCTTCTAGAATGATCAGCCATCTCCTTGCTGCGTTTATCATGTCTAACACAACCTATATATTTGATATTGTCCGCCTGCTCCAATCTGCTCATATGCTTTATAGAGCTAGAAAGATTCCAATTCCATGCAAAGCTGACGCTCATGAATTGTGTGAAGGACAGAGTCATATTTTTCGATGATGGGAAGTATGTGCTTAAAATGACAAGCAAACTATGCTTCCAGGCCACTGCTTCCGTTTGACAGATTACACACATGTTCCTGCAGAATGCACCCCTAATGAGGCGCAAAATTCTCAGTAAATGTGCCCCTCGGTAGAAAACAAATTTGCACGCACGCACGCACGCACGCACGCACGCACGCACGCACGCACGCACGCACGCACGCACGCACGCACGCACGCACGCACGCAGTATATTCAAGGAGGCATAGTATATTCTGACTAGGAATAAAGGCACCCAGAGAGTCCACTCAGATATCATTAGTCTCGCTCCACATGCACAGCAGTACAGTACAGTACAGTACAGTACAGTACAGTACAGTACAGTACAGTACAGTACAGTACAGTACAGTACAGTACAGTACAGTACAGTACAGTACTCTTCATCTTCATCTTCACACTCCTGACCCATAAAGGACAGGAAGAGCTTTTCATTACCTCCCTTCACCACTCACCATTCATTAACACTCATTATGAGGACCAGTGCGTGCGTGCGTGCGTGCGTGCGTGCGTGCGTGCGTGCGTGCGTGCGTGTGTGTGTGCGTGCGTGCGTGCGTGCGTGCGTGCGTGCGCACGCAGTCACGCACACAGTCACACACTGGTCCTCATAATGAGTGTTAATGAATGGTGAGTGGTGAAGGGAGGTAATGAAAAGCTCTTCCTGTCCTTTATGGGTCAGGAGTGTGAGCACACTGGTGAATGGGGATATGGGGTGTTGTGCTAATTCGCTTATTTCCATCGCTCAAAATTATATATTTTTTGTATATATCCTCTCTTCATAATGTAAATAATATCCCAAGCGGCACACTTTACTACTTATTTCGATGGAAGTAAGCAAATTAGCACAACACCCCATAGCCCCATTCAATTCAATGCAATTCATTGAGGGCTTATGGTAGGGGAAATAGCCAATAAGGAGTTATTGCACAAAAAAACACCTGGACCTCTTTGGTGGGGACGTAACTACTAAGAAAGGTAAAAAAGGTAAAAAAGAGCATTCTAGCATGGAATTCTCCTTTAAACCCTATACTTTGTTGAGCGGTGTCCCCCAGGGGACGTTACGTGGATCCATCCTTTATAGCGTCACGTTGTGAGCTTTTAGTTTGCCTATTTTGTTGCCTATAAGAATGGGGACGCTGTGGATTTGTGTGGCACATACATTTCTTATTGGATTGCGACATCAACAAGTATCAAACATGTCTACAGTCTACATTCCCAAAAGGAAATGCATGTAGGCTATTTAATTCAGTCTAACCAGAAGCAGGGATTAATTATGTCCCTGCACAGTGGTAAAAAGTGAATGAATCAGAGGGGGATATCAAAAGCAAAAGCATGGATTTTATAGTTCAACTAGCGGTAACAAAACATTTTAATAGTTAAAATAGCCAGTCTACAAGCACACAACGTGTCGCTGAAGATCGGCTAGTTGAACTATTCAAAAATGTTCTTCAAAATAGTAAAAAAAGAAAAAAGGCCAAGTAGTTTAGGGATAAGGGGTTTAGCATGGACGAAAATAGAGCCCTTTGTGTATTAACCCATTTTGACCTGACGTCGAAATTAAAAAAATGTCTTCTAAATGCTGACAGTTTTCTGAAATACCCGTGTTTCTTTATCAGTGGTTCTCAATATTTCATTTCAAGGACGCCGAAAATTATATGTATTTGGCCCGCCGACCCCCATCTGAAAATATGTTGTTCCAGGGACCTCCCCCAGAAGCAAAGATTTGAGTTAAAAATTTTCACTCTGTAATAATATATATTCAAAGATTTGAGGCACATTTTCACGATTTTTCAAAAATAGCAGACCTACAAGTTCATGGCGCGGCACTCGGTGCCGCGCTATGAGCTTGTAGATCTGCTATTTTTCAACAGCTAAAGCATAACATGATGCTTTAAAACACCAAAAGGGGTTCCCGCCCAAAATGCGTTAACTGCACCTGCTCCAATTAAATTGTAGAGTGCTGTAATGAAATCTTGCAGCACATGAATAATCGTTTTGAATTCTCAAACTGGTAAACCTAAACTGCTACGATAGCATCTGTGGGTGTCTTATTGGAAATTACATTTAATCTAACCAACAAACACTCCATGTTTACACCACTTCTACAGTGTTACTGTAGGCCAGGGTTCCCCAATAGGTGGCCCGCGGGCCATTTGCGGCCCATGGAGCGCCCCCTTGTGGCTTCTGGAAGAATTTTTTAGG
This sequence comes from Electrona antarctica, assembly GCF_951216825.1. Lineage (NCBI taxonomy): Eukaryota > Metazoa > Chordata > Actinopteri > Myctophiformes > Myctophidae > Electrona > Electrona antarctica. The sequence goes on from NC_136807.1 coordinate 49,272,469, forward strand.
GGGTCCCAGATATAAATGGCATTAAATGGGGGTCAGTAGCCTATGCATGTCAAACTGGGCATCCTTTTCAAATGGGGTCTTGCCCTGAAAATGAATTTTCAGGGCAAGACCTCGACCTCGTGCGTGCAGACTCGGCCCCCAGCCTGGTACCCTAGTCAAAATATGGCCCTTGAGGAAAATTAATTGGGGAACCCTGCTGTAGGCTATGTGTGTATGTATTGTATGTATAGTGCATGCATGTGAGTGTGCGCATTTATCTGTGTGTCTCGTATTGTACGTGGATGTTAGCTGCGTCTGTGTGCGTGTGCGTGTGTGTGTGTGTGTGTGTGTGTGTGTGTGTGTGTGTGTGTGTGTGTGTGTGTGTGTGTGTGTGTGTGTGCTCTGGTTTTTATATCTTTGTGGGGACACAAATCTGTTTACACAGTCACGTCATGGGGACCAGTTACGGTATGGGGACAAAAAACCTAGTCCCCATGAGGGAAACCGTTAAAAAACCAACCCAGGAGATGCTTTATATGTGCCTGTGAGGTTTTTAGCCTTGGCCCATAAGGGACGTTTTTTGATCATCGTGTGTGTGTAAGTGGTGCTCAGTATCTCCCCCTAAGGGTTTTAGCTGCTATTGCACTCATTACATTCTCACACACACTTTTGTGGCCGCACCCACATCATTATGTGGCCCCACCCACCCTGTTCCCCACAAGGAGGGATTATACCATCAAATTGAGTGTTAACAGGTGTAACAGAACAGGAGATTCCAGAACAAGGCAGTGAAGATGGAAGCAAAAGCAAAACACAAGGTAAGCTATTTTTTTCTGAATGAACAATTAATAAAAACAGTGCTCAACCACAGATATTTGAAAGATCACTATAACCAGTATTTGACCATAACATTTTGTGAATTAGCTCTGATTATTAAGATAGCTCAGTTAGCTAAGTTAGCTCATAACATTTTGTGAATTAGCTCTGATTATTAAGCTAGCTCAGTTAGCTAAGTTAGCTCAAATGGCTCACATGGGCTGAAGACAGTTTAGATCAGTTAGAGGGATTGCTTTTCCTGTACTTTCAGGTTAGTAATGACCTTAAAACTACTGTTTTGTAACACAAATAATTTTGTGATGAAGTTAAGATACTTAGCTTCAGTTTAGCTTCAGATATAAGGATGATGTTGTTTGGTGGTAATTTCATGTAATGTAATCCAATGTGGGCTCCTGAAACGTTTTTTTTGCTATTATTTTCTGTGAAAATAGTCAGAATGGGTATACAATTTCGTTTTTGTGTTAGGACTTTCTACTGTATAAAGTATATATGTTGAGTTTGGTCCAGTTTGTAGTGTTGTAGCATTAGCTTCCTTTAGCTGCTGTCTTTCTGTGTAGCACTGTAGCAGTGCAGCCAGTGACTCTGCAATGATGTGATATTAAAGAAAATGGTAATAATAGGCAGAATAATTGAAACATCAGAAGACGTCCCCATGATGCACATTAGCACGGGGTCCCCAATATGCATGTTTTAAGATGTGTGTGTGTGTGTATTTATGCAAGCTTGAAGGCAAAATAATTGAAACTTCAGAAGACGTCCCCGTGATGCACATTTAGCACGGAGTCCCCAAGATGCATGTTTTAAGATGTGTGTGTGTGTTTGTTTGTGTGTGTATTTATATGTCCCCGTGATGCACATTAGCTTAAAGTGTGTTAAATGTCCCCATATATCACAAAACTGAAAGTGTGTTCTAAATACCTACTATCTATCTACTATTTAGTATGACTGTCCGTTCTCTCACACACTCACTCTGTATAATTATGTCAATTTAACAACATAGCCACAGCCAACTGGTGGTGTTTTTTCCTTTACTGGGGCTTATCAGACTTAACATTATGGTAATGTTTCGGGCCGGGCTAAGCCTTGGGTTTGACCAGTTCGGGTCCAGGCTTTAATTGTCAGGCCCGTTGAGAACTCTAACAGCATGCATGTCCCCGTGACGCACATTAGCCTAAAGTAAAGGGCATTAAAAGTCTAAATATTGTAGATCACATAATAGGCAGAATAATTGAAACATCAGAAGACGACCCCATGATGCACATTAGCACGGGTCCCCAATATGCATGTTTTAAGATGTGTGTGTGTGTGTGTGTGTGTATTTATGCAAGCATGAAGGCAAAATATTGAAACTTCAGAAGATGTCCCCATGATACACATTTAGCACGGAGTCCCCAAGATGCATGTTTTAAGATGTGTGTGTGTGTTTGTTTGTGTGTATGTATTTATATGTCCCCGTGATGCACATTAGCTTAAAGTGTGTTAAAGGTCCCCATATATCACAGAACTGAAAGTGTGTTCTAAATACCTACTATGTAACAAAATGGTATATTGGACTACATCAGGATGTTGTAATACTAGTAACATTATCTTACATGAGTTATTTCGAACTCGCTTTTATCCAAAGCAACTTCCAATAAGTGCATTCAACATTGATAGTCAAGTGCACTACTTTCACATGCCTAACTCTTTTAAATATTCAATGAATCTTATTCTAAACAGATGTTGAATGACATGCCTGCAACAGGGGGTGGAGACTCCCCCACAGACACAGATGGCTCCAGCAGTTGCCAAGACATCCACTTCCATTGAAAAGGTAAATGGGGAGAGCACACCTTACAAGGATGTTGTGTAATGTCCTAATGTCTAGTATGACTGTCCGTTCTCTCACACACTCACTCGGTATAATGATGTAAATTTAACAACATAGCCGCAGCCAACTGGTGGTGTTTTTTCCTTTACTGGGGCTTATCAGACTTAACATTATGGTAATGTTTCGGGCCGGGCCAAGTCTTGGGTTGGACCAGTTCGGGTCCAGGCTTTATTGTCAGGCCCGTTGAGAACTCTAACAGCAAGTATGTCCCCGTGACGCACATTAGCCTAAAGTAAAGGGCATTAAAAGTCTAAATATTGTAGATCACATAATAGGCAGAATAATTGAAACATCAGAAGACGACCCCATGATGCACATTAGCACGGGGTCCCCAATATGCATGTTTTAAGATGTGTGTGTGTGTGTGTGTATTTATGCAAGCTTGAAGGCAAAATAATTGAAACTTCAGAAGACGTCCCCGTGATGCACATTTAGCACGGAGTCCCCAAGATGCATGTTTTAAGATGTGTGTGTGTGTGTTGGTTTGTGTGTGTATTTATATGTCCCCGTGATGCACATTAGCTTAAAGTGTGTTAAATGTCCCCATATATCACAAAACTGAAAGTGTGTTCTAAATACCTACAATCTATCTACTATTTAGTATGACTGTCCGTTCTCTCACACACTCACTCGGTATAATTATTTCAATTTAACAACATAGCTGCAGCCAACTGGTGGTGTTTTTTCCTTTACTGGGGCTTATCAGACTTAACATTATAGTAATGTTTCGGGCCGGGCTAAGCCTTGGGTTTGACCAGTTCGGGTCCAGGCTTTAATTGTCAGGCCCGTTGAGAACTCTAACAGCATGTATGTCCCCGTGACGCACATTAGCCTAAAGTAAAGGGCATTAAAAGTCTAAATATTGTAGATCACATAATAGGCAGAATAATTGAAACATCAGAAGACGACCCCATGATGCACATTAGCACGGGGTCCCCAATATGCATGTTTTAAGATGTGTGTGTGTATTTATGCAAGCTTGAAGGCAAAATATTGAAACTTCAGAAGACGTCCCCATGATGCACATTTAGCACGGAGTCCCCAAGATGCATGTTTTAAGATGTGTGTGTGTTTGTGTGTGTGTATTTATATGTCCCCGTGATGCACATTAGCTTAAAGTGTGTTAAATGTCCCCATATATCACAGAACTGAAAGTGTGTTCTAAATACCTACTATGTAACAAAATGGTATATTGGACTACATCAGGATGTTGTAATACTAGTAACATTATCTTACATGAGTTATTTCGAACTCGCTTTTATCCAAAGCAACTTCCAATAAGTGCATTCAACATTGATAGTCAAGTGCACTACTTTCACATGCCTAACTCTTTTAAATATTCAATGAATCTTATTCTAAACAGATGTTGAATGACATGCCTGCAACAGGGGGTGGAGACTCCCCCACAGACACACATGGCTCCAGCAGTTGCCAAGACATCCACTTCCATTGAAAAGGTAAATGGGGAGAGCACACCTTACAAGGATGTTGTGTAATGTCCTAATGTCTAGTATGACTGTCCGTTCTCTCACACACTCACTCGGTATAATGATGTAAATTTAACAACATAGCCGCAGCCAACTGGTGGTGTTTTTTCCTTTACTGGGGCTTATCAGACTTAACATTATGGTAATGTTTCGGGCCGGGCCAAGTCTTGGGTTGGACCAGTTCGGGTCCAGGCTTTATTGTCAGGCCCGTTGAGAACTCTAACAGCAAGTATGTCCCCGTGACGCACATTAGCCTAAAGTAAAGGGCATTAAAAGTCTAAATATTGTAGATCACATAATAGGCAGAATAATTGAAACATCAGAAGACGACCCCATGATGCACATTAGCACGGGGTCCCCAATATGCATGTTTTAAGATGTGTGTGTGTGTGTGTGTATTTATGCAAGCTTGAAGGCAAAATAATTGAAACTTCAGAAGACGTCCCCGTGATGCACATTTAGCACGGAGTCCCCAAGATGCATGTTTTAAGATGTGTGTGTGTGTGTTGGTTTGTGTGTGTATTTATATGTCCCCGTGATGCACATTAGCTTAAAGTGTGTTAAATGTCCCCATATATCACAAAACTGAAAGTGTGTTCTAAATACCTACAATCTATCTACTATTTAGTATGACTGTCCGTTCTCTCACACACTCACTCGGTATAATTATTTCAATTTAACAACATAGCTGCAGCCAACTGGTGGTGTTTTTTCCTTTACTGGGGCTTATCAGACTTAACATTATAGTAATGTTTCGGGCCGGGCTAAGCCTTGGGTTTGACCAGTTCGGGTCCAGGCTTTAATTGTCAGGCCCGTTGAGAACTCTAACAGCATGTATGTCCCCGTGACGCACATTAGCCTAAAGTAAAGGGCATTAAAAGTCTAAATATTGTAGATCACATAATAGGCAGAATAATTGAAACATCAGAAGACGACCCCATGATGCACATTAGCACGGGGTCCCCAATATGCATGTTTTAAGATGTGTGTGTGTATTTATGCAAGCTTGAAGGCAAAATATTGAAACTTCAGAAGACGTCCCCATGATGCACATTTAGCACAGAGTCCCCAAGATGCATGTTTTAAGATGTGTGTGTGTTTGTGTGTGTGTATTTATATGTCCCCGTGATGCACATTAGCTTAAAGTGTGTTAAATGTCCCCATATATCACAGAACTGAAAGTGTGTTCTAAATACCTACTATGTAACAAAATGGTATATTGGACTACATCAGGATGTTGTAATACTAGTAACATTATCTTACATGAGTTATTTCGAACTCGCTTTTATCCAAAGCAACTTCCAATAAGTGCATTCAACATTGATAGTCAAGTGCACTACTTTCACATGCCTAACTCTTTTAAATATTCAATGAATCTTATTCTAAACAGATGTTGAATGACATGCCTGCAACAGGGGGTGGAGACTCCCCCACAGACACACATGGCTCCAGCAGTTGCCAAGACATCCACTTCCATTGAAAAGGTAAATGGGGAGAGCACACCTTACAAGGATGTTGTGTAATGTCCTAATGTCTAGTATGACTGTCCGTTCTCTCACACACTCACTCGGTATAATGATGTAAATTTAACAACATAGCCGCAGCCAACTGGTGGTGTTTTTTTCTTTACTGGGGCTTATCAGACTTAACATTATGGTAATGTTTCGGGCCCGGCCAAGCCTTGGGTTGGACCAGTTCGGGTCCAGGCTTTATTGTCAGGCCCGTTGAGAACTCTAACAGCATGTATGTCCCCGTGACGCACGTTAGCCTAATGTAAAGGGCATTAAAAGTCTAAATATTGTAGATCACATAATAGGCAGAATAATTGAAACATCAGAAGACGACCCCATGATGCACATTAGCACGGGGTACCCAATATGCATGTTTTAAGATGTGTGTGTGTATTTATGCAAGCTTGAAGGCAAAATAATTGAAACTTCAGAAGACGTCCCCATGATGCACATTTAGCACGGAGTCCCCAAGATGCATGTTTTAAGATATGTGTGTGTTTGTTTGTGTGTGTGTATTTATATGTCCCCGTGATGCACATTAGCTTAAAGTGTGTTAAATGTCCCCATATATCACAGAACTGAAAGTGTGTTCTAAATACCTACTATGTAACAAAATGGTATATTGGACTACATCAGGATGTTGTAATACTAGTAACATTATCTTACATGAGTTATTTCGAACTCGCTTTTATCCAAAGCAACTTCCAATAAGTGCATTCAACATTGATAGTCAAGTGCACTACTTTCACATGCCTAACTCTTTTTTAATATTCAATGAATCTTATTCTAAACAGATGTTGAATGGCATGCCTGCAACAGGGGGTGGAGACTCCCCCACAGACACACATGGCTCCAGCAGTTGCCAAGACATCCACTTCCATTGAAAAGGTAAATGGGGAGAGCACACCTTACAAGGATGTTGTGTAATGTCCTAATGTCTAGTATGACTGTCCGTTCTCTCACACACTCACTCGGTATAATGATGTAAATTTAACAACATAGCCGCAGCCAACTGGTGGTGTTTTTTCCTTTACTGGGGCTTATCAGACTTAACATTATGGTAATGTTTCGGGCCGGGCCAAGCCTTGGGTTGGACCAGTTCGGGTCCAGGCTTTATTGTCAGGCCCGTTGAGAACTCTAACAGCATGTATGTCCCCGTGACGCACATTAGCCTAATGTAAAGGGCATTAAAAGTCTAAATATTGTAGATCACATAATAGGCAGAATAATTGAAACATCAGAAGACGACCCCATGATGCACATTAGCACGGGGTACCCAATATGCATGTTTTAAGGTGTGTGTGTATTTATGCAAGCTTGAAGGCAAAATAATTGAAACTTCAGAAGACGTCCCCATGATGCACATTTAGCACGGAGTCCCCAAGATGCATGTTTTAAGATATGTGTGTGTTTGTTTGTGTGTGTGTATTTATATGTCCCCATGATGCACATTAGCTTAAAGTGTGTTAAATGTCCCCATATATCACAGAACTGAAAGTGTGTTCTAAATACCTACTATGTAACAAAATTGTATATTGGACTACATCAGGATGTTGTAATACTAGTAACATTATCTTACATGAGTTATTTCGAACTCGCTTTTATCCAAAGCAACTTCCAATAAGTGCATTCAACATTGATAGTCAAGTGCACTACTTTCACATGCCTAACTCTTTTAAATATTCAATGAATCTTATTCTAAACAGATGTTGAATGGCATGCCTGCAACAGGGGGTGGAGACTCCCCCACAGACACACATGGCTCCAGCAGTTGCCAAGACATCCACTTCCATTGAAAAGGTAAATGGGGAGAGCACACCTTACAAGGATGTTGTGTAATGTCCTAATGTCTAGTATGACTGTCCGTTCTCACACACTCACTCGGTATAATGATGTAAATTTAACAACATAGCCGCAGCCAACTGGTGGTGTTTATTCCTTTATTGGGGCTTATCAGACTTAACATTATGGTAATGTTTCGGGCCGGGCCAAGCCTTGGGTTGGACCAGTTCGGGTCCAGGCTTTATTGTCAGGCCCGTTGAGAACTCTAACAGCATGTATGTCCCCGTGACGCACGTTAGCCTAATGTAAAGGGCATTAAAAGTCTAAATATTGTAGATCACATAATAGGCAGAATAATTGAAACATCAGAAGACGACCCCATGATGCACATTAGCATGGGGTACCCAATATGCATGTTTTAAGATGTGTGTGTGTATTTATGCAAGCTTGAAGGCAAAATAATTGAAACTTCAGAAGACGTCCCCATGATGCACATTTAGCACGGAGTCCCCAAGATGCATGTTTTAAGATATGTGTGTGTTTGTTTGTGTGTGTGTATTTATATGTCCCCGTGATGCACATTAGCTTAAAGTGTGTTAAATGTCCCCATATATCACAGAACTGAAAGTGTGTTCTAAATATCTACTATGTAACAAAATGGTATATTGGACTACATCAGGATGTTGTAATACTAGTAACATTATCTTACATGAGTTATTTCGAACTCGCTTTTATCCAAAGCAACTTCCAATAAGTGCATTCAACATTGATAGTCAAGTGCACTACTTTCACATGCCTAACTCTTTTAAATATTCAATGAATCTTATTCTAAACAGATGTTGAATGGCATGCCTGCAACAGGGGGTGGAGACTCCCCCACAGACACACATGGCTCCAGCAGTTGCCAAGACATCCACTTCCATTGAAAAGGTAAATGGGGAGAGCACACCTTACAAGGATGTTGTGTAATGTCCTAATGTCTAGTATGACTGTCCGTTCTCTCACACACTCACTCGGTATAATGATGTAAATTTAACAACATAGCCGCAGCCAACTGGTGGTGTTTTTTCCTTTACTGGGGCTTATCAGACTTAACATTATGGTAATGTTCCGGGCCGGGCCAAGCCTTGGGTTGGACCAGTTCGGGTCCAGGCTTTATTGTCAGGCCCGTTGAGAACTCTAACAGCATGTATGTCCCCGTGACGCACATTAGCCTAATGTAAAGGGCATTAAAAGTCTAAATATTGTAGATCACATAATAGGCAGAATAATTGAAACATCAGAAGACGACCCCATGATGCACATTAGCACGGGGTACCCAATATGCATGTTTTAAGATGTGTGTTTGTATTTATGCAAGCTTGAAGGCAAAATAATTGAAACTTCAGAAGACGTCCCCATGATGCACATTTAGCACGGAGTCCCCAAGATGCATGTTTTAAGATATGTGTGTGTTTGTTTGTGTGTGTGTATTTATATGTCCCCATGATGCACATTAGCTTAAAGTGTGTTAAATGTCCCCATATATCACAGAACTGAAAGTGTGTTCTAAATACCTACTATGTAACAAAATGGTATATTGGACTACATCAGGATGTTGTAATACTAGTAACATTATCTTACATGAGTTATTTCGAACTCGCTTTTATCCAAAGCAACTTCCAATAAGTGCATTCAACATTGATAGTCAAGTGCACTACTTTCACATGCCTAACTCTTTTAAATATTCAATGAATCTTATTCTAAACAGATGTTGAATGGCATGCCTGCAACAGGGGGTGGAGACTCCCCCACAGACACACATGGCTCCAGCAGTTGCCAAGACATCCACTTCCATTGAAAAGGTAAATGGGGAGAGCACACCTTACAAGGATGTTGTGTAATGTCCTAATGTCTAGTATGACTGTCCGTTCTCTCACACACTCACTCGGTATAATGATGTAAATTTAACAACATAGCCGCAGCCAACTGGTGGTGTTTTTTCCTTTACTGGGGCTTATCAGACTTAACATTATGGTAATGTTTCGGGCCGGGCCAAGCCTTGGGTTGGACCAGTTCGGGTCCAGGCTTTATTGTCAGGCCCGTTGAGAACTCTAACAGCATGTATGTCCCCGTGACGCACATTAGCCTAATGTAAAGGGCATTAAAAGTCTAAATATTGTAGATCACATAATAGGCAGAATAATTGAAACATCAGAAGACGACCCCATGATGCACATTAGCACGGGGTACCCAATATGCATGTTTTAAGATGTGTGTTTGTATTTATGCAAGCTTGAAGGCAAAATAATTGAAACTTCAGAAGACGTCCCCATGATGCACATTTAGCACGGAGTCCCCAAGATGCATGTTTTAAGATATGTGTGTGTTTGTTTGTGTGTGTGTATTTATATGTCCCCATGATGCACATTAGCTTAAAGTGTGTTAAATGTCCCCATATATCACAGAACTGAAAGTGTGTTCTAAATACCTACTATGTAACAAAATTGTATATTGGACTACATCAGGATGTTGTAATACTAGTAACATTATCTTACATCAGTTATTTCGAACTCGCTTTTATCCAAAGCAACTTCCAATAAGTGCATTCAACATTGATAGTCAAGTGCACTACTTTCACATGCCTAACTCTTTTAAATATTCAATGAATCTTATTCTAAACAGATGTTGAATGGCATGCCTGCAACAGGGGGTGGAGACTCCCCCACAGACACACATGGCTCCAGCAGTTGCCAAGACATCCACTTCCATTGAAAAGGTAAATGGGGAGAGCACACCTTACAAGGATGTTGTGTAATGTCCTAATGTCTAGTATGACTGTCCGTTCTCTCACACACTCACTCGGTATAATGATGTAAATTTAACAACATAGCCGCAGCCAACTGGTGGTGTTTTTTCCTTTACTGGGGCTTATCAGACTTAACATTATGGTAATGTTTCGGGCCGGGCCAAGCCTTGGGTTGGACCAGTTCGGGTCCAGGCTTTATTGTCAGGCCCGTTGAGAACTCTTAACAGCATGTATGTCCCCGTGACGCACATTAGCCTAATGTAAAGGGCATTAAAAGTCTAAATATTGTAGATCACATAATAGGCAGAATAATTGAAACATCAGAAGACGTCCCCATGATGCACATTAGCACGGGGTACCCAATATGCATGTTTTAAGATGTGTGTGTGTATTTATGCAAGCTTGAAGGCAAAATAATTGAAACTTCAGAAGACGTCCCCATGATGCACATTTAGCACGGAGTCCCCAAGATGCATGTTTTAAGATGTGTGTTTGTTTGTTTGTGTGTGTGTTTTTATATGGCCCCGTGATGCACATTAGCTTAAAGTGTGTTAAATGTCCCCATATATCACAGAACTGAAAGTGTGTTCTAAATACCTACTATCTATCTACTATTTAGTATGACTGTCTTTTATTGGTTTGGGTTTTATTGGTGTGTATTTGTTAACCCCCTGCACTGCATGTTTTGTATTGATTTTATTGTTGTATTGCACAAGTTTGTTTTCGTGCTAGGCCTGTCCCCTTTCTTTCCCCAAATGTATTTGAGCTAATTATATACTTTTCACTTTATTATCTTATCTGCCTCACTGATGTATTGCCCTAACCTTTTAATATATACTGTGTAGTTATATATAAATAAAGTTGTTACATTTTCCACAAATGCCTCTCGTACATTGTTCCTGTTAAAGGGGAAGTTGGTCAAAGTTTACACTCTAGGGGTTCCTCCTGCCCCCTCAACAAGCGGGAGGTGGCGTAGTCAGGATATTAGTACCAATTTGTTCGCTTGTACAATTAAAATTGTTGTTCTACAATTTATGTGTCATTTATTTATGTCAACATTGTGCATTATCTATGTCAGGGTTGGGCAACTTTGATGATGGAGAGGGCCACTATATTTTCAGTCACTCCAGGGGGTCACAATGCATATACTGTCAAAAATAGCAAAAATAGCAGTCTACAAGCTCAAAATGTGTTGTGCTTTGATGCGTTTTGAGCTTGTAGATTGGCTATTTTTTAATTGGAAAACTGAATTATGTTTTAGCTATTTTTGAATTGGTTATGGTTTTGAATTATTATTATTATTATTATTATTATTTTCCCAAATGGATTCATATGGTATGTTACCTTAATAACTTAATTACAAATTCATTGGACATGAAAGAAGGCAATAACATTTTAATACTAGTATTAAGTCATTAAGGGCGTTTTACTAGTTAGTAATTACACTTGTTGCAAGGTCCCCATTAATCACATTAGAGCGGACCTTGTGTGAATTATTTAAATGATATTCAAATGAGGTCCCCATCAACCATGTTAACCAGATTTTTCACAAGTCCCCATATGGCATGGTCCAGCAATTACTTCATCAATTCTGATATTTAAAGTCGTGTATAAGCTTACAAAGCCATAGTTGTTATACCTGATTTTTTTCATAGCTGTATAACCTTTAGAAAGGGTGGTCCCCACGAGGGATGAAAAAAATGTTGGTCCCCACAAACCACAAAAACCAGTATGTGTGTGTGTGTGTGTGTGTGTGCGTGCGTGCGTGCGTGCGTGCGTGCGTGTGTGTGTGTGTGTGTGTGTGTGTGTGCTTGTGTGTTTGTCTGACATTGTGGAGGTGGTCTAGGGCCCCAGGCTGATGTTGGGCGTGTCTGCATGTCTGTGCCTGTGTGTACTCTTATACTGCGTGCGTGCGTGCGTGCGTGCGTGCGTGCGTGCGTGCGTGCGTGCGTGCATGCGTGTATACGTACCTAGCTGAGCTGACAGAGGAGATTGTGGAAGTTCCCAGGGTGATGCGATGCAGACCACTCTGCTCCAACAGAGACGCATTGTTATAGGGATTCTGACCCTGTACACACACACACACACACACACACACACACACACACACACACACACACACACACACACACACACACACACACACACACACACACACACACACACACACACGCACACACACACACACACACACACAAGAAAGAGAGTATAAATGCAGTGTTAGAGAACACTAACGATATGTGACTAAATTTGACTGAGGGACTGCCATTGGATTTTTTTTAATTTTCGTTTTTTCACGTCATATGAAAGCAGGGAATCATAGCTTCAAATTGACATATTGGTTGTTCAATTTGACCAAGTTTTGGAGATATGGCTTATAGAGTAATGTCTTGCAGAAAACAGCGAGTTGAGAAAACAGGCTTGAAAGGTTCACTTCTGTGGTCTCTAACATTACACCTAGCTACATGTTTAAGCATTTATTTCATATTTACATGTCGATTTCAGCTCTGACACTTATTTCAGACATGCTCTAGTATGTGAAGAGTCTGCCTGTGCTATTAACTCATTTTGAAAAAAAAAAAAAAAGTTTTTTTCTCCTCTGGTGAAAAGCTGTAATTTGCGCGATGGCAGGCTCTCAGTCAAATCTGGTCACATATAATAGTTTTGGGTAGAGAAATCTATCCATACTTTGCAAATTCATATATATATATACACATACATACACACACACATGTATATACTATACATTTTGTATGAGACTGCATATGGCTTTATGGAAGCAAAGTTGGTCCAAAGGAGATGTTGACTCTAACTGGCCTGCTGGGTCAGGTCATCACTCTTAATGGGGATTTCCCTGCGCAGCCACAGTTAAATTATAAATGAGGAATTTCCTGAGTAGGAACTCTTGAGAGACTGAAATGGACCAAAGATGGACTTGTACAGAGTGCAGACCCATTTGTAAGGGTACATTTGGGCCGTTTTTAATACCTCAGAGTTCAATCAATGGGGGAGTTCCCTGTGTAGTCGCAGTTAAATTATCAATGAGGTTTTTTATGTGTAGAAAATCTGAGGGACTAAAAATGGATCCAAATGAATCTGATCCATAATAGAGTCCATTTGTAAATGCCCAGAACGTTCAGCGCATATCCACCACTGCCTGCGCTGCATGCCCGCTGACACACAAGACACAGCCAGGCACTGGGCAGTGGGCAGTAGGCAGTGGGCAGTGGGCAGTAGGCAGTGGGCAGTGGGCAGTAGGCAGTGGGCACTGGACAGTGGGCACTGGGCAGTGGGCACAGCCTTTCCAACTTCAGTCTCTGCTAAACTATTATGTAAGACGGTCACTGTCAGTGTGACTATATCATTTTACATTATTTATTGCTTTTGACAAGATGAGGTACAAACAAGTACAATATAATCCAATTCATGTCAAACGTACATTTTTTTTTACAAATTACATTTTATTAAGGACATGGTTATTAATACAGTCGTTAACAAGAAACATGCATGGCAATGATGAGATGGGGAAAAAACGATTTAATGTACATGTTTCACATTTATTTTCTTATACTGTATTCCACAGTCAAACAGCTGATTGATGCACCACGCATATCATACCCACCTGAATAGCTTACAAGCGAAACAAAAGGGGGGGGGGGGGGGGGGGTACTCCCGCCCGGGCGTCGCTTACTCACTTCCCCCTCTGTCAGTGAAGGGAGGAGGAAGCGACGTGCGGCCGTCGGAGGCACCCCAAACCAACTGCTTACTATAGAGCGTCGCAGTCCCGCTCCCTTTCATGACGACGCCAGGCCCAGGAAATGATTCCCAATGCATTTTTCACATAGACATTTCACAAAGTATTTATTTAAAGACGGTTACGCCGCGGACAAAGCCAACTCGAGTCGTGACAAATCATGACAATACATTTTGGACCAAACAAATAATTACAAAGAAGAAAAACAACAACCTGCCGTTTTTTCTTCTTTCTAATTCTTTTTTTTGGGCCAAAAAATGGTGTTTGTTGTCATGATTTGTCACGACAAGAGTTGGCTTTGTACGACGCTTAAAAGGTCTTTAAATAAATACATTTTGAAAAGTCTATGAGGAAAATGAACGGAGAATCATTTCCTGGGCCCTGGTAGGGGGCGGGACTGCGACGCTCTATAGGGGGAAATCAACTGCTATTAAAACTGTCGGACGACCAAAAACACTAGCGGGGGTTCCTGTGTTGCGTTACATTTTTCGACAGAAGCAACAGCTGTACCTGGTCTCGTACCGGGCCCTGCAAACTGCAGGCCGTGGAGCTTAAACTCCAGTAATAAATTCCATTGTTAATCCGGGCCTGCCTCCCTGTGTTAGATTATCAATGTAGAGACTCAGACACAATTGCAACGGACCCAGAAATACCTGTGAGGACCCATAATATGGGTCGATTTGGTCGATCACCATGTTTTTTTGAGTGGTGTAAACCACTCCTACAACTGGCTTTGTTAGTTTACGTGTCTGTCTGTTTGTCTGTCTGTCTGTTCGTACCAAAAAATGAGCATGGTTGCTATGGTCACCCAGTTCACACGGGTGTGATTTCATTACGTCAGACATTACGTCAGACCACAGCTGATCAGTCTATATAAGACCTTACACCACTCAGTTCACACGGGTGTGATTTTTTGTTCATGCTTACTGTAAAATCGCTCTGGATTAAGAGCGTCTGCTAAAAGTTAAATTAGCAACGATGATTTCCCTGTGTGGAGACTGTGAGATACATGAGAGAGAAATCTCGGGGTGCGTTCGGATAATAGGCACTGAGTGCACTGGTGCCAATACAAGCCAATACGTCAGTGTGCTCCCGGTGCGTATATATACAGGTATCTGAACGCACCCCTAGTCCTCAGTACAGAGTACAGACATGTGCATTAAAGGAGCCAGTCTGCGTTGGTGTGTTAATAATAGTTTAGTGGAGGAGTGTTCCCAAGTGACTCAGTGATGGATGGAGGAAGGAATGGGGGTTAACAGGAGGTGGGCTAAGTGAGCTAGTATAGGAACACACACACACACACACACACACACACACACACACACACACACACACACACACACACACACACACATGCACGCACACGCGCACACGCACACGCACACGCACACGCACAAACACACACAATATATGAAGAAGTGCATTGGAAGGAATGAGACGGAAAGGGCGTGTCAATAAATACCAACATGCTGTACATGTATCACTAATAATACAGAGTACATTTTAACCCATTCTGGGCGGGAACCCCTTTTGGTGTTAGCATTATGTTATGCTTTAGCTATTGAAAAATAGCAGATCTACAAGCTCATAGCGCGCCACCGAGTGGCGCGCTACGAGCTTGTAGGTCTGCTATTTTTGAAAAATCGAAGAACCCACTGACATAGAAACATAGCTTTTTCAGAAAACTGTCAGGATGTAGAAGACAATTTTTTAGAATCTGATCTCAGGTCAAAATGGGTAACTTAAGGCAGGAAGAGTGCCCGAGTCTGAAACGATCTTTGAGCGAACTCTTGTCGTGCACACCATGCACTCAACTCACGGTATCAGTAGTCGGCTGTATTGTATGGGGCATTATGTGGGTCAGGCAGCGCGCCACTATAGCCTGAGGGGAGAACCGCAGAGACGGATGACAGGGAGGGTAGATGGATGGAAGGACGGACGGACGGAGAGATAGAAGGAGGGCAAAGAGATAGAGGGATGAATGGGAGGAGGAGGAGGAGGAGGTCAGGGCATTGACTCCGGTGTGCTTTTTCTACTAATGGACCGGGAGGGAGTTTGATGTATCCGCGCGCCGCACATGCACGTGCGTGTGTGTGTGTGTGTGCGTGTGTGTGTGTGTGGGCTTGTGTGTGTGTGTGTGTGTGTGTGTGTGTGTGTGTGCGTGGACACTCACAGTGCTCTGTGCAGGTCTGGGTTGGTCCTCTCCAGGACTCTTCTTACCCAGACAGACCACTCTCCAGGCCTCCTGGACCTCCGAATTCAACACTGTGAACACCAAGAATGCCGACAGACCCTGGAGTGTGTATGGAGGGGGGGGGGGGGGGGGATAAGACACAGAGATAAGGAATTAACATGCTGATGCTATATACCAGTGGTCCCTAAACCTCTTCATGTCAAGGACCCCCAAATTGACAATAATTAGCCCGCGGACCCCCAATTGAAAATATATGCCAGGGACACCCATAAGAGAAGGTTTTTATGGCTCTAGCAGTGATTCTCCACCCGTTTAGTTTCAAGCAAATGCAGTTTGACATGCATTAGGCTACGGAACCCCCATTTTATATTGTAAAATCAATGTTAATTTAACTCTGCAGACGCACGCACGCATCGTCTACTTTGACCTACCTGTACCAGACAGAGGACATCAAAGATATAGTGGAAGGCCAGGATGCTGTTGTTGACGGCCATCAGACCACACAGCCAGGTGGACGTCGCTACCAGCAGCAACAGGAAGGCACTACGGATTGTAGCACTAGAGAGACAGACAGATAGTGGCAAAGTGAGTTTAAGTAAGTTAGTTAGTTAGTTAGTTAGTTAGTTAGTTAGTTAGTTAGTTAGTTAGTCAGTTAGTTAGTTAGTTAGTTAGTTAGTCAGTTAGTTAGTTAGTTAGTTTCATTTATTGTCCACGTGTGGAAATGTGTCTTCGGTCTCAACAACAGTAACAAAACAAACACTTACACAATTTATTTTTCCATGGCAAAAAAGTGCAGGACAACAGTGGCAAATACATTGAAAAACAACATATCTAGCGAGCCATGGTATCCTTTAGTGCCTTAATGGCATTTGGGATGAAGGATTTCTTTTAAATGTTAGCTTTTTTTGTTTTTGAACATCAGTTAACGTGTTTAATGCAATCATATAGGACTTTTCTGTTTGGATGTCTAGGCCAGAAAGTAGTTTTTTGCTACTCAGTACGCTCATACCCTCTATTAACACCACGAACGCCCGGGGGTATTTAGGACCATTCAAGCAGAGCGGCCAGCGGTTTACAGCAACGGAGCACATCTAGCGACGCACCAGGCGCTATCCCGGATGTGGCTGAAGTAGCTTGATGTAGCCAAAACACTCCCGAGGCGATCGACAACAACGGGAGGTATGATTAATTCTAATGCAACTAGGTCAAGGTCAAGTTGTCATGTCTCAGAGCCAAAATTTGTACTTTTACTCCACTACAATTATTTGAACACTTTAGTTACTAGTTACTTTGGCTTGATTTTATTGTTTGAAAACATACATTAACCACTTCAACCCTATACAACGCGACACATTGTGAGCTTGTAGATCTGCTATTTTCAATAGATTTTGTACACATTTTGAACTTGTGAAATGGCACATTCTGCACAATGAGTACTTTTAGTACATTTTGATGCCGATACTTTCGTACTTTTACTCAAGTACATTTTCAATTCCGTACTTTTACTTGTAACAAAGTAGTTCTAAATTGCAGTATTGGTACTTTTACTTACTTAAAAATTGAGTACTTTTTCCACCACTGGTGGTTACTAACTCCACTGACTGACCGTCTATAATACTGCTCGGAGGAGCTAGTGGACATCGACGGAAGTCAATAAGCATGTCTTTGGTCTTAGTGACATTGTAGTTGTAGAAATGCCTCTTCACGCCAAGAGACAAAGTCATCCACAACTGGGCCATGGCTGACCTCACCGTCACCCACCCAGACTCACAATGACGGAATCATCTGCAAATGTAATGATGTGTTTGTCGGCATGTTGGACTTCTACAGTCATTAGTGTACAGGATGTACAGCAGTGGGGAAAGAACACAACCTTGGGGTGAACCGGTGGATGATGTTAATTCACCAGACAGCTTCCCATTCACTCCTACCCTCTGGGTTCTATTAGTGAGGAAGTTGTTAACTCATTTTTCAACTAGTATGTGTGGATGAATGGTGTTGAAGGCTGATGAGAAGTCAACAAAATCACAAATGATTTACGATCGTCGGGTGCGTGCCGGCGCACCATGGACAGCTCTCAAACCTTTGGAGATACGGCTCTTTGAAAATCGGGTTATAATGGAGGCTCAACGGAGCTGGATTTAAAAAAAATCACACCCGTGTGAACTGAGTGGTGTAAGGTCTTATATAGCCTGATCAGCTGTGGTCTGACGTAATGTCTGACGTAATGAAATCACACCCGGGTGAACTGGGTGACCGTAGCAACCATGCTCATTTTTTGATCACAGACAGACAGACACGTAAACTAACAAAGCCAGTCGTAGGAGTGGTTTACACCACTCAAAAAACATTGCTGTTGGTGAAGGAGGAGGGCTATACTAGCCGGAGCAATGCTATAAGGTAAACAGACCGTATATGGATTAAACATATGTCTACGCTTATAAACGTAGTTTATAAGCGTAGACATGTGGACAGGAGGAGCCGGGATTCGAACCGCCGACCCAGGGGTCATTGGACGACCTGCTCTACCTCCTGAGCCACAGCCGCCCAATAAATAATACAAAATAAATGATGGAACTTGAAATGAAACGCGTAGTAAATCGTCCTACAGTATGCATCGTACATGTACAGTATGTGCATACTCACTGATTGCTGATTGAGTGCAGCCACTGCTTCTACCTTCCTCTGTTGTTTGTTTTACCCCCTGCTTCAAAACATGTGATCACCGATGGCCAGCGACGGCTCCAGAAAATGGTGACTAGGGGGGCTAGCTATTTAGAGCAGGGGCTGATGCATTTTGGTTTACATAGAAGTCGTTCAATTGGGTTTGTGGGGAGGGGCCATTGGTAGCCGTCCCTACCAATGGCCAGATCATGTACATTATACTTGGTCACATCCTTAGTCAATACTCTTACTCCATATTTCCTCCTACACTGTATTTGTCAGAAGTTCATATGAGCTACAGCTTCTCACTACAGACATAGAACTATTCAGGTAATCAGGATAAAACAGCCTTATATTCAGACATCATCTAGATTTCCATTATATTTGTCGCGTTAGGAAAACGTACCATGAGTTTTGAAATTGTTTCATGCGATTGATTATCATCACATCAAGTTTATGGATTAAACATATGTCTACGCTTATAAACGTAGTTGGCAAGAACTGGTCAAAGGGGGGGGGGGGGGGCATTGAAAAGGATTTCTTGTGTTTTACCGCTACGCTTAGGGATGGAGCCCGGAAATCGGGTTCCGTTACAAACCCGGTTCGGCATTTATCGAGACCCGAGTATCAATAAGCTTTTGGCTTGTCGAGCATGTTATCGGGTATAGCCGCAGCAGCTGACGTCATGGGCCGCTCGTTTTATAATAAGGCGCAGGCACGTAAGCGTGGATTAAATGGTTGACGTGTGTGTGACACGTCATGGCATACAAACTCTCACAACTGGGTTGAACTGGCCAATAAAAATAAGGTTCTGTTCAGAATGTATTGTCTCCCAGCTTTCCACAAAATAATAGCAAATGCTCGATAGTGGGCTCGATAAGGACCCCGGCTCGATAAGCCTGCTCGATAAGGTGATCGTTATCAATTAAAAATGAACGAGCTCCATACCTAGCTACGCTACCACCTGCCTTTTAGTTATTTCACGTTGGTATACGACAAAAACAACTAAAAAACCTCCTCTGAGACTGTCGAACATTGACCAATTCTGCCTACTTAAGAACGTTTCATGAATCTGACTGGACTTCTCTTAGGAATTCACTTAGGAAGAAATGTAAGAGGAAAAGTTAGGAACTTATTGGCGCATGAGGCCCATTGCCTGTTGAAAGACTGAAGAGAACTCCAAGCAGAGCAGATGTGGGAGAGAGGGGTATTATTGAAATAAAATGTAATGGAACCATAGGCCTTTACTGTACATGGGTAAATGTAATGTTGAAATACTTGAAAAGCCTAAATGGAGAATGGGTTAATGGGATTATGCTTATACGCCGATTATGACCTTACACTGATTAACATAATCAGACCATGGGTTTATACGACGCTCATTATAGCTGTTTCTTTTTTCCTTAGTCAGGTAGGAGACAGAGAGAGAGAGAAATGTGACCAGATTTGACTGAGAGCCTGCCATCGCGCGAATTACAGCTTTTCACCAGAGGAGAAAAACTTTTTTTTTTTTTTTTTTTCAAAATGAGTTAATAGCACAGGCAGACTCTTCACATACTAGAGCATGTCTGAAATAAGTGTCAGAGCAGAAATCGACATGTAAATATGAAATAAATGCTTAAACATGTAGCTAGGTGTAATGTTAGAGACCACAGAAGTGAACCTTTTCAAGCCTGTTTTCTGTTGTGCCTGTTCTGCAAGACATTACTCTATAAGCCATATCTCCAAAACTGGTGGGCCAAACTGAACAACCAATATGTAAATTTGAAGCTATGATTCCCTACTTTCATATGACGTGAAAAAACAACAGTCCCTCAGTCAAATTTAGTCACAAATACGAAGACAAAGACATATAATACAGAGAGGGAAGGACTCGGGAGGAAGAGAGAGACGTAGGTGTAAAGGAGAAAATGGAAATAAGGGAAGGTACAAAGGGTTTGAAAAGGAAAGGATGAGCGTGGGGTGCAAAAAACAAAAGGAGGAGGTTGGATATGGGGGAGGGAAAAAGAGAGGAGAAAGAAACAAAAGAAACAGAGATTTAACCCGTTTTGACCTGAGATCAGATTCTATAAATGTCTTCTCCATCCTGACAGTTTTCTGAAAAAGCTATGTTTCTATGTCAGTCGTTCTTCGATTTTTCAAAAATAGCAGACCTACAAGCTCGTAGCGCGCCACTCAGTGGCGCGCTACGAGCTTGTAGATCTGCTATTTTTCAATAGCTAAAGCATAACATAATGCTAACACCAAAAGGGGTTCCCGCCCCAAAATGGGTTAAATGGCGGGAGGAGGAGACAAGAGCAGGAGACAGACATGGCGGAGACCATATTAAGACAAACAGAAAATCAGATCTGCAGGCCTGTCATCCATACCCAAGACGCGACGCGATCGATAACTAGACCTGACGTGATCATCGTCTATTACATCAGCATCGATCGACTTAACCAATCAACCACATGCTGCCCTGGCCTGTGCTATTCTGCTTCTTGTTAGGAGATCACCACCAGACACATCCTGTCTCCTTTTTAACTCTTGAGAGCGTCAAATGAAACCAAATGGACCCGTACGGGTCTAATTTGGTTTCATTTTGCTCTCTCAAGAGTTACATTATTGATAAACATCTGCATTATTTCATTTTTCAAGAAGTCTACACACAATTAGAGAATGTAGAAGAATTGCTATTTTGATAAACGTTTGCCAAAAGCATGGAATTGCAGACAAAATCTTATTCAATGACAACCAAATATTCTTTCGTTTTGGGTCTGAGAGGGGCTACATGGTGGTCCGTGGCTTAAAAGCAGAATAATGAATTGCATTTTTATAGCGCTTTTCCAAGTGCTCAAAGCGCTTTACAATGGTTCATTCATTCACACATTGGGAGGTGAAGCGGCGAACAGTCGACGCCAGCGTCCTCACTTCCCACGTTCACACACCAATGGTGGCAAAGCTCACACCGACCGACTCATTGGAGGCAATGTAGAAATGTGTCCAGTGTCTTGCCCAAGGACACTTCGACATGTGGACAGGAGGAGCCGGGATTCGAACCGCCGACCCAGGGGTCATTGGACGACCTGCTCTACCTCCTGAGCCACAGCCGCCCAATAAATAATACAAAATAAATGATGGAACATGAAACGCGTTGTAAACCACTGTCCTACAGTATGCATCGTACATGTACAGTATGTGCATACTCACTGATTGCTGATTGAGTGCAGCCACTGCTTCTACCTTCCTCTGTTGTTTGTTTTACCCAAAGCATGTGATCACCGATGGCCAGCGACGGCTCCAGACAATGGTGACTAGGGGGGCTAGCTATTTAGAGCAGGGGCTAATGCATTTTGGTTTACATAGAAGTCGTTCAATTGGGTTTGTGGGGAGGGGGGCTTAGCCTCCAACAGAGGGAGCCATCCCTACCAATGGCCAGATCATGTACATGATCCTTGGTCACATCCTTAGTCAATACTCTTACTCCATATTTCCTCCTACACTGTATTTGTCAGAAGTTCATATGAGCTACAGCTTCTCACTACAGACATAGAACTATTCAGGGAATCAGGATAAAACACACAGCCTTATATTCAGACATCATCTAGATTGCCATTATATTTGTCGCGTTAGGAAAACGCACCATGAGTTTTGAAATTGTTTCATGCGATTGATTATCATCACATCAAGGGAAAAGGCCCGCTCTACTCAGACAGTTTCATATAGTTTCAGGCGTGTGCTGGGTGCAGATTCAAAATGAACATATAGAAAATGAATAAAATCCGCACATCCAGTGGAGTAAGAGTCTTTGTTTAATGATCAAAGTGCTCCGCAGCAGCAGCAGTCATACCAGACAGACAAACGCGTTTCGGCGCGCAGGCCTTCGTCAGTGTCAAAAATTGTGATCATTAAACAAAGACTCTTACTCGACTGGATGTGCGGATTTTATTCATTTTCTATTGATTATCATCAAACATCATGTTAATATGAACATGGTACTGCTCGAATCAAGTAAAGGCATGGTGAAAAAAACAGCAGACCTGAGATTATGTGATTATTCAGGGATGGTGGCGTTATATAACTAAGCATATTCTAATCTGGAGAGCGCCTTGGAATCGAAATGTTAATAAAATCAATAGTTGCAACATTTTGGTCCCATGGGATGTTTGCCAAGTGCCATCTTTGCCAAGTTTGAACATAATGTTAAGAAGACGTGTTCGTTGTAATGCGGATTATGGATGTATCATCTACTTGTAATTGTTTGTCGGATGTTGTGTACTATTGTTTTGTCTGTTTTTGTCTGCCTTTTATTTTTCAGCTTTTATTGATCCTGTATTTAAGGTTTTTTCTTTGGGGTGAAAATCCAATGTAATTATTCTTGTACGTTATACTTGTGGGGTTTATTAAGAGATAAAATGCCACCACTTATCATTTCTCAACTCCAGTATTTAAATAATGCTTCTGTGAAAAAAACCAATAAACAAAGTCTAAAAAAGAAGACGTGTTCGTTTACATGACTCACATGCTGATTGGCTATATACAGTATATTGTAGGCTATTATTATACCCCAAATGTGTGTTTAAAAAAATAAATAACACTGTGCCCCCCTGC
Source organism: Electrona antarctica (assembly GCF_951216825.1). Lineage (NCBI taxonomy): Eukaryota > Metazoa > Chordata > Actinopteri > Myctophiformes > Myctophidae > Electrona > Electrona antarctica. The sequence continues at coordinate 49,295,928 of NC_136807.1, forward strand.
TGGGAGAGCCTAAAATCGCCTATGACCACGTGGTCGCAAAACTCGCCTCCCATCCACATCCCTGTGAGAGAATGTTCTAGAACGCTCATATTTCTCTTCCTGGATCACTTTGGCTACGACCACCATTACATTTTTAATTGACTAACTATTAATGACTAACAGATGGGTGTTTCAGGGCCTTTTTTCGGGGGGGAAGGGGAGGGGGGCACAAGCAGCAAACATCGGATTATAAACGGTCGGGGGATGCGATCGTAGTGAAGATGAACATTCTGTGAGACTGTACTTAAAAAGGCAAGGCAAAGCAAATACCCCCCAAAAAAAGCTTGGCATGGCTTAAACGGGCAAGCAGAAATAAATCTGGGCAGCGAATGAGTTTAAGATCTCTCTACTAGGACTCACATGACAGGGAGTTTCTTGGTTTCCTTCTGAGAGGGGTTGCAGGACATCTTGGCGACGATCAAGAACATTCCTCCATTCATCTGCAGAGAGAAGATCATAGCACCGGGATGAAGGACATGTGCCATGCTGCTCTACCAACGCAGCAGCGTTGGCTCCGCTACATGTAGCTTAACCCATTTTGACCTGAGATCAGATTCTAAAAATGTCTTCTACATCCTGACAGTTTTCTGAAAAAGCTATGTTTCTATGTCAGTGGTGTTGTGAGCTTCTAGATCGGCTATTTTCAGCAAGTGTAACATTGCGACGGCATAAAGGCCCGCCAAAATACATTTTAGTCGCCTAAACCATAGATTTAGTCGACTAAAATCTTATGATATTTAGTCGACTAAAACTAGACTAACACTAAAACACTCCAGGTGACTAAAATGTGACAAAAACAAAATTAAAACTATTCAAAAGACTATGACTAAAACTTTGCTGTCAAAATCAACACTGTATTGTGGTATGGCATAAGTGTTTATTTTTATTTTATCACTAAGCGATATATTTTATACTATTAAAAAAAAGTTCAAAAAGAGAATCATGAAAATAGCCTCAAGCTCAAAATGTGTCTTTTTGCAACACTAGGTGTGAGCTTGTAAAACAAAATTATCATCCACAATATCAAGGTATTGGGTCCAAAAACTTCACGACATTGAATTATTTTGTCCATATATGGCCCAGCGCCCACAGTAAGAAGACACACACCAGTATGACGATAGCGATGGGTCCGGCAAAGCTCCAGAGGAGTTTGTCATAGATAGAGATCCAACAGAAATCTGGGTTACCATAACCCTCTGGATCTAATCCCACTGCCAGGCCTGGGGAAACAGGAGAGGAAGAGACCGAGAGAGAAACACAAGGAGAAAAAAGAGAGTATAGCAGTTATAGGACGCAGAGGACGGTGAAAAAGAGGGAAGCAGAGAGAGAGAGACATAGAGAAGATGCATTTAGAAATTCTAAACTAAACTATTCAGGAAATCAGGATAAAACACACAGCCTTATATTCAGACATCATCTAGATTTCCATTATATTTGTCGCATTAGGAAAACGTACCATGAGTTTTGAAATTGTTTCATGCGATTGATTATCATCAAACATCATGTTAATATGAACATGGTACTGCTCGAATCAAGTAAAGAAAACACAAGGAGAAAAAAAAAAGAGACAGAGAGGCAGTTATAGGACACAGAGGACGGTGAAAAAGAGGGAAGCAGAGGAGAGAGAGAGAGAGAGAGAGAGAGACATAGAGAAGATGCAGAAATGAGATAGAGCAAGGGAAAAACAGAGAGATAAGCGGCCAATAAAAGCATCTTTGAATCAAGAGACAGAAGTGTGTGTGCGCGCCCATAAAGCAATGAGAAAGCAATAAAGAGAAACTGCGCGGCATGAATGTGAGTGAGTGCATATCTGGAGGGAAATTAGAAGGGTGTGTGGCCCTTTAATTTGTGTGTACAGAAAGAAAGAAGTGGGAGGACAGAGAGAGAGAGAGAGAGAGAGAGAGAGAGAGAGAGAGACAACAGACACAGATATTGCTTGCTAACAGTGTGTGTCTCTGGAAAGAAATGCTGTTGTGTGTAAGAGAGACAGCCGGATAGAGACAGGAGCAGACAGGGGAAGATACCCTGTAGAGAAAGCTTATGACGTATGTAGAGAGAAATTGCTTGTGTGTCTAATCTGATTGTGTGTGTGTGTGTGTGTGTGTGTGTGTGTGTGTATGCGTGCGTGCGTGTGTGCGTGCGTGCGTGCGTGCGTGCTTGCGTGCCCTTCATAATCTGCGTTCAAATGTCAGTGAAACCTTTCTAATGGAAGTGTCAAAGAGGTTTCTTATCTACACACACATACTGCATATGTGAGAACACTGTGCGTGCGTGCGTGCGTGCGTGCGTGCGTGCGTGCGTGCGTGCGTGCACACGCGCATATGTCTGTGAATGATATCTTACAGTACAGTGTGTCTATGTGTGAAGTGCATTTGTATGTGTATTAGAGGTCTGCATCTCTGCAAGCCTCAACAGCACCCGACGCTGCATGTGAGACACATTTTCCCCCAAAACTGTGTCACACACTGGTGTTTTATCCTTTACCAGTGATAATGGCAGGCACCCCCCAGCCTATGGCGTATAGTAGAAGGTGTTTTATCCTTTACCAGTGATAATGGCAGGCACCCCCCAGCCTATGGCGTATAGTAGAAGGTGTTTTATCCTTTACCAGTGATAATGGCAGGCACCCCCCAGCCTATGGCGTATAGTAGAAGGTGTTTTATCCTTTACCAGTGATAATGGCAGGCACCCCCCAGCCTATGGCGTATAGTAGAAGGTGTTTTATCCTTTACCAGTGATAATGGCAGGCACCCCCCAGCCTATGGCGTATAGTAGAAGGTCTTTTATCCTTTACCAGTGATAATGGCAGGCACCCCCCAGCCTATGGCGTATAGTAGAAGGTGTTTTATCCTTTACCAGTGATAATGGCAGGCACCCCCCAGCCTATGGCGTATAGTAGAAGGTGTTTTATCCTTTACCAGTGATAATGGCAGGCACCCCCCAGCCTATGGCGTATAGTAGAAGGTGTTTTATCCTTTACCAGTGATAATGGCAGGCACCCCCCAGCCTATGGCGTAGTAGAACCTCATGGCTCCGTAGTTGATGTTGCGCTGCTCCGTCTGCATGCGGTAGATATGGAGCCCCTCCACAAACATCCAGGCGAACGTGGACATGAAGAAGTAATGGAGCAGGATGGCCACCACCGTACACAGGAACTGCAAGGCAGAGAGCAGAGTAGTCTAGTTAAGAGAGTGACGACACCAGCGTTGACTCCCATTGTAGCGATGGAACGCGGAAGTGCTCACTCTATCTCAATGGGATAGTTCCAATGTTTGGAACTATAAGCCAGCTTTGCGGCGTGTCGCCACTCTCTTGCTATTCCACTCGGGCAGAGAGGAGGAGCAAGAGGGGCATGAAAGGAGGAAGAGGGAGAAATGGAGGTAACATGCAGATGGACGGGGTAAAAATGGGGGGAAAGATAAGGTGGGAGAGGTAGAAAGGAATGGAAGAGGAGGGGAGATGGATAGATAGACGTACAGTTGGGTGCCACCGATATTGTCCCTTATCATTTGACCCATTTAGGCCTGACCTCAAAATTTTAAAAAAATCCTTCTAAATCCTCCAGTTTTCTGAAATACATATTTTCACGATTTAAAAAAAATAGCAGACCTACAAGCTCCTAGCGCGCCACTCGGTGGCGCGCCATGAGCTTGTAGATCTGCTATTTTTCAATAGCTAAATTATAACATAATGTTTAAAACACCAAAAGGGGTTCCCGCCCAAAATGGGTTAACTGTCCTTTTGCGCAGATCACGCAAACCTCAGCAAAAAGAAAAGGACAATATCGATGGCCTCCAACTGTACCAGAATAGCCCAAAAGAGGGGCTATTCTGGGAAAGGAGGGGAGTAAAGGAAATTAGATTGGGGGGGGGGGGGGGGGGGTCAAAAGGGCCGGAATGGAGAAAGTGAGTGGATTAATAATAGGAGGAATCATGGAGACAGAGATGGAGAGGAGAAAGAGGGGAATGAAATAATGAGCGAGGGAACAGTGGGGAAAAAAGGAAACAAAGAGGGATGAAAGGAGGACAATCAATTGTCATTGTCAGAGACCATCACATTCATCGACACACAATCACGAATGGCAGTGAGTGAACACAAGCATCCTCGCAGCAGAACAACAGGTGTTTATCCCTGAGCAACAGGTGTCACAAATCCACCCACAGGTGGTTTCCATTAAAATCCCAGATGTGACTAATTAATTAACTGAATCAGCGGCAGGGTGCCATCTCTCTCCCCGGAACTCAATTGAATTGAATGGAATCGTCCGACGAACGAATGAATGAATGCCATCATCTGCATATGAATGAATGTTATGAATCTGACAGTTGCTGACATTTATCAGTGCAGTAAACCCTTACAGGGCCATTTGGTTACATTTGTACACCATCAGATCGAACCACTTGAACCCTATTTTTGGGACAAACCATTGCCAAAAATCAGCTAATTTCAGAGAGGATATTTAGTAGAGCAAAAATAGGTATACAGTAGGTCGACTAAGCATAGGTTTTCAGTGGTTAAATTAACACAAATGAGGATTTTATTCCAGGCCAGAAAGTATATATACTGTGCCGCTCAGCAAAATAACGTTTCGACTTCTTTAGCCGCTTCCCCGTCCTCTTGAAGCACCACAGTTTGGTCCCTATGAGAAACCTCTGATGTACTAGACTGGAACGCACCTCTGCTTTCTATGGCATAGACAGAACTAGACGCAGCTGCGCGACATGAGACTAATTAATTAGACCTTTTAACAAAGGTGCAGACGATCAGAAATCAGTGGAGAGTGAGCGACGTTTGCGCTACTCTATGCCGAATTGAAGTGGACTCGACCCCAGACTTTTTTCTTTTCTCCCTGGAAATAAAAACGTCTGGGTTTCCGAGGCTACTGGTGCACAGACAGGGTACCGATTCAACCCCCATCAACACACGGAACATAATATGTTCCGCTGAGGGGGCGGGACTGCGACGCTCTATATTATAGAGCGACGCTCTATATTACAGAGCGTCACAGTCCCGCCCCCTCGACGAGGGCCCGGGAAATAATTCCCCGTTCATTTTCCCCATAGACTTTTCAAAAAGTATTTATTTAACCCATTTAGGCCTGACCTAAATGGGTTATTCTAAATCCTACAGTTTTCTGAAATAAATATTTTCACAATTTTTCAAAAATAGCAGACCTACAAGTTCATAGCGTGCCACTCGGTGGCGCGCTATGAGCTTGTAGATCTGCTATTTTTCAATGGCTAAAGCATAACATAATGCTAACACCAAAAGGGGTTCCCGCCCCAAAATGGGTTAAAGACGTTTATGGACAAAGCCAACTCTTGTTGTGAGAAATCATGACAATAAACACAATGTTTTGTTTTGGGCAGATCAAATAATTAGTAAGAAGAAAAAAAGAAAAAGGCAAGGTACAACAACTCATTATTTGATTGGCCCAAAACATTGCGTTTATTGGCACGTTTCGTCACGAGCCGAGTTGGCTCTGTCCGCGGCGTGAACGTCTTTAAATACATACGCTTTGAAACGTCTATGGGGAAAACGAACGGGGAATTATTTCCTGGGCCACTCGTAGTTCTGAAAGGGGGGGCGGGACCGCGACGCTCTATAAATGTGTGTCCTTGTCTGAGTCAGAGACTGCGACACAGAAATAGCAGCAGTCTTGGCAGGAATTCAGTCAGACGATGGATTTCACACTCCCACACACACGTAAAGTGAACGCTTTCCGCACGCACGCATGCACGCACGCACGCACGCACGCACGCACGCACGAGCGCAAATCTCTAACGTGCTCTCTCAAGCATAATATGAAATGGAGTGGTTTACGTTTCTTGCAGACTAGTCTACAGCATGCCAGCATTAAGTGGATTTCATGCTGAGTGAACACACATTAAAATCAACACTCATTAGATGATTCATTCACTGCACCTCAGACACGCACACACACATGGGCGCGCACTCGTGCGCACGCCCGCCCGCGCGCACGCACGCACGCACGCACGCACGCACGCACGCACGCACGCACGCACGCACGCACGCACGCACGCACGCTTCAAGGACTGGGTGCAAACACTGTAAAGAAGAATAAAGGAGCAGACATCACATCATCATAGAGACCCCATGAGGGAGAG
>NC_136807.1:49302294-49346362 GCF_951216825.1 Electrona antarctica
GATCTACAAGCTCATAGCGCGCCACTCGGTGGCGCGCTATGAGCTTGTAGATCTGCTATTTTTCAATAGCTAAAGCATAACATAATGCTAACACCAAAATGGGTTCCCACCCAAAATGGGTTAAGAGATATATACACAAGCGTGACACACATTTTATTCTGTCTGTGCCTTTCAGCTCAGGTAATGTCCTCGGGCACAGACCTAGATAACGTTTTGGTTTTCATCCAAGCGGAGACAAATTTAGACCCAGGACACATCTACACTGTGCTTGGTAGGATATACTTACTTCTTAGGAGAAGTTAATATTAGGGCCGGAGCTTTGAAACACTGTTGCTAACAGACACGCTATAGCCACTGGGGACCTCATTAGGAGATGGTCTGACTCTGGGAGGTCTGGACGTTTTTTGGGCGGGAACCCCTTTTGGTGTTTCAAGCATTCTGTTATACTTTAGCTATTGAAAAATAGCAGATCTACAAGCTCATAGCGCGCCACCGAGTGGCTCGCTATGAACTTGTAGGTCTGCTATTTTTGAAAAATCGTAAAAATGCGGCACAAATCTTTGAATAGGTATATATTCTTTCAGAGCGAACGTTTTTTTTATTTCTACGTCAGTCAAGATAAGAGAACATAAAAGTTAAATATAAAAGAACAGACAGACATGCCTGATTGGTCTAGATACTGACACTGGGGGGGGGGGGGGTTGTATTTAAAGAGACTGAGATAGACTGCGTTAGAAATTAAAATCCACTGTTATTGACAGAAAGAAGTAAGCATGTAACGATACACTCAACTCACGATACGATACGTGTCACGATATGAGGTACACGATGCGATTTTTCACGATATTTTAAACACAAAACTATTTTCCAGACAAATGACCAAAAAATCTTTTTTTTTAATGATTTAACTTTTTTTCCATTTTTTTTTATTGAACTACATTGCAAAAGTAGCATTACTTTTCATGTAAAATTACTTAAGTTCTGTGCAACAACTGTAAACATGCTTTCTTGTTTAGAACCTTGCTCGAGTTAACATGTAAAAAAAAAAGCTTTCTTTGATGACATCTTATAGATGTAGACGTATTTGACAGTGCAGAAACATAATTGCCTTCCTTGATGTATTAATGAGAATCAACGACCATCACCTGGGCACAGTCACAGACACACACAGCTCCCCTCTGCAGGCCTCTACTACTGAAAGTGACTGCATGGAGTCTGTCTCATTTTACTCCAAAAGCACTTGAATATGATGGAATACGATTAAAGCTCACATTTCATATCACACACACCATAATTTACTAGCCCCCCTAAAAAAAAATCGATATACGATATATCGTTACATGCCTAGAAAGAAGCATACTAGGCTCCCGAAGAGAGTCAGCTCAACAGACATGGAGATACAGTATGTGAGGGGGAATGGATCCTATCAATCTATCTGTCTGGGAAACTGCTGGGAATAGAGATATACTGAAGGTCTAGACCAGGGGTGTCAAAGTGGCGATCCGCGGGCATTTTGCGGCCCGCATAGCCGTCCAATGCGGCCCGCAACAACATTTGTGAATTAACACTCTGTTACCAAACAGGTTTTTCGATCTCCTCCTCCCCCTCCCCTCCCGAGCGTCTTAATTGCTGCAGCTGTGAACAATGCCCAGTTAAGTACCAATAATTTGTGGAATGCAGTTCTCTCTCGCTCTCTCTGGTTTGAGCGTAGCACCGTCATTGATTGAAAAAAAAGTTCTCTCTCTCTCTCTCTCTCTGTCTTTCATTTCTCTCTCTCTCTCACTAGATTCTAGACCCTTTTTGTGCCTACATCATGATTATGTCAAGGCGTTAGCTAGAGGCAAAGCAAAGGAATATTGGAATGAGGCAAACATTGAATCATCACAGTATGGTAGGGGCGGAAATATCTAGGTACCTGATGATTTGATTTGATTGAGAGGGATACGATTAGATTATAAATCGATCTTAACGCGTGCCATGCCCATTCATCAGAAATCAATTGAGGAACTTAGCAGAAATTGAACAGGTGAATTTTCCAATAACTCAGCCCATTAGCTGCATGCTGTGTGTGACGTCAGTGTGTTATGGTATGGACGGCAGGGTGGCAAAATAAGTAAGCAAACAAAACACAAGCGGCCATGTTTGCAGGTTAGGAGGGTGTTCTCTGCTGCTGCACTAGCCCCTAACGTCTCCTACAGGTCATATACAGGGGTGACTGTGGCTCAGGAGGTAGAGCAGGTCGTCCAATGATCCATGGGTCGGTGGTTCGAATCCCGGCTCCTCCTGTCTACATGTCGAAGTGTCCTTGGACAAGACACTGAACCCCAAATTTCTCCCGATGTGCTGGTTGGTGCCTTGCATGGCTTCCGCCGTAATCGGTGTATGAATGTGTGTGTGAATGGGTGAATGTAATGCACTGAATGTAAAGCGCCTTGGATAAAGGCGCTATATAAATGCACCATTTACAGTACTCATTTTGTGTGGCTTCCTCATAAACTTGGTGGTACTGTAATCTGTAAGTACCAAATGTAAAAAAATATATAATATATATTTATAAATAAAAAAATAAAAATCATTATGACCTGACGAAGATCTAATCTGACGATGAAACGTGTGCACCCGATCATCGTCCTCAAGTTGCTACATCGGACGATGCTCTCTTAGATCAGGGGTTCTCAGCGTTTTTGGCTGGGTGGGACCCCCGGAAATGCTTTGGCCATGTCCCCCCCCCCCCCCCCACCCCCAATACAAACTGACTACAAAAATAACCTTAATAATAGAGAAAATATCATCAATGAATACTGAAACAGTGAAACCAGATATAATCATTAAGGAAAGTTTATACATGTACTATGTGTACTATGTAAACTCTTCATTTCTATTTTTCCAGCCATTCAGTTGCATTTTTTTTGTTTGTTTTTTAATAATTTGGGGACCCCCCCCAAAATATTTTGGCGACCCCCCCGAGGTGGTCGCGACCCACGGGTTGAGAACCCCTGTCCCAGTGTCCTAGATGCCTTCTTTATTCAGTTATACAGTATCTGACCTAAATAATATTGATATTTTGTCTCAGTAGTAGGACTTGTTGGTACCTGACTCCTCGTCTGTCGGTGTGGTACTTGGGAGGCAGCGCCGCGCCCAGGCTGCGGTAGATCAGCATGATGACGATGCTGATCGGTGGCTCGGGCATTGAGACGGCGCGCCTGGCAGCAGTGTATTCTCCTGTCTGATTGGATGTCATGCTGACAGGGGCGGAGCCAGAGTTCTGAGGTCCTGAAGCTGCAGAAGAGCAAGAGTGTGTGTGAGTCAAAGAGCAAGGTTTTATAGATCCCAGTGTGTTTGTGGAAAACAGTGCGTCTGAATAGAGCGCCCAAGTCCTGACGTCACTCGCTAGCTCATCCCCTGGTTCATGGAAGTTTTTCTACATGGGGTCATCATAAAATCGTCTCATATAAGAATTGTGGTCCAAAAGTGAACAAACTGTCTCGGTGATATTGTCGGGGAGGTGTCTCTGTATCGTTTACGAGTCAGTCACTCACAGTCAGTCACTCATATTCGATACAGTCCGTTTCTAGCGAAAATTGTACTAATTCAGCAGCAGTAACAATAGCGTTTTCTATCAGTCAGTTGATTCTTCATATCCATATGAGTGAAACGGCCGGGATGATTTGTTTATTTTTCAAACACAGAGGTGATCTAAAATCCCCCTATGGGGATTACAATGCAAATAAAAAGTACATGAACCAGTGGACTTAGCGCCCTTGACGCCAGACTTCGGTGCTCAATAACTAAAGGCAGATTCAGACTCGCATTTGTCGCACGGCGGTGTCGTGTACCGCAAATAGCCAACCTAAAAGCTCACAGCGCTCTATTTCAGTTGTGTGACGGAGCATTCATTAGGCATTAGTCTACCCACACAATACGACATTTAAATTCATGTCTGTTTCTTGAATTATCCTCTACTAGCCCTTACCCGTTGTGAAATACTTGCCGCCTTGTGGCCGCAGGGGGATCTCCACCCTGGGTGCGTTTTCGCAATTTTAATTCACTAATAAATTCATTATTAATTTATAATTTGTTAAATTGGAAAAAAGGGCTTCGTTAAGACCTCCATATTATTATGGTCAATGCCTGTGTGAAAAGTGGGAGTGATTGGTGCAGGCAGTGAGGAGCTACGGCAGTGTTTCTGACACACAGACAGACAGACATTCAGACATTGTCAGAAATATAGTATGATGATGATATGTTTGTGGGGTTCAATAAATACTGCGTACACATACCTTCCTTCTCTGCGCGTTCCTTGTCTTTCCAACCGTGCTGCTGGTGTCGCTGAGGGACCAGGGCAGCAGGGGGCAGTATCACGTGAGTGTGGGGGTCCCAGACCACCTGGCCGCGGAACAGAGTGGTGTGGTACCGCGGGAAACGTCTGCGCACGTGCGTGTGATTCTCCACCCGGTCCAGATTCATCACTGTCAAAACACGCGCGCACGCGCACACACACACACGCGCACGCGCACGCGCACGCACACACACACACACACACACACACACACACACACACACACACACACACACACACACACACACACACACACACACACACACACATCAATTATATGTGTTTTCTTGCGTTTTCTAAAGTAGCCCACCAATGGGAAGGTATACACCTTTCTCAGTGAGTGCACTTTAACCCATTCTCGACGGGAACCCCTTTTGGTGTTTTAAAGCATTATGTTATACTTTAGCTATTGAAAAATAGCAGATCTACAAGCTCGTAGCGCGGCACTCGGTGCCGCGCTTGTATAGGTCTGCTATTTTTGAAAAATCGTGAAAATGTGCCACAAATCTTTGAATAGATATTCTTTCAGAGCGAACGCTTTTAACTCAAATCTTTGCTTCTGTTCCCTGGAACAACACATTTTCAGATGGGGGGTCGGCGGCCAAATTACAGACATTTCTGGGGGTCCTTGACATGAATAAGGTTGAGCACCACTGACACAGAAACATGGGGTTTTCAGAAAACTGTTAGGATTATCCGTTAGAGCACTGTGTGTAACAACCCATGCTAAAATTCTACTACTAGACCCCCAGTCTAAATAAGACACATACAAAATGTCTCTTAAACAGTAGGTCAATTAGTGTGAATAGCATAGCGAAAGAGAACGAGGTACAGTAGAAGCACACCAATTACTCTTTAGTTAATTGGGGAGTGTAAAAGTCCCATAAAAATCCATAAAAAACACATAAATAAAGAATAGGGGTATATAATAACTGTAAATGGGTTATTAAACAGCAGGTCCATGTTGAATAACCGTTCACACTCACACACACACACACACACACACACACACACACACACACACACACACACACACACACACACACACACACACACACACACACACACACACACACACACACACACACACACACACACACACACAATATATATAAATGTGCTTTGCTATCAGACACATTAATCACCTATATAGATTACGTTTCACACCAACGTCTAAAGATTAATACGAATAAATAAAAACGTTCAGAGTTCAGAACGGTTGTATATTAGCCAATATGGGGTTTTAAAGCGTACAGAATGTCCATATTGAACAGCTTCTGGTGGAGAGTAGACCGCATTGAGTGAGCACTTGACCCAGAAAATACAATAGGAACCGTACTCAATACACAGAAAGAGAGTGCTGTGAACACCACTCAATACAACAGATTGCGTGCGTGCGTGCGTGCGTGCGTGCGTGCGTGCGTGCGTGCGTGCGTGCGTGCGTGCGTGCGTGCGTGCGTGCGTGCGAATTGTGTACCTGTCTGTTTGTCTCCATCACCTGATGATTGCTGCACAGTAAGCACTCCAAAGTGAATGTACCATCACAGCTGCAGTTATTTCATAATTAATTCATGTTCACTGGGAGCTATTGGGAAAAGAGGGGTTCTCTATGTGCGTGCGTGCGTGCGTGCGTGCGTGCGTGCGTGCGTGCGTGCGTGTGTGTGTGTGTGTGCGTGTATTTGTGTGTTGTGTCAGTGTGGGCTACAGGTCTAGACTCACAAGTCAGTCTCTAAACATTTTGTTCAAATAGATTTCTCAATCGCCCCCACATGGGTGGAAAAGAGTTTTTTTAAACTGCATTGCAGAACCCACCCAAAGCATTTAGAGTGGTCCTTCATTTTGGGGTAGTGACGGTCAGTGTTAATTTTTGTTTGCTAAGACAAATCTGTAAGGATATCAAAAATATATATTTGTGTAAGTCTAAGGCAGCAGGAGGGCTATTAGCCAATTTTAATGCACTATCCTATTGGCACGACTGTCTGCCAGCAGGTCATGTAAATAGACCAGCTTGGCTTCAAGATGGAGATGGCTTCAGTTGGTGCTACAGTTGGGTGCCACCGATATTGTCCCTTATTATTTGACCCATTTAGGCCTGACCTCAAAATTTTAAAAAATCCTTCTAAATCCTCCAGTTTTCTGAAATAAATATTTTCACGATTTTTCAAAAATAGCAGACCTACAAGCTCGTAGCGCGCCACTCGGTGGTGCGCTACGAGCTTGTAGATCTGCTATTTTTCAATAGCTAAATTATAACATAATGTTTAAAACACCAAAAGGGGTTCCCGCCCAAAATGGGTTAACTGTCCTTTTGCGCAGATCACGCAAACCTCAACAAAAAGAAAAGGACAATATCGATGGCCTCCAACTGTACCTCTCTTCCTGCTTTGCTTAATAACCCAGCCAAGCGTAAATCACCACCGTACATAGCCAAGTTAGCCAACCCTATTATACTTAACTCTTTAAAAAATCTGGACACAAATTCAGGCATTTCTTAATAAATTCTAAGGTGCGCCCGGGGAGAGAGATTTGGATACTGCAATTTGCTGAAGATGTTTGGGAGTCAATTCTGGGTAATATTCATTCCAACACTGTAAATGCCAGACACACTTTGGTTCAGTTCAAAGTGGTCACAGACTACACTACTCGAAGTCAAGGCTTCATGCCACGCTGACGTGGGCGTACGTACGCCAAAACCCACGCTCCAATTTACACTCCATTGATAAATGAGGGCCTATAAGACTAAATCAGAATTTGCCGTCATGTCAGTACCACTGGATCAAGGTCATGTATTTATTTCTTGTCATTTGATACTAAAATGAAAACACAATTGGCCTGTGTTCAATATTGGCCTGTGTTGCGTCTCCTCACTGGCAGGTGAGCCAGTAGGCAGGTTAACCCATTTTGGGCGGGAACCCCTTTTGGTATTTTAAACATTGTTATAATTTAGCTATTGAAAAATAGCAGATCTACAAGCTCATAGCGCGCCACCGAGTGGCGCGCTACGAGCTTGTAGGTCTGCTATTTTTGAAAAATCGTAAAAATATTTATTTCAGAAAACTGGAGGATTTAGAAGGATTTTTTTAAATTTTGAGGTCAGGCCTAAATGGGTCAAATGATAAGGGACAATATCGGTGGCACCCAACTGTATACAACAGCAGTGAAAACACACAGACGTGTGTTGGGAGGAATTCATTGGCCACTGGAAAAAGACAGGGCGAAAACAGGGCAAGGGAAAATGCTAGCCCCCCCCCCCCCCGCCCTCTTCTTGCACTATTATGCTCAAATTGCTGTTCTATATATGGAACATAAAATACTGTGAACGTTCTCAATGTTTACGTAACTTTGCTACTACAGAGAAAACATGGACGTGTACATAATGTTACTCTTTTTGTGAGTGATGCAACCTCCTATAGACAGCTATGTGTGTCCCTGTCCGTCCCTGGGTTCCTGGCTGGCTGTGTCCGAGCACGAAAATAGCGTTTGGTTGGTTTTCACCACCAAGTGTCACTGTTGCGCAGCCGCACGCACGCACGCACGCACGCACGCACGCACGCACGCACGCACGCACGCACGCACGCGCACACGCACACGCGCACACACACACACACACGCACACACACACACAAACTGTTTATATGATTATTTCGGGTGTGACAGTACAGTACAGGGACCCCCTGGGGACCCCCACACGGTAACTCTGTCACCAAACTGACCAAACTGTCTCAATTTCCTGGTACCACATTGAATCTGGCCATGACAATTTACATGAGGAGCGTTTTCTGTACGTGTATCTGCGAGTGCGTGCGTGCGTGCGTGCGTGCGTGCGTGCGTGCGTGCGTGCGTGCGTGCGTGCGTGCGTGCGTGCGTGCGTAGTTGAGGTGACATGTTTATCTGTCGCTGCATGTGGGAGTATAAAGTTTCCTGGCTGTGTGTCTGTCAAAGCTGCAGCTGCTATATTTCTATATGCTCTGCGTTGACATTCCCACAGATTGCTCTGCCATTTCCCAAGTGAAATGAAGACGACGGTGGCTGACATGGAACTAAGGATGCATATCCACAATATCTATAGCTGTTGGAAAATGGTATGTCCAATCCACGCCTAAAGAATGACTTGTACATCTTAGTGTAAGATCATTTCACTTCTACCTACCATTTATTTTATTTTTTATTTTTTTTGAGTGGTGCAACCACTCCTATGTGTGTGGGTGGGTGGCTGGCTGGCTGGGTGTCTGGGTGAGTATGAGTACGAAAACCGCATGGTTGTTTTTCACTACCTGTGCGCAACCTAACACACACACACACGCACATATTAACTGTATGCTTTCGGGTGTGCCAGTACAGTGACAGTACAGTACAGTAGAGGGACCCCCACACGGTAACTCTGTCATTTCTCAACCGTTTCAGACACGGGCGGCTCGCCGGAATCGGCCGGCACCCTGGGTGCGTTCCTGTGGGTCTGGAACTTCCGACCCCCACATGGAGTTGCAACACTCACTTCACACGGGTGTGATTTTTTGTCTCCACCAGCCGAAAGGCATGGCAGAGACTATCTTTTGCACCCTGTCTGTTCGTGTGTCCGTCCGTCCGTCAGACTCTGTCCTTCTGTCTGTGTACAGCTATCTCCGGTACCGTTGTCCCAATCGCAGCGAAACTGTGCACACACACACACACACACTGCCTGCATGCCAGAGCAGAACCTCTGCCCCACGTGGGCCTGTTATAGCGCCACCATGATGCAGATTTTTGACAGTATACTGCTTTGTCCAAACATCACGCAAATCGGTACACATATATATAATAGTCAGTAAACTAAAGTGGTCTTTCGTATTTTTCATATTCCATTGGCTAAGATTGGCTTCCAAAGTTTGCAAGGGTGGTCAGTTTTGAACGAAATTCCTCAAATCATGAGCACGGCGTGCAAGGAAGAAATGCCACATGAAAATGTACAAATCGGTGCACATGAACTCTATAGTCAAGTGATCAAGATCAAGATCGATCCGTCCGTTTTTTTCACATTCCATCCTGATTGACAAATTCCGAACATTGCCGGCCCACAATAACCTACCTGACCTGTGCTCCGAGCCTCCGGGGAGCATTTTTATTTCTCGGTATGTCTTGTCGAAAGGACTGCGTGACAAAGTATAAATCCCTCCTCTGTCTCTCTCTATAGCACTGCACCAGCCCCTGCAATGCTTTACTAGATAGAGCTGAACGAACACATTGTAATGTCAAAACGTAACTTCCAGGTGCTATACTGGATGTGCCAATTGTGCCAGGCCATTCTTTAGCAACTTCTCGTGGGCTAAAAATGGCCCAGAGCAGCATTGCAGCAAGTATGCAGTGATCAAATAAATGGTGCATTACAGTCACCCATTCACACACACGCACACACATTCATACATACACCGATGGCGGCGGAAACCATCCGAGGCACCAACCTGCACATCGGGAGCAATTTGGGCTTCAGCGTCTTGCTCAAGGACATTTTGAACTCTGGGGGGGGAACCCAGGATTGAACCGGACCCATCCGGCCACTCTACCCCTGAGCCACTGCCGCCCCTCATTAACCCATTCTTGACGGGAACCCCTTTTGGTGTTTTAACTAAGCATTATGTTCAGGGGTGCACACAAGCGGTACGCCAGTGCGCATGCGTCGTCAAAATTCATTCTGCGCTGTCAATCAAGCGCCGGGAAGCGCATCTGCGTACCAACAGCTGGCGCCGCCCAGAATGATTATTATGGCCAGAATACTAGTAAAATCTGTAGCGAGAGCATTTCCCACCGACTGCCACTCAAAGTACGTCTTGCACAAGTGCACTGGCCATTGTGGCCAATCACAGCGCGTCCTTACTCAAACGAGGGAGGATCCATTTCCATTTTCATGCTGCTCGCTGCTGGGAGGAGGGCGGTTCGGTTGACAGGAGTTTACTACTGAGAAATCCTGACACAAATGGTTCGGCTTCTCCGTTTCAGATGTGGAGCAAACTAAAAAGTAAAAGTTGTAAAAGGGTATGCTTTGGATGCTTTGCACTCTTCCCATTCGCCGCTTTGCTTATGTTTGTTTTCCGGGTACTGGAGCAAGTTGCTCGTGTGCGATGCCGTCTCTCACAGCCTAGGCAGTGGGCACCGTAGCCTGGCTAATAAGCCAGACTCAAATCACACTGTCGCGATTCGGTCTGGCTTATAGGCACCAGCCACTGACTTTTTACGGGTACAGGTTTTAGTTCCGACAGTGGGAAGAGTGCAAAGCATTGCGGACTGGCACTGCTGCTGCAGCCTGCACAACATGAAGCTTATCAACATGACAACACCGTGTCCCGACATACTGTCCCTTATTATCGTAAAGTCGGGTAGTGTACACTGTTTATTTTTGCACCGAGGCGCCATGTGTGTCTAACTGTCTGAGTCTGACTGTACGTTGCCTCGGTAAAAACAAAAGGGAAGCCTGACGTCTAGATTTTTTTTTATAATGGTATGAATCTAGAGTTGCAATACCCTCCATTGACTCACCAGTCCCCACCTATACAATAAATATAGTTTTTCTATAAGTTATTCATGCATCCCTCTTATCCATCCGGCGAGACGGGTCGCCGCATTTTAGGAGCACCAAGTAACTCCTCCAGGTACTCCCCTGAGTACTAGACCAAAAAAGTTGTGTGCACCCCTGATTATGTTATACTTTAGCTATTGAAAAATAGCAGATCTACAAGCTCGTAGCGCGCCACCGAGTGGCGCGCTACGAGCTTGTAGGTCTGCTATTTTTGAAAAATCGTAAAAATGCGGCACAAATCTTTGAACATATATTCTTTCAGACTTCTTTTCCAGGCCTAAATGGGTTAACTAACATTACTGATAACACACAGTAATGTGCCATTTGTGGAGTTATTATTTGAACATTATTCTAATAAACCAAGGGGGTAACAATAAACAGTAACTATACACACCGACACGCCACAAAGATTGAACACAGACTGTATTATGTGTTAATTCATAGTTCGTATTACGACCCCTTAATGTCCCCATGTATATACTTTGCGGACCCGTGCTGTCATTGTGCCCTGTTCTTTTATTGGACAGTAAAGTGTCTAAAATGTTATGTATATCATACAGTATCTGTATATTAGCAGCTACAGTACATTACTGATTTCAGATGTACAGTATAGTATATTTTGTCTGTGTGTGTGTGTGTGTGTGTGTGTGTGTGTGTGTGTGTGTGTGTGTGTGTGTGTGTGTGTGTGTGTGTGCGCGCGCGTGTGCGTGTGCGTGTGCGTGTGTGTGTGTGCGTGCGTGCGTGCGTGCGTGCGTGCGTGCGTGCGTGCGTGCGTGCGTGCGTGCGTGCGACGGCGTGCGTGCGTGTAATCAGGTGGGAGTGTGAAATTGGTTCGTCTATCTGTTGCTGCCAAGCCTGCCGCTGTTTCTAAGCTGTCTGGCTCTGGCTCGGTCATCATCATTTGTATTAGTGTCAGCTGTGTCTGAGGAATTAGTGCCTTCGTGCCTTGCCTATAGCATTGGATTGTAGTGTCATCATAACCAATTTCACAGCCACATATTATGCATTATATGAGTAAATCCCTACATGTGTCCTTTGTAAGAGATGAATTTTCATTACAGTCTAACCCAGAAAAAAAACTATATTGGGATTTATTGCCAGCAAGAAAGCTGAACTCAGCCATTTTGAAGACACTGAATTAAAGTTTGTGTGGCCTGCACAACTATACCGTTGGACAAACGGCACTGCAGTAATTCAGCAAACAAACCAATGTTGTATTTCTATATATCAAGATATAGTATATACATAGTTAAATGTACCAAATATACTGCATGTCATTCTGGAATCTAACCTAAAATATGCTACCTACTGCATATCATAGTCAATATCTGTGTATGTGTAATGTGCATATGCCCGAAAACAAAAAGCAACAAAAGTGTTGAGTATATAATGTATAATAAGCCTAAACATGGAGGATCGCACTCAGAAATAAAAGCTTGTTATTGTTCCATACGCGTCAAGATGAGTGTGTGCACGCTTTGATCACAACATAATGTTGCATTACCTCCCTAATAATAATAATAATAACCTTATTTATATAGCACTTTTCTCATGTGTCACAAAGTGCTGCACAAACATAAGACTAAGAATACACAGAAAAGAAGAAATTCACAAAGCTGATGAAACGAGTGAAAATAAAACGAGCTAACACAAATGAAACCGTGAGCAAAAGGTAATGAAACAAAGCAAAGGTTATTTACCGGAATGATTTCTGGTGATTTAAACAATATAAGGGAATCAGTGAGGCGGATATTGTCTCATTCCAGAGCCTATAGGAGCTCTGGAATCACGTTAGTAGTGCAAATTACGGACGTTTAGGATAGCCTTGCCTGACACAGGGAAGTTCATAGGGGGCAAGAGATGTAACGAGGACCCTTTCGAGCCTTAAACGTAATTAAAAATTGATTCTAAAAACAACCGGAAGCAGGTGAAGTGTTGCGTGCGTGCGTGCGTGCGTGCGTGCGTGCGTGCGTGCGTGCGTGCGTGCTTGCGTGCGTGCGTGCGTGCGTGCGTGCGTGCGTGCGTGCGTGCGTGCGTGCGTCTCCTCTCAGCTCACCAATATTGGGGGCGACCAGGGCCACGGGGTTGAGGTAGGTGAGTTTCATGTTCTGGGCCAGGTTCTGAGCGTACTGCTCCAGCAGTTCAGCCAGGCCTGCCGGACCACCCTGGACGTGACTCTGACTCTGGGCCAGAGCGCGCCACAGGCCCGTAGTGCCAGGACCCAGTAGTCCACTGCTGCCCCGCACGATGTTCTGAAGAAGAAGGAAAAAAAAAGACACATTTGTGATCAAGGGAGAGAATGACATGAAGAGAGGACGAGGAAACTCAATCCATTCCATAGACACAGCTATAGAGCGTCGCAGTCCCGCCCCCTCGAGAGACCCGGAAAATAAATCCCCGTTCATTTTCCTCATAGACTTTTCAGAAGGTATTTATTTAAAGACGTTTACGCCGCGGACAAAGCCAACTCTTGTCGTGACAAATCATGACAACAAACACAATTTTTCGGGCTGAACAAATAATTAGAGAGAAGAAGAAAACAGCAGATTTATTCTTT
Organism: Electrona antarctica; assembly: GCF_951216825.1. Taxonomy (NCBI): domain Eukaryota; kingdom Metazoa; phylum Chordata; class Actinopteri; order Myctophiformes; family Myctophidae; genus Electrona; species Electrona antarctica. The sequence goes on from NC_136807.1 coordinate 49,315,741, forward strand.
GTAATTATTTGTTTGGTCCAAAATATTGTGTTTGTTGTCATGATTTGTCACGACAAGAGTTGGCTTCGTACGATGCTTATAAGGTCTGAAATGAAATGTCTATGGGAAAAATGCATTGGGAACTATTTCCTGGGCCTGGCGTCGTCATGAAAGGGGGCGGGACTGCGACGCTCTATAGTAATGCAAATTACTGCAAAGTTCGATCCCGGGCTCCCAAAGAGTTGGGGTTGAAGTGTCCTTGAGCAACACACTGAACCCCTAATTGCTCCCGATGAGCAGGTTGGTGCCTTGCATGGTTTCCTCGGCCATCAGTGTATGAATGTGTGTGTGAATGGGTGTAATGCACAATCTATAAGCACCTTGGATAAAGGAGCTATACAAATGCACCATTTACCATTTAGTTCTTATGGACCACTTTTGTACTTCAGGCCTGTACAGAGAGCAGGGACGTGCACACATAGATATCAAAGGGGGGCTTCAGCCCCTGCCCTTTTACCCGTCTGTAAAACAACTGCTCTCTCCAGACCATGAATGCAGAATTTACTAAAGAAATGCAGTCCTGCCTGGAGTCCTGCCTGGAGTCCTGTCTGGAGTCCTGCCTCAAAGCAGACCAGAGGTAGAAAACTGTCGTTCCCTGATGTCATCGCTAGGGAAGTCTGGCGTAATATTGTGAAATCCCCGATCTCGACCGCGGTCGAAAAATGATGATGATGAAAGAAATGCAAATGCCCTCCTCTCCTTTCCATGCCATACCGGAATAAGGCAGCATTCAGGAGAATTGTTTTTTTTTTCTCCGAAGTCTCCTGAACTAATTTGTTTCGAAATCCATGTCGTACAACCGCATCTCCAGTAGATAAAGAGTGCAGGCTTTGCGCCCCGGAAATAGCTGATCAACAAGCTCTCAACGCGTCGCAACGCGTCGCAGCGCGACGCGTTGAGAGCTTGTAGATCAGCTATTTTGGGGCAAAAGTGCCCCTTTCAGCCCCTGCCTCTCTCTAACACTCTCTGCACGTGCCTGCACAGAGAGGCCTATTAGACGTTACACAGTGCAAAGTGAAATAGCTGATCTACAAGCTCTCAACACGTCGCAGCGCGACACGTTGAGAGCTTATAGATCTGCTATTTACACAGTGCAAAGTGAAATAGTGAAATGGCCAGATGGCCAGAGTGTATCTATGGGAGAGAAATGACAGAGGGACCGGGGGGGAGGGGGGGGGGGGAGCAGATGGGTGGGGATTATACAGCATAAAAGAAAAACTAGAGGAGCAGACAAAGATTGGGAAAAAAGCTGCAGTGTAGCGCCGTCGCGGTCTGACGACTTTCTATTCGTCTCATTTCTATCCTTATTCTCGTTGTCGTTTAGTTAGACGTAACATACTCCAGATTGACGCCTGGTTTGCGAGCGAGTGTTGCCGACACAAAACAACAGATCTACTACATCTCACGAAGCGACACGCTTGTGAGCTCGTAGATGGGCTCGTTTAGGTGCACGAAACGGCACGCCACAAAATATAAATCAGGCAATGATTCATCTCATAAGCCAGCAGTGTCTTAATATGGTTAAATTAAAGCATTGTAAGCCATTCAACATTACACCCAATTCACCCAATTCATCCAGTTTATAGTGAATGTAATGTACTTAGGCTGCAAATACTATTTTCCATTCCATTTAAACCAATTTTTGCAAGCTTGTAACGGACTAAGCCCATTATTCTATTGGTGATGTAGACCAGCTGGGGTTCCCAACCTTTCTATTACCACGTGCCGGCTGCCAGTTCATACAATGTCCGTGGACCGCCATGGCCCCTGCTTGCTTTCTTTCTTTCTTTCTTTCTTTCTTTCTTTCTTTCTTTCTTTCTGTCTTTCTTTCTTTCTTCCTTCCTTCTCCTCCTCTGTATGCGAGTGCTGCTCCTACAGCTTTTTTTTGAGTGGTGTAAACCACTCCTACAACTGGCTTTGTTAGTCTGTCTGTCTGTCTGTCTGTCTGTCTGTCTGTCTGTCTGTCTGTGCAAAAGAAATGAGCATGGTTGATGCTGATTGGTTGATGCTGATTTCATTACGTCAGAACACAGCTGATCAGGCTATATAATACCTTACACCACTCAGTTCACACGGGTGTGATTTTTTGTTTTACATTTCACAACACCGAGGTCTAACCCATTTAGGCCTGACGTCGAAATAAATAAAAAGTCTTCTGAAAGAATATTCAAAGATTTGTGCCGCATTTTCACGATTTTTCAAAAATAGCAGACCTACAAGCTCGTAGCGCGCCACTCGGTGGCGCGCTATGAGCTTGTAGATCTGCTATTTTTCAATAGCTAAATAATGCTTATAGTTAAAACACCAAAACGGGTTCCCGCCCAAAATGGTCTAATGGCCACATGTCACGTGAGATTTAGCTATTTTGTTGTCAGAAACGGCAAGAACCGGAACAGCTCTGCTGCAATAGAGACTCACTTTGGTGATAACACCGGTGGCTATGTGATTATTTTATTCAGTATAATGCACACTCACACACACGCACGCACACACACACACACACACACACACACACACACACACACACACACACACACACACACACACACACACACACACACACACACACACACACACACACACACACACACACACACACACACACACACACACACACACGCACACACAGGAAGAAATTCCAGTCGTTTATTTCACACACTGCGGGGTGTAGTAGTTATACTGCTAATGTGTTGCTATGGCAACGCATAACACACCTTGTGTGTTTTGCCACAGATATCTATGTTGTTACTGTAGCCAATGTTTAAAGGAAAATGTCATTTCGCACACAGAGTATATGGGGTGCCTCTATTACTGCTAATGTATTACTATAGCAACAGCTAATACACCTTGTTATAGCCACAAACAACGTATTTGGCAATATGCCGCTTGGTGACTGTGTTATTGGCCGAGGCAAAAGGCAAAGCAAAGGTCAGGGAGAATGTCACACGTTGCCATTATTGCCAGTGCAGTTACCATAGCAACCCATGAGCCACCTTGTTAACCAACGACAATATATTGATCTCTCACGGATCGCTATACAGTCCGCGGCGCCAACTGGGACTTCACTCGGTGTGTGCTAGCTACTCAGTTGTTCATTTATATTCCAGAAGAGCTGAGAGCGGTGACATCATCATAGGCACAGAGAGAGGAAAGACAGTGGGCTTTGAACTGGAGCCAGAGAACATGTGTGGCTTCACAATCATTATTATTGTTATTACACCCGCGACAGGCACCAAATAATGAGTTCCCTTATATGCAAATACTGTGTATGTGTAACCTAACCGAGCGGCCGTGGTTGTCCTACTACTATTGGAACTAGTGCGACAGCACTACTATTGAAAGTACTTGTAATAGCACTACTATTGAAAGTACTAGTAATAGCACTACTATTGGAACTAGTGCGACAGCACTACTATTGAAAGTACTAGTAATAGCACTACTATTGGAACTAGTGCGACAGCACTACTATTGAAAGTACTTGTAATAGCACTACTATTGAAAGTACTTGTAATAGCACTACTATTGAAAGTACTAGTAATAGCACTACTATTGAAAGTACTTGTAATAGCACTACTATTGAAAGTACTAGTAATAGCACTACTATTGGAACTAGTGCGACAGCACTACTATTGAAAGTACTAGTAATAGCACTACTATTGGAACTAGTGCGACAGCACTACTATTGAAAGTACTTGTAATAGCACTACTATTGAAAGTACTTGTAATAGCACTACTATTGAAAGTACTAGTAATAGCACTACTATTGAAAGTACTTGTAATAGCACTACTATTGAAAGTACTAGTAATAGCACTACTATTGAAAGTACTAGTAATAGCACTACTATTGGAACTAGTGCGACAGCACTACTATTGAAAGTACTAGTAATAGCACTACTATTGAAAGTACTAGTAATAGCACTACTATTGGAACTAGTGCGACAGCACTACTATTGAAAGTACTAGTAATAGCACTACTATTGGAACTAGTGCGACAGCACTACTATTGAAAGTACTAGTAATAGCACTACTATTGGAACTAGTGCGACAGCACTACTATTGAAAGTACTTGTAATAGCACTACTATTGAAAGTACTTGTAATAGCACTACTATTGAAAGTACTTGTAATAGCACTACTATTGAAAGTACTAGTAATAGCACTACTATTGAAAGTACTTGTAATAGCACTACTATTGAAAGTACTAGTAATAGCACTACTATTGAAAGTACTAGTAATAGCACTACTATTGGAACTAGTGCGACAGCACTACTATTGAAAGTACTAGTAATAGCACTACTATTGGAACTAGTGCGACAGCACTACTATTGAAAGTACTAGTAATAGCACTACTATTGAAAGTACTAGTAATAGCACTACTATTGGAACTAGTGCGACAGCACTACTATTGAAAGTACTAGTAATAGCACTACTATTGGAACTAGTGCGACAGCACTACTATTGAAAGTACTAGTAATAGCACTACTATTGGAACTAGTGCGACAGCACTACTATTGAAAGTACTTGTAATAGCACTACTATTGAAAGTACTTGTAATAGCACTACTATTGAAAGTACTAGTAATAGCACTACTATTGAAAGTACTAGTAATAGCACTACTATTGGAACTAGTGCGACAGCACTACTATTGAAAGTACTTGTAATAGCACTACTATTGAAAGTACTTGTAATAGCACTACTATTGAAAGTACTAGTAATAGCACTACTATTGAAAGTACTAGTAATAGCACTACTATTGAAAGTACTTGTAATAGCACTACTATTGAAAGTACTAGTAATAGCACTACTATTGAAAGTACTTGTAATAGCACTACTATTGAAAGTACTAGTAATAGCACTACTATTGAAAGTACTAGTAATAGCACTACTATTGGAACTAGTGCGACAGCACTACTATTGAAAGTACTAGTAATAGCACTACTATTGAAAGTACTAGTAATAGCACTACTATTGGAACTAGTGCGACAGCACTACTATTGAAAGTACTAGTAATAGCACTACTATTGGAACTAGTGCGACAGCACTACTATTGAAAGTACTAGTAATAGCACTACTATTGGAACTAGTGCGACAGCACTACTATTGAAAGTACTTGTAATAGCACTACTATTGAAAGTACTTGTAATAGCACTACTATTGAAAGTACTAGTAATAGCACTACTATTGAAAGTACTAGTAATAGCACTACTATTGGAACTAGTGCGACAGCACTACTATTGAAAGTACTAGTAATAGCACTACTATTGAAAGTACTTGTAATAGCACTACTATTGAAAGTACTAGTAATAGCACTACTATTGGAACTAGTGCGATTGTACTACTATTGAAAGTACTAGTAATAGCACTACTATTGGAACTAGTGCGACAGTACTACTATTGAAAGTACTTGTAATATACAGTAGCACTGCTGTCGGGAGGAAACCTCATAACTCCATTTTTGAGGTTTTTCATTTTTCGGCATAAATCAGTGCTATCGAACACCCTTTACGTCTGTGTGTTGTTTCGAAGATATTGAACCAATGGAAAGTAGTAAAAAGTGCTGGACAAAACCTCTTAACTCCATTGGACCCTCAAAATGTCTGCTAAAGCAACTAACTCACACCACCTCTCCCCCTCTCATGGAAGTAGTTGACAATATATAAAGTTACAACACCAACTTTGATGAGGCTGTATTGCTTTGTTGTAAAAAATATATGGTTTTCTTAATTTCCTGAAAAAATTATATTTTTAATTTCCTGAAAAATAAACATTTTGGAGTTATGAGGTTTCCTCCCGACAGCAGAGATATATAGTATACCCCACCCAGGGCTCTCAGGTGGGCTGACCAGTCACTACTAACTGTCCGTACTGTACAACCAACAAAAGACCGTTCTTTTGCTGCTGCCGCTGCCCCCGCACTCTGGAACAACCTACCTCTCCCCATCCCATCTGCCCAGTCCATCCAGGTTTTCAAATCTCCACACACACACACACACACACACACACACACACGCACAGGAAGACATTCCAGTCGTTTATTTCACACACTGCGGGGTGTAGTAGTTCTACTGCTAATGCGTTTCTATGGCAACGCATAACACACCTTGTGTGTTTTGCCACAGATATCTATGTTGTTACTGTAGCCAATGTTTAAAGGAAAATGTCATTTCGCACACAGAGTATATGGGGTGTCTCTATTACTGCTAATGTATTACTATAGCAACACCTAATACACTTTGTTATAGCCACAAACAACGTATTTGGCAATATGCCGCTTGGTGACTGTGTTATTGGCCGAGGCAAAAGGCAAAGCAAAGGTCAGGGAGAATGTCATCCCATCTGCCCAGTCCATCGAGGTTTTCAAATCTCTACACTGAAAGCACACCTTTTCTCTTTGGCATTTAATTGTACCGGGATCGTATTATTTTAAATTATGTCCTTTATTTACCTGTGTTTTTTTTATTATGTTCTTTTTGTCTGTGAGCCGATGGGCGCTGCACGGTGATGCTCTGCTTGTTTCAGCCTGTAACGTACTTTGGTCAACCCCTTTCTGGGTGGGAACCCCTTTTGGTGTTTGAAGCATTCCGTTATACTTTAGCTATTGAAAAATAGCAGATCTACAAGCTCGTAGCGCGGCAGCGAGTGCCGTGCCAAGAGCTTGTAGATCTGCTATTTTTGAAAAATCGTGAAAATGTGGTGCAAATCATTGAATATATATATTCTTTCAGAGCGAACTTTTTTAACTCAAATCTTTGCTTCTGGGGGAGTCCATGGAACTACATATTTTCAGATTGGGGTCGGCGACCAAATACATATATTTTTGGGGGTCCTTGACATGAAAATATTTGAGAACCACTGACATAGAAACATGGACAGGATTTAGAAGACATTTGTAGAATCGGCCTCAGGTCTAAATGGGTTAAATGTGCTATATAAATAAAGTTTGATTTGATTTGATTTGAATATGACTGCTATTACTTCAACTATTGCTGCTGCTGCTGCTACTACTACAACAAACGTTGCTGCGAATTGTATGATTAATATTGTGCTGCTGCTGTGCTGGGATTATTACTGCTACCTCCACTTCCACTATTAATTCAACTGTCAACGCCGCTAAAATTACAGTAATATGAAACCTACTGCATTTCATATGACACGGAAGGCGCTGTTTTGAGCTGAGAGATCTGAGCTGTGTAATGGCAGTTTTAGAATGCCAATTCTACTATTCAATAAGAACTATAATTGTATTCCATTCGGTCAAATAGGATGAAACAATCATTCACTACGCAGTCAAACCAACCAACAGCTGTCAATCTGACAGCTGTCACTATTACCTCTACCTACTTGGGTGTGTTCTCAAATTAGTTTGTTTCCTGCTTGCCTCCAACTATCCCCCATTTAGACTATGTCTAAATGTCGTCAGCAAAGGTATACTTATTTGTGTGTCACCCTTATCTTTAGCGCAGATCCTTATATGAACATTTTGTATAGCATCTCTGTTATCCCATTTAGAGTAGTTTCCTGTCTGTCAGCAAACACCATGAACAACACCATGAACGGAGATGTTGTAACACCACCTGTTATTATCTGTCCATGTCCTGTTGTATTTGAATAAAACACCTGTCACTGACTGTCAATTTGGGGGTGTGTGGTTGGGAAATAAAGGGGAGGGAAAGGAACAACTTGAGAGAGGAACAGGGTGATGCTTGACTTTTGACTGTACTACGATGCGCAACCAGGCGACCATTCTGCTGTACTGAGATGATCGAAACGAATAAAGAACGATGATTGACAATATGCCAGACTCCTTGATGCTGTGTCATGCCTTCACCTCCCTCTGCTGATTGCCAATGATGGGACCTCATAATTTCCTTAACAAATGGTGTGTGAGCAGGGTATTTCAGAAAAATGGCATCAGCGTTGGCCAGACGGGTCATTAACAAATGGCGCTGTGAGCAGGGTCGATATTTCGTCTTCACCATAGATGAGTACTTGGAAAAAAACCGGAAGGAACGAATAAAGGAACTCCTCATTTAACACCCCGTCCCCAAAATGGCAAGAGGGGGAGGGGTCATTGGTACAGCCTATGTGTGGGTTAGTTAAAAGGAATACATTTATAGTTTTGCAAATAAATTAATATGGATCTAAGTAATTATTCAAAAGTGAGTGTTTCAAGGTGTTAAAATCAATAGTGTGAAATCAATCATTTATGATGGTTTAACAAGGTTAAACGTCTAATATTATTTTATCTCCTGTCAATTATTCTGGTATTTACTAGGTAGCACTAGGCCTTTAGTATAGTTCCTTTCTCTTAAATACTCCGAGCTGGTGAAAGTCCCTCGTCAATATTTGAAAGCAAAAAATCGAATCTAGTGTATGGTAAATACTCCGAGCTGGTGACAGTCCCTCGTCAATATTTATTGAACGCTAACTTAAGTAATATAATACAGAAAATGTTGAACGAATGGAGATAATATTTAGACAGAGAAAACCTCACCTTGTTCACATTAGCAACAGTTTAATTTGAATTAATTCGATATTGGAAAAAACAAATGTCTGATTTACAGCTTCCTTTCTCTCTCTTTCTCTGTCCAGCTGGCAGAATGGGGGGGGGGAGGAAAGGTATTTGTGTGTTTGTGGGAATGACGCAGTGACGCAGGGCCGATATTTCGTCTTCACCATAGATGAGTACTTGGAAAAAAAAACGACGATTTTAAAAATGGGGGCAAGGCAGAGCCGAAAGAAACTTCGACAAGAAATGAGCGACGCACAGCAAAGGGAGGCGATACTTCGACTCCAACTAGAGGACCAGAAAAAGCTAATCGACCAGGCAGAGTCACGTGTGACACTCCTGGAACAAGAACTTCAAACTGCGGCGTTACTACTACACGCCAACACAACCAACCACCCGGACCAAGCCAACTACGCCGAAACAACCATTCCTGTCAACGATGAAGATGATAGCTACTACAACGACCAAAGAAGAGACACACAACTCCACGTGTCCCTACCAAACAACAACTATTATGCCGACCGCAACCACAACAGAGACCAGCCAGAACCAGACTTTCAAATGACCAAACACAGAGGAAAAGAAATGACCAATCAACTGAGCGGCTTCCAGCTAGACCACATCAGCGAGCCTACCCCAAGACCAAGACAACACCCACCGCCGTGGGAAGCCTGGCGTAACCAGCCTGGCAACCCAGGACCATACCACAGCCGACCAGTGAGAGGACAAGTACAAACCCGAGCCAGGGTTGATGCTGTACTCCAGGAAAGGAAGGACAGAAGAAGACGGCAACTAAACCACGCACGCCACATGGGAGAGGATGAAGCCAGCGCAGCCAACACCATTCCTGTCAACGACTTGTGCTATTACTGTGGCCAGACAGGTCATATGAAACGTTGGTGTCCACTGAACCATGCTGCTGTATTACGCCGCACAGCAACGACGGGCCAGCAAATCAATTTTGGCTAAAGAAAACAAACTACGAAAGGGTAAATACAATTGAAAATAACTAGATCTTTAGTTTGTAATTTACCCTATGTGATTTAATCTATTTAGTCTTACATGTGCAAGTAGTGAACTACAAAAGTTTTGATAAACTACTAAAAATCTAATCTAAATTTTAATCTAACTAGACTCCAATCTAAAATTTGTAAAAGTGTAGGCAAGAACAACAATGTTAGAAAATCCTAAAATAGGATGATAAGATATTGGAATTCATTTCCACGCACATATACTGTACTAAAGGAACTCCTCATTTAACACCCCGTCCCCAAAATGGCAAGAGGGGGAGGGGTCATTGGTACAGCCTATGTGTGGGTTAGTTAAAAGGAATACATTTATAGTTTTGCAAATAAATTAATATGGATCTAAGTAATTATTCAAAGTGAGTGTTTCAAGGTGTTAAAATCAATAGTGTGAAATCAATCATTTATGATGGTTTAACAAGGTTAAACGTCTAATATTATTTTATCTCCTGTCAATTATTCTGGTATTTACTAGGTAGCACTAGGCCTTTAGTATAGAAAACAGAGAGAAAGGATTTATTTTCGGGGTGAGATCTGAAAAAAAAATCGAATCTAGTGAGCTTACGAAAGTTAAATAGTTCCTTTCTCTTAAATACTCCGAGCTGGTGACAGTCCCTCGTCAATATTTGAAAGTCAATGGTAAATACTCCGAGCTGGTGACAGTCCCTCGTCAATATTTATTTAACGCTAACTTAAGTAATATAATACAGAAAATGTTGAACGAATGGAGATAATATTTAGACAGAGAAAACCTCACCTTGTTCACATTAGCAACAGTTTAATTTGAATTAATTCGATATTGGAAAAAACAAATGTCTGATTTACAGCCTTCCTCTCTCTCTCTTTCTCTGTCCAGCTGGCAGAATGGGGGGGGGAGGAAAGGTATTTGTGTGTTTGTGGGTAACTGAGTTAAAAGTAGCAGAGAGCCTAAACTGCAGGATTTGGTCACACATCTATTTAACTATAGATGTGTTTTTTCTTGATTCTAGATGTGTCCAGTAATTTTTAAATTTCTTAATAGCGAAACCTTCTTTATCTGACCACTGTCATCAAACATGAATCTAGCCATACAGTTTTAATCATCAATATTTGTCATTCTAAAAATCTCCTGGGCCATGTAAATTAATAAGGTATCAATTTTCATATATAAAGCGGTGGATTGTAATGGCAGTTTTAGAATGCCAATTCTACTATTCAATAAGAACTATAATTGTATTCCATTCGGTCAAATAGGATGAAACAATCATTCACTACGCAGTCAAACCAACCAACAGCTGTCAATCTGACAGCTGTCACTATTACCTCTACCTACTTGGGTGTGTTCTCAAATTAGTTTGTTTCCTGCTTGCCTCCAACTATCCCCCATTTAGACTATGTCTAAATGTCGTCAGCAAAGGTATACTTATTTGTGTGTCACCCTTATCTTTAGCGCAGATCCTTATATGAACATTTTGTATAGCATCTCTGTTATCCCATTTAGAGTAGTTTCCTGTCTGTCAGCAAACACCATGAACAACACCATGAACGGAGATGTTGTAACACCACCTGTTATTATCTGTCCATGTCCTGTTGTATTTGAATAAAACACCTGTCACTGACTGTCAATTTGGGGGTGTGTGGTTGGGAAATAAAGGGGAGGGAAAGGAACAACTTGAGAGAGGAACAGGGTGATGCTTGACTTTTGACTGTACTACGATGCGCAACCAGGCGACCATTCTGCTGTACTGAGATGATCGAAACGAATAAAGAACGATGATTGACAATATGCCAGACTCCTTGATGCTGTGTCATGCCTTCACCTCCCTCTGCTGATTGCCAATGATGGGACCTCATAATTTCCTTAACAAATGGTGTGTGAGCAGGGTATTTCAGAAAAATGGCATCAGCGTTGGCCAGACGGGTCATTAACAGCTGATATTCAACCTTTTGTGCAGAAATGAAAGCATTTTTTTCATCATGCAGGGCTATTGCTGCTTCAATAGTGATCCTCGTATCTCATCACTGAAAACTGGGACGTGAAATATAGGGATTTAAAGGACAGTTTACCACATTTTGGACTGAGGTCGATAAAAAAAGGCTAAATCCTAACATTTTTCAGTGGTATGGCAGTGGTATACTCAACCTTTTTCATGTCAAGGACCCCCAAAATTATCTCTATTGGGCACACGGACCCCCATCTCAAAATATGTAGTTCCAGGGACCCCCCCCCCCCCAGCTAGAAATGTTCGCTCTGAAATATATATTCAAAGATTTGCGCCACATTTTCACGACTTTTCAAAAATAGCAGACCTACAAGCTCATAGCTATGAGCTTGTAGATCTGCTGTTTTTCAATAGCTAAAGTAGAACAGAATGCTTAAAACACCAAAAGGGGTTCCCGCACAAAATGGGTTAGAAGTGAACAACAACATCACAATCAGTTCAGTTTATATGGCGTCTGTCATTTATTTTTACCGGTAAACTCTTTCTTTTTGAATTTCCTGACGAAGTGTGTTCCACATTAGCACGCTTGCAGGCCCCAGTAAGAATCAAATCAGAATCCAAGAATCACCCTCGAAAACGAGACGATGCATCTCAAGGGGTTTAAACTTCTAATAAAGGTACTATAATGCTACTAGGAGTGTTAGTTGGCATGCAAACATGTCACATATGAACTTGTAGATCTGCTATTTACACCATTTTCTTTTTAACCCATTTTGGGTGGGAACCCCGTTTGGTGTTTTAAGCATTATGTTATACTTTAGCTATACACTGACACCACGCGACAGGAACGCCCAAAAACGTCACATCCGGTTTTAGCCTGGGGTAAGAATTTTCTATGGCTGCCAATGCAACTTGGTCCAATCCTTAATCACATACGGACAAACATCTATGCCGATGCTATCTAACTTGCGGAGGTAGCGTGCCTTGTCCACGGGCAACAGATCTTTCAACGTATGGCATTGCAAATACGTTTGATAATCGCTACTCTGCTCAATATTGTTTTTAAAATGCCGCAAATTGCATTGCAGTAAACGAGAGCAAATCACAACTTCCCCCGGGGGTGGGCGGAGTCACAGTTTGAGGCGCTGATTACGCGCCGTGGTGTCAGTGTATTACACAATAGCAGATCTACAAGCTCATAGCGCTGCACCGAGTGCCGCGCTACGAGCTTGTAGGTCTGCTATTTTTGAAAACTCGTGAAAATGTGGCGCAAATCTTTGAATATATATTATTTTTTACTAAATCTTTAACTCAAATCTTTGCTTCTGGGAGGTCCCTGGAACGTATTTTCAGATGGTGGTCGGCGACCAAATACATATAATTTGTATAGGTCTAAATGGGCTAAAATAATAATAAAAAGGATTTTTTTTTAATCAGTCGAAGATGACACAATAATTATGTGTTGACATGAGACAATCTTGGAGTATATTTATCATGCTGAATGAATCCATTTCAGGAAGAAAAAAAGCAAAACAAATATACAGCATGTCAGTCAGTCACACCAAAACCTTCCCCACTACACAGCGTGTTGACTCCTGCATCTCCAGCTGTTGTTGGAGATGTTATCAGGACGAAATGACAATCTGACTCTTATTACAGTGAAAAGGGACACGTCGCAATGTTTCACTTCCTGCTGTCATCACCATAGCAACACTGCCTACCCTCCCCAGGGAGATAAATATTATACAGCAGCGCAGTATCTTTTTTTTGCTGCGCGCCATTACAGATATCCTGTTTAGGATTCAGGATCACCTGCTGTGATCTCGATCGCTCTCCTCCGGTCGCAGATGACATGTTCTGAACTACTGTACATCAACCACTTTCAAACAGGCGTCCATATTTTGGACATATTTAGGCAACAAAAAAAAATATATATATATATAATTTTGAAGATAGATACAATATATCTATGTTATAGGGCTTAACCCATTTAGGCCTGACGTCAAAATTAAAAAGGATGTCTTTTTAAAATGTTTGTTTTTTTCTGAAAAACCTCATTCTATATCAGTGGTTCTCAATATTTCATGTCAAGGACCCCCAAAAATCATATGTAATATAAAGGTTCAAATGCAACACAGCTTACATTGGCCTTTGTAATGTAAATTCTTCTTCAACAAAAAAGCCCCCTGAAAGATTACAGTTGCTAATATATAAAAAGGTCACATGGTGGTATTAGCGCTTTAGTGATGACTGTTGTACCTTTGGAGGTTAAGTAATGTTAAGCTGTTAACCACTTAAACCCGATACGGGAGTCCCCCAGGGCTCTACACTAGGCCTCCTTTAACTCTACAGCAGTGGTGGAAAACGTACTCAATTGTTTTACTTAAGTAAAATCACCAATACTGAAATTTAGAACTACTTTGTTACAAGTAAAAGTACGGAATTGAAAATGTACTTGAGTAAAAGTACAAAAGTATCGGCATCAAAATGTACTTAAAGTAGAAGTTCAAAATGTGTACAAAATCTAGTTAGTAAATAGCCGATCTACAAGCTCACAATGCGTCGCTGGCCGAAATGTATAGGGTTGAAGTGGTTAATGTACGTTTTCTAATCAAAATTTAAATCTCCAAAGTAACTAGTAACTCAAGTTTTAAAATAATTGTAGTGGAGTAAAAGTAAAAATTTTGGCTCCGAGATGTAGTGGAGTAGAAGTAAAAGTATTGGAAATTGGAAATACTCAAGTAAAGTACAAATACCTCAAAATTGTACTTAAGTACAGTACTTAAGTAAAAGTACTTAGTTACTTTCCACCACTGCTCTACAGTACATAACATGAAATATCTTCGCCGAAAAAACAAGACGCTGGTGCTTCTACACTATAAGGACCTGAGAGTGGGTGCTAATTTAACTCTGAGTGTGCCGTGCACACATGGATACGCATTTACACTGAGGATTTGTACTGTGCTTTCCACTCTCCGGAAAATAAAATGAATGACCTTATCTCTGCCACAGACAGGACCTCAGGCTTGCACTCTGACTGGGGGGGATTAAGAAGTCAGCAGTGTGTGTTTTTTTTTTTAATTTAACCTTTTATTTATCCAGGTTAAGTCAACTGAGCACTGATTGTTGTTCATGGCCCCTGCTTTCTCACTCGTGCAGTTAGTATGTTAGTACTGGGAAGTGCCCACCCTAGTACAAACAGTATAAGCTGGTACAACCAGGAGAGAGATAGGGGGGTGACATGCAGTAAATGCCGTCGGGATCGGGAGTCGAACCCGCGGCACACTACCAGACTGGATTACCAGCCAAGGTGCCCAGACGGCTACTGTATGCCAGCCGCCCGGGCCAATGGCGCAAATCTTTTAATATATTATTCTTTCGGAGCGAACGTTTATAACTCATGTATCTTTGCTTCCGGTGAGGTCCCTGGAAGTTGGAACAACGCGTTTTCAGATGGGTGTCGGCGGCCAATTACATATAATTTTGGGGGTCCTTGATTATGAAATCGTTTGAGAGACCCACTGACATCGAAACATAGGGTTTTCAGAAAACTGTCATGATTTACAAGACATGTTCTATAGAAACCGGTCTCAGGTCTTAATGGGTTAATCCCTAATCCCTATATATTATATCTCGGCTGTCGGATAGAAACGTCCAAAGCGCTTACTTTTCAGGAAAATCCCCATTTACCTCTGAGCTTGTAGTGTAGATAGTCTATTTTTGTCAATGTAAAAAACAACAACAGTAAACAGTCAGACAGCCAGTGCAGAGTCTCAATAGTAAACAGTCAGACAGCCAGTGCAGAGTCTCAATAGTAAACAGTCAGACAGCCAGTGCAGAGTCTCAATAGTAAACAGTCAGACAGCCAGTGCAGAGTCTCAATAGTAAACAGTCAGACAGCCAGTGCAGAGTCTCAACAGTAAACAGTCAGACAGCCAGTGCAGAGTCTCAACAGTAAACAGTCAGACAGCCAGTGCAGAGTCTCAACAGTAAACAGTCAGACAGCCAGTGCAGAGTCTCAACAGTAAACAGTCAGACAGCCAGTGCAGAGTCTCAACAGCAAACAGTCAGACAGCCAGTGCAGTCTCAACAGTAAACAGTCAGACAGCCAGTGCAGAGTCTCAACAGTAAACAGTCAGACAACCAGTGCAGAGTCTCAATAGTAAACAGTCAGACAGCCAGTGCAGAGTCTCAATAGTAAACAGTCAGACAGCCAGTGCAGAGTCTCAACAGTAAACAGTCAGACAGCCAGTGCAGAAGAGTCTCAACAGTAAACAGTCAGACAGTGCAGAGTCTCAAAAGTAAACAGTCAGACAGCCAGTGCAGAGTCTCAATAGTAAACAGTCAGACAGCCAGTGCAGAGTCTCAATAGTAAACAGTCAGACAGCCAGTGCATCAACAGTAAACAGTCAGACAGCCAGTGCAGTGCATCAACAGTAAACAGTCAGACAGCCAGTGTAGAGTCTCAACAGTAAACAGTCAGACAGTGCAGAGTCTCAACAGTAAACAGTCAGACAGCCAGTGCAGAAGAGTCTCAACAGTAAACAGTCAGACAGCCAGTGCAGAAGAGTCTCAACAGTAAACAGTCAGACAGTGCAGAGTCTCAACAGTAAACAGTCAGACAGCCAGTGCAGAAGAGTCTCAACAGTAAACAGTCAGACAGCCAGTGCAGAAGAGTCTCAACAGTAAACAGTCAGACAGCCAGTGCATCAAGAGTAAACAGTCAGACAGCCAGTGCATCAACAGTAAACAGTCAGACAGCCAGTGCATCAACAGTAAACAGTCAGACAGCCAGTGCAGTGTCTCAACAGTAAACAGTCAGACAGCCAGTGCAGAGTCTCAACAGTAAACAGTCAGACAGCCAGTGCAGAGTCTCAACAGTAAACAGTCAGACAGCCAGTGCAGAGTCAATGTATTGTATGGCCCGAAAAGCATTGGTGGAAAAATAAATAGTATCAATACTTCATCCATCTTCAACCGCTTATCCGTAGTCGGGTCGCGGGGGCAACAGCTCCACCCGTAAAATCAATGTTAATTTAACTCGGAGAGTGAACAAATGGAACCAAATGGACCTGTTAGGGACCTGTTAGGGTCCCTAACAGGTCCATTTGGTTCCTTCTGTACACTCTCTGAGTTACAGACCCATAAGGGTCCATTTGGTTCCTAATAATCATTTAGCTGGGGACCCCCTGGAACTCTCTCAAGGACCCCTAGGGGTCCCCGGACCCCACTTTGGGAACCACTGCTTTAGTTTACACCACTGCCCAAACAGTACAAGGACGCGTCAGTCAGTACCTCGTTGAAGTGTGCGTCCTGAGTGGTCAGTCAGTCAGTACCTTGTTGAAGTGTGCGTCCTGAGTGGCCTGTCAGTCAGTACCTCGTTGAAGTGTGCGTCCTGAGTGGCCTGTCAGTCAGTCAGTACCTCGTTGAAGTGTGCGTCCTGAGTGGCCGTCAGTCAGTCAGTACCTCGTTGAAGTGTACGTCCTGAGTGGTCAGTCAGTCAGTACCTCGTTGAAGTGTGCGTCCTGAGTGGCCGTCAGTCAGTCAGTACCTCGTTGAAGTGTGCGTCCTGAGTGGTCAGTCAGTCAGTACCTCGTTGAAGTGTGCGTCCTGAGTGGCCGTCAGTCAGTCAGTACCTCGTTGAAGTGTGCGTCCTGAGTGGTCAGTCAGTCAGTACCTCGTTGAAGTGTGCGTCCTGAGTGGCCGTCAGTCCGAAGCCACTCTGCTGGGTCTCGAAGGTCAGGAGGCGGGACAACAGGCGCTCTGCGATCTGCAGGTCGTTGCCGTAGAGACGGCTGGTGGCCTCGGTGACGTCGCGGAGCTGGTGGGCCAGCTTCTTCTCCATGATGGTGCTCAGCTCCGTCTCGTTGCGCTCCAGAGAGTCCAGCTGGAGGTTGCACGCACGCACACAACCACACGCACAGTTGCACACACAGACACAGACACACAGGCAGGCACACACACACACACACACAGGCACGCACGCACAGGCACGCACAAACACACACACAGACACACACGCGAGCGCGCACACACACACGCACACACACACATTAACATACAAGACATAACGTTTAACATTCAACACCCACATTAACATACACAAATGTATGCACACGCACACGCGCACACACACACACACACACACACACACACACACACACACACACACACACACACACCCATTACAAAATACATTAGAATCTCGCACGCACACCATGTCAATACAGTACCCACACAAAATGCATATCACACACGACAAAAACAAAATAAAATGCATATCACACACCACAAAAACAAATTAAAATGCATATCACACACGACAAAAACAAATTAAAATGCATATCACACACGACAAAAAACGAATTAAAATTCATATCACACACGACAAAAACTAATTACAGGTTAGCTAAAGTAGATAATTACCGTTAGCTTCGTATAATGCCTAATATGACTATGGACAAAAGGGCCGTGCCATTACTGCTACGCTACGACATCTGTGTGAGTAATGTGTGCGTAATAATTGCTTGCACTAATGGCTCAGTAATACATACGGCAACATTCAGCTCCACAAATGGAGGAGACGTGCAGTTGTAGAGGTCCGGTTCCAGCCAGCCTCTCTCGACGTCACAGTGTCTCACAGCAGCACCTGCATGAGGAGACGCCACGTAGAGTTATTATATACCATTATAATTAACAGGTCGTTTCGAGGAAGGCAATCTGATTGGTTGAAACAGCCTTCTAGCCGTGGTTCAAACGAGCACCACTCCACACCTAATCAAAACAAAGAATTCAGCTGCTCTGTTTTCCCAGAGCGCAGCAAACTCGGTGGCTAGGCTAGCTTATAGCTAGTTTCTTGGGACATTTGTGGTCGTAGTGACTACATATGTCATTAAAAAAGATATTTCAGCAATTTTCTTAGTTTTAAGGTTAACTGTTGTATAATTGCAATATTACACTTGACCCCCATAAGAGAAGATTGTTACAGCTCTGACAGTGATTCTCAACCCGTTTAATTTCAAGGACCCCCAGTTTGACATGCATTAGTCTACGGCCACCCCATTTAATGGAATGTATATCTCTGAGACCCCGATTTATATTGTAAAATCAAAATGGACCTCTCAGAGTTACAGACCCATATAAGGGTCCATAATTGGTTCCAAACTATCATTTAGCTGAGGACCCCCTGCATGGAACTCCCTCAAGGACCCCCTGGGGGTCCCCGGACCCCACTTTGAGAACCACTGATTTAGAGACTGGACAGCCCCGCCCCCACTGTTCATTTCAAGTTGCTAAAGTGGCGTTTTGAAGCACGCAGGAAGAACGCTCTACTTCCGAATTGTTTCCCATTGAAATGCCAGAGGTGCTAACGAGCGCTCCGTGTTAAACGCTGCCAGCTGCGCGGGGTTTTAACTCGTGCTGCTGCCTGCACGTGCCCCAAAAAGAACTGCAGTTCCAGCTTTGACCAGTTGGGCTGGGTGGCTTCAACATTGGCCAGCAGCAGCCGCTCTGGGGGGCGTCAGTCACAGCCACTAATCAAAGACTTGCACCGTCAAAATATGGTGTTCATTTAGCAAGGAGAGTGACCAAGTAGTCCCATAAGGTTTTAACACAGAGCATTGTGGGGTGGAAAAGACGTGTGTAATTGTAGAGAAAAAGTGTGTGTGTGTGTGTGTGTGTGTGTGTGTGTGTGTGTGTGTGTGTGTGTGTGTGTGTGTGTGTGTGTGTGTGTGTGTGTGTGTGTGTGTGTGTGTGTGTGTGTGTGTGTGTGTGCGTGTGTGTGTGTGCGTGCTGTGTGCTCACCGACAGAGCCTTTCGGGCAGGGCACTGCGGCAGGCTGCTTGAACTTGGTCCTGGGCCACCAAATACCCTGAGTGATGGTCTTAGGACAACCGTCATAGATAACTGCAGGGGGAGAGAGAGAGAGAGAGAGAGAGAGAGAGAGAGAGAGAGAGAGAGAGAGAGAGAGAGAGAGAGAGAGAGAGAGAGAATGAGGAGTGAGGAATGAAGGGAAGGGGCAGGCAGGGGACAAATTAAAATAGGGAGTTGGATTGGATAGGATAGGGAAAGAGAGAGAGAGAGAGAGAGAGAGAGAGAGAGAGAGAGAGAGAGAGAGAGAGAGAGAGAGAGAGAGAGAGAGAGAGACGTGAAGGGGGGATTTTAGCATTGGTAATCATTGCTATCGTTTACATATTTTAATTAAAATGCGCAACAAAAGGTCAGTAATGCCGTGTGAAGAATAAATTGGAATTGGTATCCTTTTGACTTGAAATGAGGGAAATCAAAATGACTGTGGGATAAGAACACACAGTAGTAGATAAAAGAGGCTATTTTAAGGAGACAATGCAACAGCTTTATGTCAATTATTTTTAACCCTGTTGGCCACATGGGTCTCTAAAAGTCTATAGTTCAGACCAAAGCCTAGCGGTCGCAGAGGTTTAGGCTAGTTATAGTTAGTTAGTTAGTTAGTTAGTTAGTTAGTTAGTTAGTTTAGGCCCAGTTAGTTCCCCTCCCTGCTGAACGCTGAACTCTGTCCATCCAGTAGGAGATTCAATTCCAGTGATTCTCTGACCACTTGTTGGTTGGTGCTGTAGACAAATGTTTTACCTCTACACCACTCCAATCGGATGCCACTTAAAAATTACTTTGGGGCAATATTATATTATAAAAATATAAATATAAATAATAATATCATCATCATCATCATCATACTATAATTCTGACAATGTCTGAATGTCTGTGTGTCACTGTGACTACCGTAGCTCCTCACTGCCTGCACCAAGCCCTCCCACTTTTCACACAGGCATTGACCATAATAATATGGAGCCCTTTTTCCAATTTAACACATTTTAAATTAATAATGAATTTATTAGTGAATTAAAAATGCGAAAACGCACCCAGAGCGCAGTACCCCCCGCGGCAAGTATTTCACAATGGGTAAGGGCTAGTAAATATAAATAAATACAATATATAAATATGAATATAAATATAAATATAAATATAAATATAAATATAAATATAAATATAAATATAAATATAAATATAAATATAAATATAAATATAAATATAATTTTGTGTACAATACTAATTGTAATACATATTTCTGTAGGTAATAACATGTGTGACTCTTTTTGATACAGACAGTGGCGGCGAGACAAACTGTTCAGGAGAAAAGGAGAAAAACGTTTTTCTTTTCATCCAAAATGAGTTAATAGCACAGGCAGACTCTTCACATACTAGAGCATGTCTGAAAAATGTCAGAGCTAAAATCGACATGTAAATATGAAGTATAGCTAGGTGTAATGTTAGAGTCCACACTGAAGTGAAGCTTTCAAGCCTGTTTCTCTGCAAGACATTACTCTATAAGCCACATCTCCAAAACAGATGGATCAAACTGAACAACCAATATGTCAATGTGAAGCTATGATTCCCTGCTTTCGTATGACATAAAAAAAAAAACGAAAATAAAAAATAAAAAGCCTCAGTAATGAAAGTTTCAACTCTAGCACTGCTTTTTTTGTGTGGATGAGAGCTCCATCTGTTTTCACATCCTACCTTCACAGCCTGTGGTTGCGACCTCAGCGAAGGGGTTGTCACATGAGTTACACTGTCGACCTATGACGCCTGGCCTGCACTGGCACTGGCCCGCCTCCGGGTCACACGTCCTTGAGAAGGAGCCCACTGGGTAGCAGTCACATGGCAGGCACGAGTCACTCCCCCTAGGACGATAGTGGAACTCCTAAAGACACACGCACGCACACACACATACGCACACACACACACACGCACGCACACACACTTCAAATGTCAGGGAGCCACGAATAGAGCAGACATTTACATCATCACCCCGTGCATCCTCCACACAACATTTATTAACCCATTCTGACCTGAGATCAGATTCTAAAAATGTCTTCTACATCCTGACAGTTTTCTGAAAAAGCTATGTTTCTATGTCAGTCGTTTTTCGATTTTTCAAAAATAGCAGATCTACAAGCTCGTAGCGCGCCACTCGGTGGCGCGCTACGAGCTTGTAGATCTGCTATTTTTCAATAGCTAAAGCATAACGTAATGGTTCCCGCCCAAAATGGGTTAAACACAGGACACAAAGAGAGACGTGAATAATACACCAAACGTAAAACCCCGGGGGGAAAATTAATTCATATACAGGGACGTTCACATGTAAGACACAGAGAGAATGCAAGACAAATGTCACATCCGTCCGTACATATACCTGGGTTATACACACACACACACACACACACACACACACACACACACACACACACACACACACACACACACACACACACACACACACACACACACACACACACACACACACACACACACTTTCAAAGCAAATAAGATTAGAAGATGGACAAATATCATCCCAAGTCAGTCAGCGTGGCATTTACACACTAGACCACAATCATGTACATTTCCACATCAAAAGAGAGACTACGCACACACGTGCACGCACGCACGCACGCACGCACGCACGCACGCACGCACGCACGCACGCACGCACGCACGCACGCACGCACGCACGCACGCACGCATGTTGTAGAACACAACCTACATAAACATCTGTAGTACACAGGAAACACCAGTGCGTTTTAACAGTGGGCGAGCATCGGCCGACACATCGCCTAATCGCCCGTTATCGCCTGAAAAGATTAATTATTTTAGTCTGTGTGCGTTCCTCCGCCCACTTTTCGACCATCGGCCGTTCGCCTGCTATCGGCGGTAGTCGCCGGGTCCCATGGACAAATAATGCACTTCCTGGACAATTATTGGTCTGGCTGTCGCCCTGCTGTTAAAACGTACGCGAAAAGAGGAGTTAAGAGGCAATTATGGGCACTGTATTTTGCCCGTAAACCTCAAGTTTAGCAGCATATACAGTTAATATACGGTAATATACAGGTGTGATGGTACAATTCGGGAGTTTACCGGAGTTTGTTGGAAAGTTTAACGGGAGTTTCCTGTAATATACACATCCGTATTCCATGCTTTTTGCGCAGTGCGCATGCGAGTGTTCATTTATCTCAGAGTGTTCAAATGTAACCAAAATTGTAACCCATAATTTAATGATTGTTACTAATGTGAGCTACATTTGAGAGAATTAGAAATATAGACTCTTTCAGAATAAAGGCGCTAGAGTGCCCAGCAGATGAGGCAGATTTTACTCTGAAAATGCCCGCCTTCCATTGTCCCCCCCAAAACAGGGAGACATAATCTTCCATTATTACGTCCCGCGGTCACATCTAAACTCTCTCTAGAAGCGTTTATATTCCAAACGAGATGCTATAGGGTTAAGTCAGAAATGATGACGGAACACTGCCGTTTTGATCAAAACCCTGGAGAGCGCCGTAGATTTAGAGTTATGAGCCACTTTAGTCGGGCCGTAAACAAGGAAGTGAAACGGCAGTGCGCATGCGCGAAACACAAGGAGATTGCAAAAAAAAGCAAAAATATATATATATATATATATATATATACTGTATATATAATGAGCCTAAAACGTCCCCAGACATCCTGGGCACCCTAGGGTGTAATTATAAAGACGTCTGGAGACGTCTTGGGCACTGACTGTGTTGAGGATTTTAACCCCTACTGTACGTGGACCAAGTGCATTTTCAGAGCATGTTTATTTTAATGATCAATCAACTGACTGTGTTCTCCGGCCTTGGATCAATGCAACTAACATCTCTAAGCCAATTATTTTTTACCCCTTTTTTTTCCTCCCCAATTTAGTCGTTGTGCCAATTAGTTCCTCCCCAGACACATTGCTGTGTTGTCAGTCACTGCTGTAGTTGTTCCCTATACTGGTTCACCCTAGCCTGGATCCAGCCCAAAGACCCCGCCCTCTCTCTGAGTGGACTGCGTCTCTTGGTCGGGTGTTGCACTGTGAACCTATAATTTCTTCGGTACAAAAATGTATTATCCAATGAGAATCGGTGGTGGGGGTGGGTCTAACAAACAACCAATCAGCGCCGAGTCCCGTTTTCAGCGTCATCACGCAGCGCAACACACAGAGGAAGGAGGGAAAAACAACACCAATGGCTACTGGTTGAGGGAAATTCTAATCCCCTCCCCCTTGAAATCGCTCAGACAGGAGACAATGTCAGACTGAAGCTTCAAGAAAGCTACAGTCTGATAATCAGGCTAGGTTCACCCACCAATGAGGAGCCCCCACCAGGATGGGCTACCAATGAGGAGCCCCCACCAGAATGGGCTAACCAATGAGGAGCCCCCAACCAGGACGGGCTACCAATGAGGAGCCCCCACCATGATGGGCTTCCAATGAGGAGCGCCCAACCAGGATGGGCTTTCGTCCTACTCCTCCCGCCCCAACACTCCACCCTGTGTCAAAATTGAAGGCACAGTTTTCCCCGAGATTCCTTTGCGAAGCATGAGCAGAAGCTTGTCAAGCTTCCGCGTGCGTAACATAAGTCCCGGAAAAGACGCGCTGTGATTGGCCAGTAGTCACTTGAGTGACCGCGAGAGTGAGGTCACTTGGGGCAGCGACGCAGCGTGCCTTCAGCACTTCCCCGTGGCACTTCCTTCCGCTTGACTTCCTGCCTTCATTGCAGACGCGTCGCTCCAATGAACTGCAGCGGCCGGTGAGTCATCTATTTCTTTAAATATCTATGGTCCCCATGCAGCCCGTAGTTGTATGTGCAATGACCTCCCCGCCTGGCTTCCCAGCTCCCTCCCCCGAACACGCGCCAAATTGTCTTCACATTAGCCTCGGAAACCCAGACGTTTTTATTTATGTTCGCATAGACGCCCAACAAAGCTGCCTACGCACCACGGTGGATTAGAACCCACAACCTCCGTGGTGATGCATGGGCAGGGACTTTTAACCCATTTTGACCTGAGATCAGATTCTAAAAATGTCTTCTACATCCTGACAGTTTTCTGAAAAAGCTATATTTCTATGTCAGTCGTTCTTCGATTTTTCAAAAATAGCAGACCTACAAGCTCGTAGCGCGCCACTCGGTGGCGCGCTATGAGCTTGTAGATCTGCTATTTTTCAATAGCTAAAGCATAACATAATGCTTAAAACACCAAAAGGGGTTCCCGCCCCAAAAACACCGGGACATTTTTTACATTATTTTGATATTATCATAGAATCTTAGAGTGTTTTGCCAGTTATTTGGGGGCCGACTTGCAATATGCTCACGGCCCACCAGGGGTTGAGAATCACTGAGCCACAGACAGTACAGGATGGCATTATGTGCCGGTGACAGCAGGAAGGAGACATGGACGCTCTAGGTATTATAATGTAATGTAATAAAGGTATAAAGACAATAGCAAGCCCCATGCATTAATATATATATATATATATATATATATATATGAGATACTACGGTAAATTAAAATTAAAAGGTTGAGTATGGGTATATTGTTTCACTCCTTGACAGCAGCAATGACAATCCCTAAAACTGCAGTGCAAATTACTTAGCTGGAATGTATAGTTGCTGTGGCCTCTGTCCTACTGCCACCTACTGTCCATTTATTATATTACACAGTGGGTGAAAAAAACACACCCCTTAAGGCTAAACCCCACCCAACAGAGGTGTGGCTACCAGAGGTATTTTTTGGGCTGACTGACATTGATAGGTACCTACACATGTCAGCCCGGCAAAAAGGAATGGGACTCCACTGTACATGTGTGTATTCTGAGTTAAAGCACCGATGTGTGTGTTGCCAGGGTCGTTTAGGGTAGATCAGACCTCGGATTAGTGTGTGTGTGACGTGTGTGTGCGTGTGCGTGTGTTTGTGCGTGCGTGCGTGCGCGCGTGTGTGTGTGTGTGTAATAGAGAAAGCTGGGGTCAATAACAGAGATTATAGATTAGGGTCAATATAGATGAGATTAAAGGTTAGGATGGGGTTAAAAGTGTCAAGTTCTTTATACACACTCCTTCGTCCACGCACGCACGCACGCACGCACGCACGCACGCACGCACGCACGCACGCACGCACGCACGCACGCACGCACGCACGACATAAATTGCACACTGCGCTGGGCCGCGGCTGAGCGGTCCAGGCTCCTATGCCGGTAATCCAGCCTGACGAGTCCCGAGCCCGTCGGCATTTGCCGCTTGTCTTACCCCCCCATCTCTCTCCCCCTTTCCTGTCTAATTACTGTACCCTATCAATAAATGCATAAATTGCATACTGCAGAGATGTGAATCTCAGCTAGTATTTGTGTATGTACTGTGTGTGTGTGTGTGTGTGTGTGTGTGTGTGTGTGTGTGTGTGTGTGTGTGTGTGTGTGTGTGTGTGTGTGTGTGTGTGTGTGTGTGTGTGTGTGTGTGTGTACAGTATGTGTGTGTGTGTGTTCACTGAGTATAGGTTTTACAGTATATTTGTGGCCAAACCAGTCAGACTATGATCCCACACGTTGACCATGTCTGTCTCAAAGCAAGCCTGTGGATCTACACCTGTCTCTCTGTCCGCTTTACATTCCAACACGACACTACGTTGAGCATGTAGCGCGTTCGCACGTGCACCGGTGTCACGTGGCGAAAATACACGCATCGCAAACGCACGAAAAAAGGATGAACAACTCACACCTTTGACCAACGATGAAAGCTAAAATGCTTGTCTGTGGTCACCGACTGCCAGTTACACCGGCAAAGGTCTCACTGGCCTTTCAAACACCACCGTGTTTAATTTAATAGGCTAGGGTTAAGTACTGTATCGGATGTCAGCCTCTCTCAGCGGATTTTAGAACGTGAAATATTCATAAATATGCCTCATTAGAGCAGATGCTCTTGTGCAACGTGTGTGTGGGGGGGGGGGGTGGAGGTGGTGTGGGGGTGGGGGTGGCACTCCTGTCTGGTGAGTTAATTAAAAAACAAGAAAATGTATTCTGCACGCTATATACAGCGGTATGAAATTTGACTGGAATATCTTTTTAATACACTATACGCCCTGAGGGCGAGGTCGCGTTGTGACGACCCGAAATGCTCTCCGAGCCGTCTGTCATGACACCTGTCAATCACCCACCATGTCACCCCTGCTGTTTTTAAATACCGTTGATTGTTTACACCTGGTGCGCTGGTGGATAGCGTGAGAGGGTTTAGGAAGGAGGACGCCAGACCCTCGGGTCCCGTGTGTATGTTTTCAGACCGATTAAAAAGTGTTGTCGTAGCCCCGTGAAGTGGTTGTCTAATCAGCGCATCAAAAGGAGCGCTTGGAGCCTACTGTCTGTCCCTCCATAAAAAATATAAAATAAAGGCGAAAGCCACAAAAAACTCTATTTTGTTTCATTTATTATTTTGGGGGAAACGTTGCACACACAGTGTGCACTGCAAAACCATCATGAGTGTTAATTAGAGAGAGCACATGCATGCTGACGAGGTCAGGGACGTAGCTGACCATTTGGTTGCCCTACTCGTAGGATATTTGTGCTGCCCCCCCTCCCGACGAGAGCACTGCATTTCCTCATTCATTCAGATTCAGAAATGTGTTATTATGAGGGTCGGCTTGGCACTTTTTGGCACATTGTGTTGCCCCCCCTTGGCATGTTGCCCTACTCGCAGTGCGTATTGCGCGTATACGTAGCACTGGACGAGGTGCTTCCCAAACTTTTTTAGGTCAAGGACCCCCAAATTGACACTTATTAACCCACGGACCCCCCATTTGAAGAGATACGGCAGGGACCCCCCATAAGAGGGGATTTTTACGGCTCTAGCAGTGATTCTCAACCCGTTTAATTTCAAGGACCCCCGGTTAGACATGCATATGGACCCCCATTGAATGGCATTCCTATCTCTGGGACCCTCAATTTATATTGTGAAATCAATGTTAATTTAACTCTGAGAGTGTACAAATGTTACCAAACGGACCCGTTTGGTTCCATTTGTACACTCCCAGAGTTACAGACCCATAAGGGTCCATTTGTATGCGTGCGTGCATGCGTGCGTGCGTGCGTGTACCTTGCAGTGACAGAGGCCTGTGGTCTTGTTGCAGTCTGGGTCAAAGCCTCTACTGACGTCACAGTGACATGGTCCGCATGTCGGAGTCCCCCACCAGCCTCTGGGACACTGGTGGTCAATCCTACGCACATGCGCACACACACACACACACACACACACACACACACACACACACACACACACACACACACACACACACACACACACACACACACACACACACACACACACACACACACACACACACACACACACACACACACACACACACACACACACACACACACACACACACACACACACACACCAGGAGAGAAAGCAATATAGATTGTTTTTCCAACCATGAAAATAATCGCCTCCATGAACTAACATGAACATCAGAAATGATGAGACACAAAGATATGGAGAGCAAGCCTCAGGGATGAGAGACGAGGTTATACAGAGAGATGCTAAAACGGCAGATCAAGGTAAAGGGAGAGAAACAGAGTGTGTGTGAGAGAGAGAGAGAGAGAGAGAGAGAGAGAGAGAGAGAGAGAGAGAGAGAGAGAGAGAGAGAGGGGTTGGGGGTCACGGGGTGACAGAAACAGAGTGATATTTGAAAGGAGAGGAGATGGAGAGGAATGAAGGAGACTTGAAGAGGAATGTAAAAGCAAGCACTCGGTTGAGTATTTCCACGTCATAATGTCACGGGTGCACGGTTCTGGAACATACAGTCTTATAGAAAATAATACCAGCACTCACGTAGTATCCTGGAAGGATTAAAGCTTTATTTGGTTTCCCCCCAGCAGCAAACAACAGTAATGACGTTTTGGCCCAAGGGCCTTCAGCGTCAATCTAGAGAACACTGTGTAGGTGTCACTTATAAAGAGGACCTAGGTGTCACGCACATAGCGGTCCGGGTGCACCACAAGTTATCTCAGCTTACCTCATACAGGACATCATCATTTTGCTGTTACATAGTTTTTTCTACTAAAAGAAGCATGGTACTTATTAAACCATGGTACTTATTAAACCTCAGAAAGCACATTTTCAGTCCCACCTCATTAGAAAGTCTAGAGTCACTCTAGACTTTCTAATGAGGTGGGACTGAAAATGTGCTTTCTGAGGTTCCGCTATGTGCGTGACACCTAGGTCCTCTTTATAAGTGACACCTACACAGTGTTCTCTAGATTTACGCTGAAGAAGGCCCTTGGGCCAAAACGTCCTTACTGTTGTTTGCTGCTGGGGGGAAACCAAATAAAGCTTTAATCCTTCCAGGATACTACGTGAGTGCTGGTATTATTTTCTATAAGAGGAATGAAGGAGAGACATTGAACACAGTCAGTCAGTCAGTTAGCCCTGGTCCAGTGCTTATGGCGAGTATCTCACTAACGCCCTGACGGGAATGCCTTTGCGCACACAGGTAAAATTCCACTGCTGTACGAGGGGTCCAACTTTTTACCGAAAATTAACAAAACCACTCCGCTAATCACCGAAACAAAGCGTGTCTTGTGTTGGTGAAAGTCTATTCTCCAGGCTGGGAAGCCTGCATCTCTAAAACGCACTATTTGCGTCATGAAATAAAACGCATCCAACCGGATCGGCGCAGGCGCAACCCGGGAAAAGCCGTAGTAGAAGAAGTTAATCTGTACATTACTTATTATAAAATGGCACAAAGTGCATTTCAGAGAGAAGCTGGAGACCTGAGATGCTTCCCAGCCTGGAGAATAGACCTTTTCCTATAGGTCTAGTAGGCTTTGTTTCGGTGAGTAGCTACCCTCATCCCTCATGGTTTTGTTTATTTTCGGGAAATTCTAAACCCTCGAAATGTTGCTAGAGAGCAGCGGAGGCGGTCCCCACTCCCCACAGGGCGCCAGTCAGTCAGTCAGTCAGTCAGTGTAGTCAGTCAGTCAGTCAGTCAGCCAGCCAGCCAGCCAGCAGTCAGTCAGTCAGTCAGTCAGTCAGTCAGTCAGTCAGTCAGTCAGTCAGTCAGTCAGTCAGTCAGTCAGCCAGCCAGCCAGCCAGCCAGCCAGCAGTCAGTCAGTCAGCCAGCCAGCCAGCCAGCCAGCCAGCCAGCCAGCCAGCCAGCCAGCCAGTCAGTCAGTCAGCCAGCCAGCCAGCCAGTCAGTCAGTCAGCCAGTCAGTCAGTCAGTCAGTCAGTCAGCCAGCCAGCCAGTCAGTCAGTCAGCCAGCCAGCCAGCCAGTCAGTCAGTCAGCCAGTCAGTCAGTCAGTCAGTCAGTCAGCCAGTCAGTCAGTCAGTCAGCCAGTCGGCCAGTCAGTCAGTCAGTCAGTCGGCCGGTCGGTCGGTCTTAAAGAACCCAGAAACAGGTTGAATAACATCACAGCAGGCTGAAGATTAAAGACCTGAATGGATCTAGGACACACTCATAGATATAGACTGTATACGCACTAACCCACACTGTACGTACGCACACACTCGCGCGCGCACACACACACACACACACACACACACACACACACACACACACACACACACACACACACACACACACACACACACACACACACACACACACACACACACACACACACACACACACAGAGATGTATAGTACACAAAGCTGTGAGGATTTCTGCGGCAAGTACAAAGGGGTTCAGGTCAGGGTCACTCACTCAATCACAAACACACGCACGCACGCATGCACGCACACACACACGCGCACGCATGCACGCACGCACACACACACACACACGCACATGCACACGCGCACACACACACACACACACACACACACACACGCACACACACACGCACACACGCACACGCACAACACGCACACAGCACACACACACACACCCACGCACACGCACACACACACGCGTAACCACACAACAAACACTATCCTGATTCATCACCGTGGCGTGTGCGCGTGTGTAGCGTAAATAGCAGAGCGCTTATTAGTGTGCATCCATGTACATGCACTGTGTGTGTGTGTGTGTGTGTGTGTTTATATTAAGTGTATACTCTGTGGATTACATGCAAGAGTGGAGATTTAGGGCAACAAACTAAAGCCACTCAACACAAGTAATCACAGGCATGTGTGTGTGTGTGTGTGTAGCGCACCACACACACACACACACAATAGACCAAATGAAAAGAGACATATTCAATTAACTATACCCTATATGCATGAATGTGCACGTGCGTGCGTGCGTGTGTGCGTACGTGCGTGCGTG
>NC_136807.1:49346562-49349062 GCF_951216825.1 Electrona antarctica
TTTTGCTGCCTCTTTCTTGTCTTCCTTCTTTAATGTATGATTATTCTCCGTCTCTCCTCCTCCCTGTCTGCATCCGTCTATAGCTGTGCATATACTCTTGTTCTCTCTCTTTTTGCCCTCGGGGGGTTTATCTCTTCCCTGTCTGGATCTCTCTATTCATTGTCTCTCTTTTAATCCTCTCTCTCTCTCTCCGTCTCTCTCCGTCTCTCTCTCTCTCTCTCTCTCTCTCTCTCTCTCTCTCTCTCTCTCTCTCTCTCTCTCTCTCTCTCTTTCTCTCTTTCTTTCTCTCTCTCTCTCTCTCTCTCTCTCTCTCTCTCTCTCTCTCTCTCTCTCTCTCTCAGAGTAGCTGTCACCTCAGTGCTTGCTAATAAGGGTTCAAACTGCCACAACATTATTCAGTCTTCCTATCTGCCTCTCTTTAACACTGCGTGCGTGCATGCGTGCGTGCGTGCGTGCGGGGGCATTAAATGTGTCAGTTGTACAGTAATACAGTACATGTTTGTACTGTGTCTGCCGTTTGTTGCTTGTCTCTGTGCTGCATTTAATATGCAACATACTTATTGACAAACTGCTCTCTCTCTGCTGGGCTGTCTGTCATTTTAGTAGTGGCTAGTAGTCTCATATTTTCTCTCACGGTCTCTCTCTCTCTCTCTCTCTCTCTCTCTCTCTCCCTCTCCCTATCCAATCCTACTCTCTATTTTAATTTGTAACCTGCCTTCCCTTCATTCCTCATCTCCCTCTCTCTCTCTCTCTCTCTCTCTCTCTCTCTTGTTTTTTGGAGGGGGTAATTACAAAGCATGGGGAGACAGCCACACAGACACGCACACGCACACACACACACACACACACACACACACACACACACACACACACACACACACACACACACACACACACACACACACCTCTGTCAAACAGACTCCTGCTTTTTAAGCCACATTGTATTAAAGGCCACGTTGCTCCACTGCTACGGCACACGACAACCAAATTAAATGGGCTGCTGACTCACCGGGCTCACAGACGCAGGTGTGCCGCTCCCATTGGTCGGCGCAGCGGCTGTGGGCGGGGCACGGGGAGGAGACACAGGGGTTGCCCACGTTGCAGCCAGTCTCCACCTTGATGGCCCTGGAGGGGCGGGGCAGGAGCGGGGCATCAGGCCTCACACCCAGCCTGACCCCCTGGGAGAGAGAGAGACAGCCAAGAGAGGGAGACTTTAACACAGTGGCTCCCAAAGTGGGGTCCGGGGACCCCCAGGGGTCCTTGAGGGAGTTCCAGGGGGTCCCCAGCTAAATGATAGTTTGGATCCAAATGGACCCTTATGGGTCTGTAACTCTGAGAGTGTACAAACGGAACCAAATGGACCCGTTCCATTTGGTTCCGTTTGTACACTCTCAGAGTTAAATTAACATTGATTTTACAAAATAAATTGCCGGTCCCAGGGATACAAATGGGGGGGATACAAATTCAATGGGGGTCCGTAGAGAGAGATGAGAGAGAGAGAGAGAGAGAGAGAGAGAGAGAGAGAGAGAGAGAGAGAGAAAGAGACCCCCTTGTTTGTTTGTTTGCTTGTTCGTGAAACAGCTTCCATCCCTCTGTCTACTACTGACCTGTATACAGCCTTTGATGCCATTCTGAACCTCTCCAGATCCCAGCACCCCTCCAACATGGAGGTGTTTCACCTTCAGGCCATGGATCTCATTACCTACAATCACTGTACCCTGGAGGGAGGGAGAGAGAGAGAGAGAGAGAGAGAGAGAGAGAGAGAGAGAGAGAGAGAGAGAGAGAGAGAGAGAGAGAGAGAGACAGAGACAGAGACACAGAGAGACAGAGAGACAGAGACACAGAGACACAGAGACACAGAGACACAGAGACACAGAGAGACAGAGACAGAGAGAGTACTGTTGAGTAATGTTTGAGACAGTTTCATGTTCATTCTCTGGCCTGGAGAGAGCTGTACTGCCAGTATTGACAATGTATTAGAGTAATATTGACAGGGTAAGTTGCACTGCAACAAACATGAAAGCAAAATCAATGGAGGCCCTTTTATCTGCATTTCAGAAAGCGCTCAAATGTCAGAGGATGCTGAAAGCGACAGCAAGGTCACACCCGGTAATGAAGCCATACTTATGACATATTTATCGTAAAGACTACTTTAAGTGCTGCCTAATTGGCCCTTACAATGTTTTCTGCAATCATTTGTACTGTAGTGCTTGATGCACTTTGAGAAACTGATTAAAAACAGCAAAGAGAATAAATATGGAACTGGAGCTGCCAGCTATAACAGCTCATTAATATGTTAAAGAGAAACACATAACAGTAAGTATATGAAACCTTGTGTTATGTATTAAAAAGCAAGTCTTTTGGTCTTCGTATGAGAAGACCAAACGATGTTTGTAAGTTACTTTTCAGGAAATGGTTCCAAGTGGATCCAATGTAGTTATAATGTAGTCACAAGCTCTTAATACATTTCATTGGTTAATAAAGATGTATAAAACCCACA
>NC_136807.1:49354062-49359062 GCF_951216825.1 Electrona antarctica
AGACACTGCAGGTCCCTCCGTTCTGACACGGGTTGGACTTGCAGAACGGAAGCTTGGCACTGCAGCCTATCAGAGGGCAGAGAGGAACACACACGGCATCGCAGAGGTCACATGGAAGCACGTGATAGGTCGAGGAGGAAGCAGACAGCATCATCTTTCTATACTTCAGGAAGTCATTAATTAACCCATTTAGGCCTGACCTCAGTTTTCTGAAATAAATATTTTCACGATTAAAAAAAAAAAACAGACCTACAAGCTCGTAGCGTATGAGCTTGTAGATCTGCTATTTTTCAATAGCTAAATTATAACAATGCTTAAAACACCAAAAGGGGTTCCCGCCCAAAATGGGTTAACACTCCGATTGCCCGGGGTTATTTAATCCATTAAATCATAGCGCTCAGCGATTTATAGTAGCGGAGCACTTTTCCCCCGACGGACTGGATGTTATCCCGGATGTGGATGTAGCAGCTAAATGTAGCCAAAACACTCTAGAGCCGATCGACAACAACGGGAGGTATGTTTAAATCTACCGCGACTAGCGAACACATGATCTTTTCTTAGAATTAGACAGGATGATTTAGATCGTGAGTTATTAACGTTTTAAGATTTTCGTCGGCTCTCATCGGCTAAACAGGGGGGGAACATTTCCGATGACGTCCCACTGTTGCGCAACATCGAATGTTACGCAGCAGGCGCTCCTAGCCTGTGGAGCGATGTGATCGGTTTTGATATCAATAATCTCCGTCCTGTTAACACCATCGGGGCCCAGGACGGAGATCACCGTCAAGTTCAAGTTCATGGTCAAGTGCCCCAGACGGAGATTGATAAACGGGACGGAGATTAATGATAACAAAACCGATCGCATCACTCCACAACCTAGGAGCGCTTGTTGCCCAATCCTCGGTGTTGCACAACAGTGACAGGTCGTCGAAAATGTCCCCTGCCTGTTTAGCGGACGAAAACGAAAATCTTAAAACGTTCATAACTCGCGATCTAAATCATCCCGTCTAATTATGAAAAAAGATCCTGTGTTAGACGGCGCTCCGCGGTCCAGTCGCTAGTCGCGATAGATTTATTCTTACCTCCCGTTGTTGTCGATCGACTCTAGAGTGGTGTGGCTATTGTTAGCTGCTACACAGACATTCACAACAACTTCCGGTGCCCCGGTAAAAGTGGTCCGGGCGCTATAAATGATGGGCACATTTTATTAATGGATTAAATAGGTCCGGGTCCTCAAGGTGTTAATCAACCTCCGTCTTGGGCATCAGACTGTACTAATTAACAGGACGGAGACCTCCGTCTGGGGCCCTTAGGCCTCACTCAGACCTTTACTGCATTGCTGTATGCTTGTTGGATGAATGTTGTGTAGTGTCATGGCCGCCCCAATGCATTTCCAATGGAAGTCACATGGTTTGTAGTCCACATTTTGGACTACAAGCTGTTGTATGGCTTTCGGCTGTGTTTCGACTGCGCCCCTCCCCCTCATACAACACAAATGTTGTGTCAAACCATGTGACTCCCATTGGAAATGCATTGGGGCGGCCATGACACTACACAACATTCATCCAACAAGCATACAGCAATGCAGTAAAGGTCTGAGTGAGGCCTTAAACTGTTAATGAGTGGTTGAGATTAATTTAACATGCTATAATATGGTATGCATTTACTTCCAATAATCAAACCCTTGTCCAGCCTATACTACACTAACCCGGCAATGTTCCATTGTTGGCGATGAAGCCCGCCAGGTCGAGGGGCTTGTTGTCAATGTGCAGGTCCTTCATACAGCCGATGAACTCTCTGGCACCGAAGGGGAAGTTGTCGGGTACATTGGGAACCCCGCCCAGGAACAAGGGGCCAGTCAGGTCCAGAGATCTGGAAAGAGACAGAGAGAAAGAGGCTTAGAATCGAGCGTAATAATACCCTGATTATACTACTTTATTTTGCACATCACTGCAGCCGTGAGGGTCTGCGTGGACAAAGGATATCTTTCCTACATCTGTGTATTTATAGCCTGTATATTTATAGTCTCAATGCACTTTAACTTTCATCTGGATAATTCCTCACTTGTAGGTTCCACGTGAAAAACATGTATGAACTAATGATTGCTGGCTGTGTGACATTGGTTAACTAAGGGCCTGCCCCCTGTACCATGTGTGTAATTAAGCCTTACTGTGTTGCCTGGCTATGACCTGACGAAGATGTAACTTACACATCGAAACGTTGTCACTTTTTATTTGCACCCTGTTATAATAAACTAAGGGCCTAAATCGTCTGAGCTGCTCCATTGCCTTCTTTTTTGCATGTTATCTGTCCTGCTCCTGAGATGCACCAGACTGGCCTGCTATAGGCTAGAGGCCTCTGAGATGCACCAGACTGGCCTGCTATAGGCTAGAGGCCTCTGAGATGCACCAGACTGGCCTGCTATAGGCTAGAGGCCTCTGAGATGCACCAGACTGGCCTGCTATAGGCTAGAGGCCTCTGAGATGCACCAGACTGGCCTGCTATAGGCTAGAGGCCTCTGAGATGCACCAGACTGGCCTGCTATAGGCTAGAGGCCTCTGAGATGCACCAGACTGGCCTGCTATAGGCTAGAGGCCTCTGAGATGCACCAGACTGGCCTGCTATAGGCTAGAGGCCTCTGAGATGCACCAGACTGGCCTGCTATAGGCTAGAGGCCTCTGAGATGCACCAGACTGGCCTGCTATAGGCTAGAGGCCTCTGAGATGCACCAGACTGGCCTGCTATAGGCTAGAGGCCTCTGAGATGCACCAGACTGGCCTGCTATAGGCTAGAGGCCTCTGAGATGCACCAGACTGGCCTGCTATAGGCTAGAGGCCTCTGAGATGTACCAGACTGGCCTGCTATAGGCTAGAGGCGCGGTTGGAACTCCCTTCTACGTGGACAAAGGCTAGCGTTTGTGTGTCTGCAATCTGCAGATGTGCAGACATTCATGAAATAGTCTAGTAGCCAGCCCATAGAGCCCCATTGTGAACCCGGACATGTTGAGTACACCAAGGTTTTATGTTATAAATGTTTAGTATGGGTCCCCAGCATGTAGAAACTGCCGGATGCTAACTTGCATATGTTGGGCAATTTTCATAATTGGCATAATCTGTGACCATACCATTAACAACCTACAGTATAGAAGGCAAAATATTCAAAATGTCATCATGCTTTATGTAGCATGTGACATGTCAAACTAGGGGTTTTTCATGATGCTGAATCCATTCCAAGCATTAGTTCTGAAAAAAATACATGCTGGGGACCCATACTCAACATTTATAACATAAAACATTGGTGTACTCAACATGTCCGGGTTCACATTCTGGCTACTAGACTAAAAAGGAGCATCGCCTTCACATAATACACGACACAACCTTCTTTCAAACAATGGAAGGACTTTGAGGGGAACGGAGGGGAAATCTACTGCCTTGGATGCAAACTGTTATTCTCCAAAGATCTCAGACACTAATCAAATGTCTTCAGCAAAGTTCAGAGAAGTACTTTTAATTTCGCTTATACCATTTAACAAACTTGCCAACAAATATCACCTCAAGTTCAAGTATTTCAACTTCTCCTCAAACTGTGTCGTTCTTTTCTGTCCGGTCAGCATAATGTTTCGTGAGACCAGACGTGATGAAATTGACATCATGCAGCAGACTCTTGCCGTTACGCAGACATGGAAAGTATAATGTGGTTTTAAAGAAGGATGTTTTGGAGCGATGTGGTCTTTCTACAACAGCCATGTGCGTGCGTGCGTGCGTGCGTGCGTGCGTGTGTGGCAGTGGCTCAGGGGTAGAGTGACCGGACGGGAACCGCAAGGTTCCCAGTTCGAACCCGGGCTCCCCCAGAGTTAGTGTCGAAGTGTCCTTGGCGCAAGACTCTGTACCCCAAATTGCTCCCGACGTGCTGGTTGGTGCCTTGCATGGCTTCCTCCGGCATCGGTGTGTGTGTAATGCACTTGTAATCTCTGTAAAGCGCCTTGGATAAAGGCGCTATATAAATGCACCATTTACCATTTGGACACATAATACGTACAGGACTATGAAAATGTCAGACAGAATAAGAGACTTAAAACAGTGCTTTGGATTAACTGAAGTCTGTAGTCTGACGCTCACGTACTTTGTACAAGAGAGAGAGAGAGACAGACAAGCCAGATTTATACTTCATCAAAAAATCCTACTGTACAACCTCACGACGCACCGCGGATGCGCCGTGTGGTGAGTTTGTATGTCTGCCATTTTTGCATTTTTTAGCTGTACGACGAAGCATACATTAGTCAAGAGACAGAAAGATATAGACAGAAAGGTATAGAAATAGAATGAAAGAGAAAAAGAGTAATATAGGAAGACACAGGAAACACACCGTATGCAACACAATAAAGCAAGAGATAAAGGAGAGAGAGAGAGAGAGAGAAAAACTAGATGGAGACATGCTGCCGGATTACGGTCACACAATACTAAAAACAATACAAGCTGTACCCCCCCCCACACACACACACACACACAGATGTCAAACTAGAGTAATACGCTTCACTTCTAGCCCTCAGTCTCCCTGAAAGAACCCTTGCTCCTGTAGTTTTGCTGAATCAACAACAGTCTTTCATGGCATCCATGAAACTATACTTTCTTGAAGTATACGAAGAACGAGAAGACGAGGGAAAAAGGAGGAGAATAAAAAGGTGCAAGCTATCTTCCCACAGAGATGATGAGACGGAGCGAGACGAGGTGAGGATTAACTCTAATAAATACACGCCGTAGGCTCTTGGGTTTAACCCATTCTGGGCGGGAACCCCTTTTGGTGTTAGCATTATGTTATGCTTTAGCTATTGAAAAATAGCAGATCTACAAGCTCATAGCGCGCCACCGAGTGGCGCGCTATGAACTTGTAGGTCTGCTATTTTTGAAAAATCGAAGAATCAGGGACATAGAAACATAGCTTTTTCAGAAAACTGTCAGGATGTAGAAGACTTTTTTAGAATCTGATCTCAGGTCAAAATG
>NC_136807.1:49364062-49374062 GCF_951216825.1 Electrona antarctica
TATTAACACTCCGATTGCCCGGGGTTATTTAATCCATTAAATCATAGCGCCCAAGCGATTTATAGCAGCGGAGCACTTTTACAGACGGACCGGATGTTATCCCGGATGTGGATGTAGCAGGGCGGCGGTGGCTCAGGGGTAGAGTGGCTGGATGGTAACCGCAAGGTTGCCTGTTCGAACCCGGGCTCCCCCAGAGTTAGTGTCGAAGTGTCCTTGAGCAAGACACTGAACCCCAAATTGCTCCTGATGTGCTGGCTAGTGCCTTGCATGGTTTCTTCCGCCATCGGTGTATGAATGTGTGTGTGAATGGGTGAATTGATGCACAATCTATGTAAAGCGCCTTGGATAAAGGCGCTATATAAATGCACCATTTACCATCACAACGGGAGGTAAGATTAAATCTACCGCGACTAGCGACGGGACCGCGGTGGGCCGTCCAACACATGATCTTTTCTTAGAATTGGACGGGATGATTTAGATCGCGAGTTATTAACGTTTTAAGATTTTCGTTCTCGTCGGCTAAACAGGGGGGGTGGGGGCATTTTCGATGACGTCCCACTGTTACGCAACATCGAGTATTGCGCAACAGGCGCTCCCAGGCTGTAGAGCGATGCGATCGGTTTTCATATCAATGAACTTCGTCTTTTTGGATAAAACTTCGTCCTGGGCGATGTAGGGTGTTACTATAATAGAAAAAACGGTGAACTTCGTCCTGGGCGAGTGGGGTGTTAACGGGAGCTTGTGAGTGACCGTATAATAATAATAACTACATTGGATCTATTGGAATACAGATTTTTCTTTTTTCTTTCTTCTCCTGAAAAGAAAGAGAAGGATGAGGACAGAGGGACACAGAGAGAGAGAGAGAGAGAGAGAGAGAGAGAGAGAGAGAGAGAGAGAGAGAGAGAGAGAGAGCCTATACAGTATTTCATAAACGCAATAACCGGGGCCAATGCTGGCTAATGGAACCAGATCCATGCATGGTGAAGTGGCGCGTTGTCAATGCGATAACCCTGACTCGGCGGAGGTGGGGGAGGGGGAGGGGGGGGGGGGGCTCTATAGCCCTGAGGCTTCACACAGTCTGTTTTCTACACAAAGACCAGAGGGACTTATGATACTGGGGCCAAGGCCAAGTTGACATGTTTATCCCATTTTGACCCGAGGACGATTCTCCTAAAGCCTTCTAAACCCTGACAGTTTTCTGAAAAACCTCATGTTTTCTATATGCGAGTGGTTCTCAAACTATCTAATGACAAAGGATCCCCAGAATTATATGTATCTGAAAATATGTTGTTCCAGGGACCCCCCCCCCCCCCCCCCGCCAGAAGCAAAGGTTTGAGTAAAAAAAAACGTTCACTGTTAAAGAATATATATATTCAAAGATTTACGGTTACATTTTCACGATTTTTCAAAAAATAGCAGATCTACAAGCTCGTAGCGCGGCACCGAGTGCCGCGCTACGAGCTTGTAGAACTGCTATTTTTCAATAGCTAACAATATAACATGATTCTTATAAAACACCAAGAGGGGTTCCCGCCCTGAATAGATTATACAGTTGGATCAAAAGCTCCATTAGCTGATTTGAGAGCACTACAGCCCTGCGGACCAATCATTGCTCTGGCAACAACAAGCAAACAAAAAAAAGAATAATAATAATCTGGGCTTCAAAAGATGTTTGTCTTACAAGGGCATTTAATTCTCTTCCCCGAGTGAGTACTGTATGACCGCCATCATAAAACCAGGGACATAAACGAATGCTTTTGATGGATGAAATCATGTCTCGGTGGAGCCTGGTACTTCTAATATATATTTAAAAAAATATCTCTATTTCAAGCAATTTCATCAGGATATGTAATTATTTATTTTAGTAGCATTCCACTTATACTGTATCAGTAGCACTGGCATTTCTTTTTTTTTACAGGAGTTACATTATTTAATAATGACCCTGTTGGGACCAAACTGGAACTGTAAGCAAGCATCAGCCCAGAGCTAACAAATGCAACATTGACAATCAAATGTTCATGTTCTGTGGATGTAACAGCTGGAAAGAGTGATATATTCTCGGTCAAATTAAACATTATGAATAAAAAAAACACCCCATTGCTATAAGGATCTTTGTCTCCACCAGGCCGAAGGCATGGGGAGAGAGTATGTTTTGCACTCCGTCCGTCCGTCCGTCCGTGTGTCCGTGTGTGTGTGTGTGTGTCCGTCCGTCCTTCCATCTGTGAACAGCTAATCTCCGTCACCGTTAACCCGGTCGATGCCAAATTTTGCACACACACTCCCTGGATGCCAACGATGAACCTCTGCCCCAAAATTTCCAGAATGGCCTGTTATAGCGCCACCAGGAGGCCGCTTTGTGCAAAACAAGTTTTTGGACAGTACACCTACAGATTTTGTCCAAACATCACGCAAATTGGTACACAGTCTCTCTAGAGCCATTCAACGAAACAGGTCTTTCAGATTTCTCAGACTCCATCCTGATTGGCTAAGATTGGCTTCCAAAGTTCACAGGAGTGCTCAGTTTCAAACAAAATGCTGCAAATCATGAACACATCGTGTGATTTCCGTGAAATTGTGCACGCACATTCCCACTAGGCCGAGGAAGAAATGCCACATGAACATTTTCAACTCAGCCTCATGGTGGCGCTATAACTGGCCGAAAAGTGTTTTTACCTCTAACTGCACGGATCTGTGGATAACTTTGTATGCCAAACTCCCTAGAGGCCAAGGAAAAACCTTTGCCTGGAATTTTTCACATCTGCTCTTTATAGCGCCACCAGGAGGCCGACATATGTAAAACACATTTTATAATATTACTCCTTCAGATTTTATCCAAATTTCACGCAAATCGGTACACATGCTCTTCATAGTCATGTGATCAAGACGGGTTTGTTTGATTTCTCATAATCCACCCTCATTGGCTGCGATTGGCTTCTAAACTTTTCAGGAGTAGCCCGCTTTGTGCTGTGGTGAAACTGTGCATGCATATTCCCAGGCTCCTAGGCTTTGGAAGAAATGCCACTTGACCGTTTTCAAATCAGCGTCATGGTGGCGCTACAACAGGCCAAGCCGTGTCACACACACACACACACACACACACACACACACACACACACACACACACACACACACACACACACACACACACACACACACACACACACACACACACACACACACACACACACACACACACACACACACACACACACACACACACACACAGACCTGTGCCCAGAAGGGCACTTTTTCTAGTTAAAATGAATCTTAATATATGCACCGCTTCTGGTATACTATCTCGAAGGAGAGATGGAGGATGGGGTTGTTGCAGCATGTAAGACAACTCTGCTAGCCTTCATGTTTAAATGCAGAAACATGATAATTGACAGTGATTTGGAAGTCAAGGTTCAGCAATAGCCACCTCTCACAGGATCTGTATAAGGAAGAAGAGAACAATGAAAGGCTAATGGCTTATAGCCTACTGTAAGATGGGGAGGGCCACTATATTTACACACTCACTCCAGAGGGCCATGCACATTATGCATATTTCTGTCGTAGCAAAAATAGCTCATCTACAAGCTCAAAACGCGTCGCACTGCGACGCGTTTTGAGCTTGTAGATGAGCTATTTTTGCTATTATTTGAATTGAAATCCAGAATATTTTTTTCTTTCCTATTGAATTGGAATCCTGAAAAGTAAAATTTTAATTTTATTTCAAATGCATTTAGGGACTACATTTTGCACATGTAGTCCCTGGAACTACATATTTTGAGATGGGGGTCTGTGGCCCAATAGAGATAATTCTGGGGGTCCTTGACATGAAAAGGGTTGAGCACCACTGACATAGAAACATGGGTTTTTCAGAAATATGGATTAGGATTTTGAAGCCTTTTTTTAATCAACCTCAGTCCAAAATGGGTTAAATGCAAATACATTGACCATATAAAAAGATAAATACTATATAATAATAATATATAATAAAATTCCAATACTAGTCATTCAGCTACTAATATAGAAGTAATTAAAGCAGGTCATGTTTGGAATTGTAACAGCTGAAATCAATAATATATCAGTATTCCGATATTAACCTGCAGGGCCACATTAAGTGAAGGTGGGGGGGCTGCATGTGGCCCCCGGGGCCGCCAGTTGCCCATGTTATGCTGTATCCCATAATTAGCTGCAGTTTTGCTAGTGAAAGTGTCTCGCGTAGCCAGACAACTATTCCACAATCTCTGAAAGCTACGTATATAGAGTCTGGAACTACACCTCCTGAAACCTGAATAATCCGTTTGTCATTTCCATTCACAACAATGTATTTTAACCCATTTAGGCCTGACGTCGAAATAAAAAAAACGTTCGCTCTGAAAGAATATATATTCAAAGAATTGTGCCGCATTTTTACGATTTTTCAAAAATAGCAGACCTACAAGCTCATAGCGCGCCACTCGGTGGCGCGCTATGAGCTTGTAGATCTGCTATTTTTCAATAGCTAAAGCATAACATAATGCTTAGTTAAAACGCCCAAAATGGCTTAAAATATCTTTAGAGCTTATTTTTTTTATTTCCATTTCTGCTAAGCAGCAAGCTATATAATATGCTTAGAATGATTTCTATTTATATTAGGATACATTTGCGCGACTGTAAAAAGACAAAACAGGAGGATGGGGGAGGATCGAGGCTTCACTTCCGCTTTATTTATTTATTTTACACGTGATCAGAGCTTCCGTTCTCCAGACTGTAAATGACGGAAGAATTTGAAAATTGCGAGAAGGCAAACAGTCTGGCAACGCGAGACAATAGTGAAAGGATGAAGGGGAGGTACCATGCAGTGCACCAGGGCGATGTGTGTCTTAGGCCTCACTCAGACCTTTACAACAGATTGATGCATGCTTGCTGTATACAAAGGGTGTGACACAGCTTGCCCCAATGCATTTCCAATGGGAGTCACATGGTCTGACACAACACTTGTGTTGTATGAGGGGGAGGGGCGCAGTCGAAACACAGCCGAAAGCCATACAACAGCTTGTAGTCCAAAATGTAGTCCTCAAACCATGTGACTTCCATTGGAAATGCATTGGGGTGGCCATGACCCTCACAACATTCATACAACAAGCATGCATCAATGCTGCAAAGGTCTGAGTGAGGCTTTACGGCAAAGCATACAGCACTAGTAATGGCCTATTCATAGTCTGGATTTTCGGTGGTGAGGTGACCACCGCTCCGGTGGTGAGCTGACCACCGGAGCTGAAATAACATTGAGCGGTGGTGAGTAAAAACAGAGAGAAGGGCTGGAGCGGTGGCGGTGGTTTGCTCTTCACCGCGGCTCGTGACGTCATGTTGTAGTTCGGTGGTCACCTCACCACCGAAATTACAGACTATGAATGAGCCTTAACAATTGTCTGTCTGTCTGTCAGACGTCTGTCTGTCTGTCTGTCTGTCTGTCTGTCTGTCTGTCTGTCTGTCTGTCTGTCTGTCTGTCTGTCTGTCTGTCTGTCTGTCTGTCTGTCTGTCTGTCTTTCCCTATAGCAACAAATG
The DNA here is from genome assembly GCF_951216825.1 of Electrona antarctica. Classification (NCBI taxonomy): domain Eukaryota; kingdom Metazoa; phylum Chordata; class Actinopteri; order Myctophiformes; family Myctophidae; genus Electrona; species Electrona antarctica. The sequence continues at coordinate 49,369,598 of NC_136807.1, forward strand.
CCATGATAACCACGACTTCCCAGATAATATCACAGAGCAACATTCAGAGTGCACAGATCGACCCCTTCGGGGGCAGCGGTGGTGGTGGTGATGGTGATGGTGGGATATGATTTGACAAGACCATTCACCCGTGAAAGCTCACATACAGTATGTGTCAGTATGTGCTTATTGTGTTGAGACACATTCCTGTACGACTTCTGAATAGTGGACAAGTGCCGGACTTTGATTAAGAGGGCAGAAAGCAGCACATGAAAGGGTGATTTGTCCTACAATCAATGGTAATTAGGGGGGGGGAGAGGGGGGGGGGGCAGCACACACACACTGCCTTAACCCATTCAGGCCTGACGTCGAAATAAAAAAAACGTTCGCTCTGAAGGAATATATATTCAAAGATTTGTGCTGCATTTTCACGATTTTTCAAAATTAGCAGATCTACAAGCTCGTAGCGCGCCACTCGGTGGCGCGCTACGAGCTTGTAGATCTGCTATTTTTAAATAGCTAAAGTATAACATAATGCTTAGTTAAAACACCAAAAGGGGTTCCCGTCCAGAATGAGTTAACCCATTCTGGGCGGGAACCCCTTTTGGTGTTGTTTTAAGCATTAGGTTATACTTTAGCTATTGACTAATAGAAGACCTATACAAGCTCATAGCTACGAGCTTGTAGATCTGCTATTTTTTTTAAATATCGCAAATCTGAATATATATTCTTTCAGACTGAACATTTTCAACTCAAATCTTTGCTTCTGGGGGGGTCCCTGGAACAACATATTTTCAGATGGGGGTCGGTGGCAAATTACATATAGTTTTGGGGGTCCGTGACATGAAAACATTTGAGGATCACCGACATAGAAACAGAGGTTTTTCAGAAACTGTGAGGAATTTAGAAGGCATTTTGTAGAATCGGTTCTCAGGTCTAAATAGTTTAACCCATTTTGTCGGGAACCCCTTTTGGTGTTAGCATTATGTTATGCTTTAGCTATTGAAAAATAGCAGATCTACAAGCTCATAGCGCGCCACCGAGTGGCGCGCTATGAACTTGTAGGTCTGCTATTTTTGAAAAATCGTGACAATGCGCCTCAAATCTTTGAATATATATTATTACAGAGTGAACATTTTAACTCAAATCTTTGCTTCTGGGGGAGGTCCCTGGAACAACATATTTTCAGATGGGGGGGGCAGAGGCATATTACATATAATATTTGGGGTCCTTGACATGAAATATTGAGCACCACTGATATAGAAACATAGGTATTTCAGAAAACTGTCTTTAGGATTTAGAAGACATTCTTTAAATTTCAATGGTTTAATATAGCACACGCACAATCAATAAGAGCACATCAAACCCATAACAAGGCCAGACCATCATGATTCTACTGTATATACCAAAACCAAATCACCTTGGCAACAACCCCAGGCGGAGGCCCCACATGCACGTAACCCTGGCAACTACTATTAGCAGGCGAGCACACATCGCCCATGGCAACCATCCCCATAACGCGCCGGTGCCAGACATGGTGTGTGAACTGAAGGAGGTGCACTTCAGATTACGTCGTCTCGTGGACGACCACTCGGGCACGTGAGGAGAGTGACACGGAGGTGGGCAACAAAGACAAAGGCAGCGCGCGAGAACAAAGACGCTGGGCAGTACACTTTTACATTGTTCTCACCTGGGGGGAGCTGGAGAATAGAGTTGCGATTCAGTCCAGACATTCAAATGAGCTCAGTTTATTCCGTCAACTAAAACTATGACAACATTTCTTTTATCGCACTACCCTGGACTACAATTTCCGTTGACGAAAACCAAACTAAAACGAAAAATAAAAACTAAGCTATGATGACTAAAACTATATGACTAAATATATTGAGAATTCCGTCAACAAATAAAAACTACCTTAGACTAAATTGTCAGGGAGGGACTCGTGGAGAAGAGAGCCACTATTGTGTGTTACCAATCTCATTCACTACGAACACGGATTGTGTTCGTAGCACAAATAGAGCGGTTCCATTAACTGCGCCTCTCTCCTGTGACTCCAGCCTGCTTTAAGGAATTTAGTCCCGACGTCGAAATTAAAAAAATGTCTTGTCTAAATCCTCCAGTTTCTGAAGTACCCATGTTTCAGTGGTGCTCAATATTTCATATCAAGGACCCCAAAATGGTATGTAATTGGCCTCCGACCCCCATCTGAAAATATGTTGTTCCAGGGACCCCTCAGAAGCAAAGATTTGAGTTAAAAGTATTAGTATTATATTATTGTATTTTATATTATATATATATATTCCAAATTTGTGCCACATTTTCACGATTTTTCAAAAATAGCAGACCTACAAGCGCGTAGCGCGCCACTCGGTGGCGCGCTATGAGCTTGTAGATCTGCTATTTTTCAATAGCTAAATTATAACATAATGTTCAAAACACCAAAAGGGGTTCCCGCCCAAAATGGGTTAAGGAATTTCCAAAAACGTGTCCCTATTTTGGACATGGTTGAAGGCAAAACATATTTCCCCCGGATGTCCAATAACATTATGTACAAGTCATTCACACCATGTTGAGCTTGGAGAGTATATACAGTACGTGTAGGTCATTTACAATGGCTCTGGGCTCTATTCAGATGTTGTACTGTTGTATCATAATGTCCTGCTGACTGTCCCTGTAGCTGCTACCGTACGTTCTGGGGCTCTGGGCTCTATTCAGATGTTGTACTGTTGTATCATTATGTCCTGCTGACTGTCCCTGTAGCTGCTACAGTATACGTTCTGGGGGTAGATACACATTTGTACGCCAGCGTGAATAAATATGCATCTAAATTGCATCTGTATAAACAACGAGCTGTTTAACCCATTTAGACCCGAGGACGATTCTAACAAAATGTCTTCTAAATCCTGACAAGTTTTCTGAAAAGTTGTTCTGACAGTGGTTCTCAAACATTTTCATGTCAAGGACGGCCCCCAGAATGATCTGTATTTGGCTGCGGACCCCCATCTGAAAATATGTAGTTCCAGGGACCCCCCCCCCCCCCCCCCCACCCTCCAGAAGCAAAGATTTGAGCTAAAAACGTTTGCTCCAAAAGAATATATATTCAAAGATTTGTGCCACACTTTCACGATTTTTCAAAAAATAGCAGACCTACAAGCTCGTATGAGCTTGTAGATCGGCTATTTTTCCCAATAGCTAAAGTAGCCATGACACAATGCTTTCAAAACACCCAAAGGGGGTTCCCGTCCTGAATGGATTAAAACAGATATAACTGTAATAATACTACGACGTGCCAATTCATCTCACACAGAGTTTCAGAGTGTTGTCTAGTATATTGCCTGCATGGGTTTGTGTTCCGAGTGCAGAGTGCTGTTCGTGGGGGCGCTCGGATGGACGTGATCTGTACGTCTATGATGCCACGTTTCTTCATTTCCTTTGTCCTGCAGCCACAGACACAGCTATAAGGGTTGTGACTACATGTATAGCCTGCTGAGCCATGTTAGAACATTTATTTGTATATAGCACACATCGTTACAGCCAGGGCTTTGTGGCTCCCTGTTGTAGTACAGTGAGTGTATATGGATTCACTGTGGGATCTATAAAGCACTACTACTTGCTTCTTGTTCGGAGAGGCCATCGTCATCACTAATTGTAAGATGACACATCTGTGCCACACATTTCACAACCTAGCGCTGACAAAAGAGAGGGAGCGAGGCCGTGTCAAGACATTGTGCTCAACATGAATGTGGCGGTGACGCACGCTGCAATGGCTTCCATGGCCGACCACACGACCATTGAGCTAATACAGTGTGCTACTCAACCCGCGGCCCGTGGGCCACACGCAGCCCCTGCTTAAAGGACAACTTTATTCGGTTTTTTTCAACCAAGGTTCATGTTTTAGGTTGTTATTAGAGAAAGTAAAAGAATGGTGTTATTTTTTTTTCTCCATTTGCTGCTTTCTTTCGTTTTAGCGTTTTTATGTATTATTTTTTACACAATTTTATAGCGATTTTTTATTATTATTATTTACTATAGTCCTACTAGACCCCAGGAAATTACATCTGGCCACAAAATATCACAGGATCTACTGAATGTCAAGGGGGAAAACTGACATATTGAGCCATACAACACAGCATACTGTGTACTACCCCCCTTCACATTGATAAGTACACTAGAATTCAATGTTGACACGGCTCTAATCTGATTCATGGCATTAACGTTAAAATGCATCCAAGTTGTATGCTTCAAGTTTGCATGATTCAAGTTAATCTCGTTAGCTGTCTTGATATGTGCCTGTTCTTGTATACCCATGGGGGGTTTTGTCATGCTCTCTGATGTTTTGCTTAGCCTGCTGCTTCGATAGAATTCAGAGAATATCTCCCAGAGCGCGGAATGCATTAAACGGCAAGTTTAACTGTATACCATTTTGTTGCAATAAATGGTGAATCTACTTTGACGTGAGTGTTTCCTGTCTAAACTATGTGTGTTA
>NC_136807.1:49379062-49401562 GCF_951216825.1 Electrona antarctica
CGGTGGCCAATTACATACCATTTTTGGGGTCCTTGACATGAAATATTGAGCACCACTGATACAGAAACATGAGGTATTTCAGAAAACTGTCAGGATTTAGAAGACATTTTTTTAATTTCGACGTCAGGCCTAAATGTCTTAATTGCTGCCTTGACCTGAACCTTTTCACTATTCATTGCAGCGGTGGTGGAGAAACTTACCACTTACAAACATGAACATAAAACTGAGTTCATGGGATGATGGACGATACAGGGTAATAATCTACCACATGTATGTATGTGTTATACTTATGGGTACAGAAAGCATTGCCTCATGGCCCCCCGGGGACGGCTAGGGTATAGGTGTCAGGCAGTGTTGATTTCCTCCACTAAAAACTAAGGCGAAAAATGTCCGTCGACTATAACTTTTTTCCACTGACGAAAAACTAAACGGAAAGTAAATGAAAACTATGCTATCAATGATGACTAAAACGTTTCGTCACCTGACCATCTGATCTATATCTATCAGGTCCTGCAGAGCACTGCTCAGGACCTGCAATTGTCCTTCTGAAGACTCCGCAGAAACACTTGTCTGTGATTACTGCATCGGACTGCATCGGCGACACAGACACTCACCATGTCAGCACCAAGGACAGCACCACTGTCAGCAACCACGGACCACTGGTATTTGACCCCAGTAACTCACTATGTCAGCACCAAGGACAGCGCCACTGTCAGCAACCACGGCCACTGGTATTTGACCCCAGTAACTCAGCATGTCAGCACCAAGGACAGCGCCACTGTCAGCAACCACGACCACTGGTATTTGACCCCAGTAACTCACCATGTCAGCACCAAGGACAGCGCCACTGTCAGCAACCATGCCCACTGGTATTTGACCCCAGTAACTCACCATTTCAGCACCAAGGACAGCACCACTGTCAGCAACCACGACCACTGGTATTTGACCCCAGTAACTCAGCATGTCAGCACCAAGGACAGCACCACTGTCAGCAACCACGACCACTGGTATTTGACCCCAGTAACTCAGCATGTCAGCACCAAGGACAGCACCACTGGCAGCAACCATGACCACTGGTATTTGACTGCAGTAACTCACCATGTCAGCACCAAGGACAGCACCACTGGCAGCAACCATGACCACTGGTATTTGACCCCAGTAACTCACCATGTCAGCACCAAGGACAGCACCACTGCCAGCAACCACGACCACTGGTATTTGACCCCAGTACCTCACCATGTCAGCACCAAGGACAGCGCCACTGTCAGCAACCACGACCACTGGTATTTGACCCCAGTAACTCACCATTTCAGCACCAAGGACAGCGCCACTGTCAGCAACCATGACGCTACATACTAATCCCTACACGGGTTGTGCTTATAGCCACGCCCCCGGGCAAGTTAAGTTTACTGAGGTTAGGGTTAGGTTTAGGCTGTCAATCACAGCGACTGGCCAATCACAGCGCGTCAACTGCACAACCCGTGTAGGCTTTGGTATGTCGCAACCATGACCACCGGTATTTGACTCAAGTAAAACTTATACTTATACTTATACCGGCACCGAGTGCCGCGCTATGAACTTGTAAGTCTGCTATTTTTGAAAAATCGTGAAAATGTGCCTCAAATCTTTGAATATATATTATTACAGACTTACAGAGTGAACATTTTAACTCAAATCTTTGCATCTGGGGAGTCCCTGGAAGAACATATTTTCAGATGGGGGGGCGGAGGCCATATTACATATAATGTTTGGGGTTCTTGACATGAAATATTGAGCACCACCGATACAGAAACATGAGGTATTTCAGAAAACCGTCAGAATTTAGAAGACATTTTTTTAAATTTCGATGTCAGGCCTGAATGGGTTAAGTGGGTAAACTTGTGAGCAAGATTCATGGCGAGAATATACCTCTGATTGGACTGCAGGAGATGGTAAAAAGGCAGGGAGATTATCCCGCTTCGATTTGTGTATAGCACCAATTTCCGCCCACTGTGCCTGTCATAAAGCACAGCGCTTTCCAGTCGTGACTCCTCCTGACCAGCCCAGGCATTGGTCAGTACACACAGAAGCATGGCGCTGATTACTGACTCATGACTTGCTGCTATTTGAAACGCTCCCCTGGACGGGGATTTGTGAGATTGAGTTTGCTGGGGCGCGCTGGCCCACTCACGCACGCACGCACGCACGCACGCACGCACGCACGCACGCACGCACGCACGCACGCACGCACGCACGCACGCACGCACGCACGCACGCACGCACGCACGCACGCACGCACGCACGCACGCACGCACACCACACACACACACACACACACACACACACACACACACACACACACACACACACACACACACACACACACACACACACACACACACACACACACACACACACACACACACACACACTAAAGTGCATTCATACCACACCCAGACTTATCAGCACATTATTTCGCATACACAAACCCACACAAAGACTTTTAAAGTGCACTCGAGTCGGAACACTCCCGCATTCACTAGCATATAAAAAAGATGCAAACATGCGCACGCACACACGCACACACACACACACACACACACACACACACACACACACACACACACACACACACACACACACACACACACACACACACACACACAGAGAGAGTACACTTCTGTCCTGGCGCGTCTTGCCTTCCACGTCTATATTCTAAAATAACAGCACTTCTCTCCTTCCCTTCTAGTCGCCGCAATCTATTCTTCCTCTCGTCTCCTTCCTTCCTTCCTTCTCTCCCCCCCCCCCCCCCCCCTCATCTATCCCTCCATTCCTCTTTCCATCCACGGCGTAAAATAACCACTCCATTCTTCCACCCCTCTCTCTTCCTCCTCCCTTCATCTTGTTGTTCTCCCCCCCCTCCCCCCCTCTCTATTCTTCTTTTTCTCTGTGGCGTTAAGCCATTTAGACCTGAGGACGATTCTACAAATGTCTTCTAGATGTCCCCCCCATCTGAAAATATGTTGTTTCAGGGACCTCCCCATGAGCAAAGATTTGAGTTAAAAACGTTACAAATATAGATATTCAAATTTTGCACCATGCATTTTCACAATTTTTCAAAAATAGCAGACCTACAAGCTCGTAGCGCGCCACTCGGTGGCGCGCTATGAGCTTGTAGATCTGCTATTTTTCAACAGCTAAATTATAACATAATGTTTAAAACACCAAAAGGAGGTTCCCGCCCAAAATGGGTTAATGCATTCTCTGCACCCCTTCATTCCGAGCCATGTTTTATTCATCAAAGCCACCGTGTTCCTCTCAAGCACCCCTCTGGCATCCTCTTCGCCCCCCTACCACCACCCAACCAAACCCACCCTGCACACGCACACAGCCACACGCACACACACAGCCACGCACGCACACACACACGCACACACACACACACACACGGTTCATACCCCAGAGGGCCAACTATATACAGTATAACTCTCAATTCCTCTTTCTTTTTCCGCAAGTCTTCCTAAGTTCCAACTCTGTTCTGTCTCTTCTTTCTTTTCACTGCTTTCTCTCTCGGCTCTTCTGTTCACATTTGCTATAGTATGTACAGTATTTTTCTATTATTTTCCTTCACATAGCATCAACACGGTTTCATTCAATGGCACAGTGTCAGTCAGGGTCAGAGGACCCTGCGGCTTCACAATGATCCCTGGGTCGGCGGTTCGAATCCCGGCTCCTCCATGTCCACATGTCGAAGTGTCTTTGGGCAAGACACTGAACCCCACATTGCCTCCAATGAGTCGGTCGGTGTGAGCTCGCCACCGTTGGTGTGTGTGTGAATGTGGGAAGTGAGGGCGCTGGCGTCGACTGTTCGCCGCTTCACCTCCCAATGTATGAATGAATGAACCATTGTAAAGCGCTTTGAGCACTTGGAAAAGCGCTATAAAAATGCAATGCATTATTGCACAACAAAACCAGGCAGGTTAAGTCCAGAATGATGCACTAAACAAAAGCACAGAGGTTTCGTCATCATCATTTTTCGACCGCGGTCGAGATCATGGATTCTCACAATGCCACGTCAGACTTTCCGGTCCTTCATTGCCACCCCCAGTTCCTGCTTACTGATGCATGTGTCCCTATAGCGATGACATCAGGGAACGACAGTTTTCTACCTCTGGTCTGATTTGAGGCCAGGATTCCAGAGAAGAAGAGAAGATATAACCTCACTGTCAGTGAAGAAACACGGGGAAGGTTGCCGTATATTAGATCAGTCGATGGTGTGGCTCTTCCAAGACAAATTTTGCGCTCTCATTAGAAGGCGGGTGTAAGTGCCATCCAACCGTTTCTCTAATTTCTTTGAAAGTGTCCATGTCTCAGAGCCACAGAGTAGAATCGGCTCAACGGTCGGTTTACAAGAAGTGAGCCAAGCAAACACAGAATGCTACAGCAAACAAAGACGTGAACACACACACGCTAACCGCATCTAGGAACTGGCAGAGAACCTGAAGGGGTGAGCTGGTTTAAACCATTTTGGGCGAGAACCCCTTTTAGTGTTGGAAGCATTATGTTATGCTTTAGCTATTGAAAAATAGCAGATCTACAAGCTCGTAGCGCGCTACGAGCTTGTAGGTCTGCTATTTTTGATTAATCGTGAAAATGTAGCGCAAATATTTTAATATATATTCTTTCAGAGCCAACGTTTTTAACTCAAATCTTTGCTTCTGGGGAGGTCACTACAGCAAACAAAGACGTGAACACACACACGCTAACCGCATCTAGGAACTGGCAGAGAACCTGAAGGGGTGAGCTGGTTTAAACCATTTTGGGCGAGAACCCCTTTTAGTGTTGGAAGCATTATGTTATGCTTTAGCTATTGAAAAATAGCAGATCTACAAGCTCGTAGCGCGCTACGAGCTTGTAGGTCTGCTATTTTTGATTAATCGTGAAAATGTAGCGCAAATATTTTAATATATATTCTTTCAGAGCCAACGTTTTTAACTCAAATCTTTGCTTCTGGGGAGGTCACTGGAACAACATATTTTCAGATGGGAGTTGGCGGCATATTACATATAATTTCATGTCCTTGAAATTAAATATTGAGCACCACTGATATAGACACATAGGTTTTTCAGAAAACTCTCAGGATTTAGAAGACCTTTTTTTTAACTTCGATGTCAGGCCTAAATGGGTTAAATGCAGAGAAGAGTTGATGATGCAACAATGATCGCAGGTCTGTGTGGACCACAGAGGTGTCTGGATCCGATTGGTTGAGGGGGGAATGAGGTGAGATGGAAAGGCTGGCAGCACTAACAAGGAAACAGAGGTGCAAGTAATGGTGAGTGACTAATAGACTGTGGCCAGAGGGAATGGAGAAACGGAGAGAGAAACAGATAGATGGAGACAGAGACAGACCGTGAGGATTTCATTGTGCACCTCCGGTGTTGATTTCGTAGACTAAAACTACGACGACTACCTACTTTCAGCCATTACGCCGACATAAGACTTTGACTAAAACTAGACTAACTAACTAAAACATTTCAGATTACTCAAATATGCCAGAATTTTTATTCAAAAGACTATGACTAAAACGAAATCTAAGTTGGCTGTCAACGCCGTTCGTGCACCATTATATATTATATGTATATTCATCCTTCCTTCTATACCGTCTCTGATTCTGACAACGTCGTCTGGGGGGTCCCTGGAACAACATATGTTCAGATAGGGGTCAGTGGCCAATTACATATTTTTGGGGGTCCTTGACATGAAAATGTTTTGAGAACCACTGATATAGAAACATGGGTTTTTCAGAACCCATGTTTCTGCTCTCACTGCATTCCTCCATTTATCTCCCTCTAAAATAATTCACTTTCTCCATCACTTTTTCTCCCCAACTCGTCTGCTCTCTCCCGCCCAAAAACCCCTTTCACAGAGTTTCTCACATTTTTCCTACTTTTCCCAAATCAATTTACTCCCTCCGTTATTTGCCTCAGTCTTTCTTTGTGCTTCCTCGTCCTCACTCACTTTCTTCCCCTACTGAAACCAATGTGCCGCAACTCTCAAGTGTGGCCTGAGCAAAATGCCAAACATATATACTGTAATTACCACCTGTGTTGTTTTCGGCGACTAAAACTAAGACAAAAAATGTGTCGTAGACTACCTTTTTCCGCTGACGAAAACTAAATGAAAACTAAGCTATGATGACTAAAACTAAGTTAAATGTATTGACAATTTTGTCAACAGATAGAAACAAGACTAAAATGTTAGGAAGGGACTAGTGGACAAGAGATCCACTATAAGTCATTTATACTTGGTTGCATGCTGACAATAGCTCACAATGTGAGCGCAGCGCAGCTTGTAGATCGGCTAAAAAATCTTATGATATTTAGTCGACTAAAACCAGACTAACACTAAAGCATTCCAGGTGACTAAAATGTGACTAAAACTAAATGAAAACTATTCAAGAGACTACGACTAAAACCAAAATGTGCTGCCAAAACAAACACTGGGCATATACTGTAATTACATAGAGACACCTTCATATAGGCTGGCCATCTTGGACTATGGGACCAGAGACAGTGGCGTGGTTACCGTCTTGGACTATGGGACCAGAGACATGGCATGGTTACCGTCTTGGACTATGGGACCAGAGACAGTGGCATGGTTACCGTCTTGGACTATGGGACCAGAGACAGTGGCGTGGTTACCGTCTTGGACTATGGGACCAGAGACAGTGGCGTGGTTACCGTCTTGGACTATGGGACCAGAGACAGTGGCATGGTTACCGTCTTGGACTATGGGACCAGAGACAGTGGCATGGTTACCGTCTTGGACTATGGGACCAGAGACAGTGGCATGGTTACCGTCTTGGACTATGGGACCAGAGACAGTGGCATGGTTACCGTCTTGGACTATGGGACCAGAGACAGTGGCATGGTTACCGTCTTGGACTATGGGACCAGAGACAGTGGCATGGTTACCGTCTTGGACTATGGGACCAGAGACAGTGGCACGGTTACCGTCTTGGACTATGGGACCAGAGACAGTGGCATGGTTACCGTCTTGGACTATGGGACCAGAGACAGTGGCATGGTTACCGTCTTGGACTATGGGACCAGAGACAGTGGCATGGTTACCGTCTTGGACTATGGGACCAGAGACAGTGGCATGGTTACCGTCTTGGACTATGGGACCAGAGACAGTGGCATGGTTACCGTCTTGGACTATGGGACCAGAGACAGTGGCATGGTTACCGTCTTGGACTATGGGACCAGAGACAGTGGCATGGTTACCGTCTTGGACTATGGGACCAGAGACAGTGGCGTGGTTACCGTCTTGGACTATGGGACCAGAGACAGTGGCATGGTTACCGTCTTGGACTATGGGACCAGAGACAGTGGCGTGGTTACCGTCTTGGACTATGGGACCAGAGACAGTGGCATGGTTACCGTCTTGGACTATGGGACCAGAGACAGTGGCGTGGTTACCGTCTTGGACTATGGGACCAGAGACAGTGGCATGGTGACCGTCTTGGACTATGGGACCAGAGACAGTGGCATGGTGACCGTCTTGGACTATGGGACCAGAGACAGTGGCGTGGTTACCGTCTTGGACTATGGGACCAGAGACAGTGGCGTGGTTACCGTCTTGGACTATGGGACCAGAGACAGTGGCACGGTTACCGTCTTGGACTATGGGACCAGAGACAGTGGCGTGGTTACCGTCTTGGACTATGGGACCAGAGACAGTGGCATGGTGACCGTCTTGGACTATGGGACCAGAGACAGTGGCGTGGTTACCGTCTTGGACTATGGGACCAGAGACAGTGGCGTGGTTACCGTCTTGGACTATGGGACCAGAGACAGTGGCGTGGTTACCGTCTTGGACTATGGGACCAGAGACAGTGGCGTGGTTACCGTCTTGGACTATGGGACCAGAGACAGTGGCGTGGTTACCGTCTTGGACTATGGGACCAGAGACAGTGGCGTGGTTACCGTCTTGGACTATGGGACCAGAGACAGTGGCATGGTTACCGTCTTGGACTATGGGACCAGAGACAGTGGCATGGTTACCGTCTTGGACTATGGGACCAGAGACAGTGGCATGGTTACCGTCTTGGACTATGGGACCAGAGACAGTGGCATGGTTACCGTCTTGGACTATGGGACCAGAGACAGTGGCATGGTTACCGTCTTGGACTATGGGACCAGAGACAGTGGCATGGTTACCGTCTTGGACTATGGGACCAGAGACAGTGGCATGGTTACCGTCTTGGACTATGGGACCAGAGACAGTGGCATGGTTACCGTCTTGGACTATGGGACCAGAGACAGTGGCATGGTTACCGTCTTGGACTATGGGACCAGAGACAGTGGCGATTCTCTCTTCCCATTTCTCATACATACCGTGCATATCATTTCACCATATCGTCCTCCATCTTAATTGAGTCGCCAACCTTTCTCTCTGACTCTCTTTCTCTTAATACATTTTGTTATATTTTGCTCTCTCTTCTTCTCTGCTGCATTATGACGTTTGATAAAACTTGCCCAACCCATCGTCACTTACAAAACATTTGTTCTAAAGATAGATAGATAATCCACACAGCCTCTCTGATGTAAAGTAATTCATTATTCACCTCTCTCTCATTCTCTCTCTCTTTATTCTTTGCATAGCTCATCCACACTACCCAACTTTCTCTCTCTCTCTCTCTCTCTCTCTCTCTCTCTCTCTCTCTCTCTCACTCTCAAATATTCTGTTCTGTTTTATCACACCGCAAACCAATTTTCCTTCCACCTTTCTCACTCTATCTGTGCATGTGTGTGCTACTGTGTGTGTGCGTGCGTGTCTCTGCGTGTGTGAGTGTGTGTGCGCACATATCTGTGCATGTGCGCTGTGTGTCTGTGTGCATGCGTGCGTGCGAACGAACGAACATCTCTGTTCACCAAAGCCTGTCTCTCATATGATAATTCTTGATGTAACTCTTATCTGTTCATCACTCCTACAAGTGAGCTCAATCCTACCTTGATCATTCATGTCTCTCTCTTCACCAAATGCAGTCCTTATCATCCACAAACCAATTTAATCTCCATTTCACTCTTTCTCAGGTTATCTTCTACTCTCTGCAGTTCCTTCTCTCTTTCTTGGTGGAGAGAGTATGTTTTGCACTACGTCCGTGTGTCCGTGTGTCTGTCTGTGTGTGTGTCCGTCCGTCTGTGTACAGTTAATCTCCGGCACCGTTAACCCGGTCGATGCCAAGTTTTGCACTCACACTCCCTGGATGCCAACGATGAACCTCTGCCACCAGGAGGCCGACTTTTGGGGGGAAAAAAATTGTTATTACTCCTCCAGATTCTGTCCAAAAATACCGCAATTCATTACACACTATCTCTATAGTCATGTGTTCAAGACGGATCTGTCCGATATTTCAGATTCCATCCTAATTGGCTTTCAAAGTTTGCAGGATTGGCCGGTTTTGAACAAAAAGTCTCAAATCATGAACGCAGTGTTGCAATTTACGTGAAATCTTTCACAGACTTTCCTACTAGGCTGAGGAATATATCCCACCCTTTTCACATTGGCCTGTTATAGCGCCACCAACAGGTGGATTTTTGCAAAGCACATTTTTGGAACAAAATGCCTCAGAACATCCAATTGCCATCCAAGGCGTAAGAAGAAATGGCACCCTTTTCACATTGGCCTATTATAGCGCCACCAGGAGGCCACAACCTGACCTGCCCTGGTGGAGACCTGTGTCCCCCGAGGGGCACTTTTTCTAGTTTAGTCTTTCCTTCAACCCTCCTTTTCGCTCTTCCCTGTCACACTTCAAATATTCCGTTTAGGTTGCTGTTCATCATGTGTCTCAGTGAGGTAATTAGAGCAGTGGTCCAAGTGGGGTCCGGAGACACCCAAGGTGTCCTTGGAGGGGGTTCTGGGGCCCAGGGGGTTCTGGGGGCCCAGGGTGTTCTGGGGGCCCCCCCGGCTAAATTATTTAACACTTTGACCTCTATTAATACACTGTAGCATCAACCACTTTAAACCTATACAGTATACATCAGCTATATTTGAAAACGACGCATTGAGAGTTTATAGATCTGTCATTTTCCCCAAAATCTTGAAAAGGATGTGGAATGCTTTGTGAAACATTCTAACACCACAATAGGTGATTATTGGTAAGGGAGGGTGGGGGGGGGGGTCTCAATTTGGATGGATTTGGACTAGTTTAGAGATTGACGTCTTTACCCACATGAATTGTTTTCAAGCTGCTTAGGAATCGAAACCTCTCTCTCGTTCTCTGTCTCCCATGATTCCTTCTACCACTTCCCATTTCATCCGCTCCAATCTAATTTAAGTTCAATCTCTCTGTCTCTGCATTCCTCTATTTTATTTTCTCTGCAGCATATCCGCTATACAGTGCATTATGTTACTTCCGATAACCTGCATAATGTGTCTATCTCACACTTCACCCGAGTCTGTAATGAAATTAGGTATTATAAACCCATTTAGACCTGAGGACGATTCTACAAATGCCTTCTAAATCCTGACAGTTTTCTGAAAAACACATGTCTCTATGTCAGTGGTTCTCAAACATATTCATGTCAAGGACCCCCCATCTGAAAATATGTTGTTCCATGGACCCCCCCCCCCAGAAGCAAAGATTTGAGTTAAAAAAGTTTTGAATATATATTCAAAGATTTGCGCCACATTTTCACGATTTTTCATGTCAATGAACTGGCTTCTTTTATTCACATTGCACATCTTTCACACGGCTGACAGCTTAGCTATGTAACCACTCACACCACGGCAATGCTTGTCTGCAACGTCTATTAACAGCTCCGGCCATATCATGGTAAATAAACAGAATTATTTTCTGTTAATGGCTTTATTTTTAAAAAAAACTACAAAACTACATTTGTTTGCAAAGTCATTAAATTGTTACCAAACGTACCTGAATAATTGAGTGTTTTTGGTTAAACATCATTGCATGGTTTTTGGATGTTTGCATTTAGTTCATAAATAAATATTTTCTTCAGGGACTCTTTTCAGCTAGACTTAAAAAACAAACCAAAAAAAACAGCGCTTTAAACTGTCTCAAGTGTCAAGCTTCTTTTTTACCAGCTGCTGTGTAAGCACAGCTGGTCAATGTTCTCTCTGCGGCGCTTTCACGCCCACTTGCTGTAGTTGAGACCTATGTTTCTCACTGGCTATACTGACCTATTGTCCTGATTGGCTGCCTCGTCTCTAGGCAACCACACACTTTTTGCCTCTAGCCGACCTCTCAGCCATGGGATATAAGGCAGCAGCTGGTAATTAATTGATGTCATCATTCAGATAGAAATGGAGAGACACAAACAGAGTAACAAATAACAAGAGACAAAGCAAAAACAAACAACACACACACGCATGAAGAAAAGTGTGAAGCTTCTGAAAATAGCCATGCAGAAATGTCAAGTACACCAGTGGTTCCCAAGAGAGTTCCATGAGGTCCCCTGCAGCTGAAGGATAGATTAGGAACCAAACGGGTCCATTTGGTTCCATTTGTACACACTCAGAGTTCAATTAAGTTTGATTTTGCAATATAAATTGGGGGTCCCAGAGATAGAAATGCCATTAAATGGGGGGTCCGTAGACTAATGCATGTCAAACTGGGAGGTCCTTGAAATTAACCGGGTTGAGAATCACTGCTAGAGCCGTCAAAATCTTCTCTTATGGGGGGTCCCTGTCATATCTTTTCAAATGGGGGTCATTAGTGTCAATTTGGGGGTCCTTGACATGAAAAGGTTTGGGAACCACTGAAGTATACTATGAGCGTATTCTCGGTATGGTTCTTTTTGGGCATCCACAGAGTTTTTCCATGTACTGTGTACAGCAGGGGTTCTCAACGTTTTTGGCCGGGGACCCCCGGAAATGCTTTGGCAATGTCTCGGGACCCCCGCCCCGCCCCCTCCCGACCCCCAATATAAATTGACTGCTACAATAACCTTAAACCATTTTGGGCGGGAACCCCTTTTGGTGTTTTAAGCATTGTTATAATTTAGCTATTGAAAAATAGCAGATCTACAAGCTCATAGCGCGCCACCGAGTGGCGCGCTACGAGCTTGTAGGTCTGCTATTTTTGAAAAATCGTGAAAAAAAATCTTTTTTTTTTTTTTTTGGAAATAATTTGGGGACCCCCTAAAATAATTTGGCGACCCCCCGAGGGGTCGCGACCCACGGGTTGAGAACCCCTGGTGTACAGTACATGTTATTAGCCTATATATGTAGCCAACAATACAGCAAAAGCCCCTGCTGACGTGTCTCCTGTTCCAGCCCATTTTGACCTGAGATCAGATTCTAAAAATGTCTTCTACATCCTGACAGTTTTCTGAAAAAGCTATGTTTCTATGTCAGTCGTTCTTCGATTTTTCAAAAATAGCAGACCTACAAGCTCGTAGCGCGCCACTCGGTGGCGCGCTACGAGCTTGTAGGTCTGCTATTTTTCAATAGCTAAAGCATAGCATAATGCTAACACCAAAACGGGTTCCCGCCAGGGCCGGTTCTAGGGGGGGGGGGGGGGGGGGGCAGGGGTGGGGCACCCAAACGTGCGTCCTGCCCACCCAATGTGGGTTTGACACCCCACCCGCGCCGGCGGAGTCGCCCCCCCTTACAATTCTGTCTGCCCACCTGAGTGGGGCTGGCTAAATCCGGCCCTGGTTCCCGCCCAAAATGGGCTAGCCTGTATATCTTGGTGGAGGTAGAGTTGTATTTCACTGGTCTAGGAGCGGTCTTCCTCCTTTCATCCTGCACGGTGCGGTGTCAATGTCATATTGTTTTTTTATTGCCTCTCACTAAGCTGCATGGGGCTGACTTCACTGCACAGACATGGATTTAGTGCAGTCTGACACCACCGGTGTCTGTAAAACACTCAATATACCTCACAGTAATACTAGAAGAAGACCTGACTGATATTTGGAATGCAATGCAGGCACAGGCGTCTGGGAGAAATGCGAGGCCCCGTGCGATATGTCGGGGGGAACAATGTGCGCGCGCGTTAATTAATTGAATTAATTAATTAATTAATACTTACTTTTGCCTTCACTTTCCCATTTGTTATAAATATTAAGTATCACATTTGCTTGATTGCCTGCAGACAGTTTGTGATCAAAATTCAATTAGAAAATGGTGAAATCATGACACTGACTGACTGGACTGACAGAGAGACTGAAAGAGAGAGAGAGAGAGAGAGAGAGAGAGAGAGGTCGTCGGTCCATGACCATGCGCGACTAATTATTTGAAATAAAACCTTTTTTGTCCACACACATACATGACAGCATACCTTTTCACTTCACTCGAGTGACGAGTCGTTTTGTTTGTGAGCGGGAGCGTTTGTGCACTCAACTAGCCTGGCTACATGTGTTCAACTTGTTTTTGTTTCGTTTCCATTGGGTGTATAATTCGACTGCGTTGCGCGCTGGCGCGGCCGATCTACAAGCTCACAACGCATTGTGAGCTTGTAGATCTGCTCTAATTCTGCAGCGCAAGCTAGCACGGCACTGCGCAGCGCAAAGGGGGACAATAGTGGGCCCCACGACCGGACGGCCGGGCGTTGCTTAACGGGAGGACGAATAAGTGACGCCGTTTGGGAGGAGGAGGCGACGCGCGGCCGTCGGAGGCCCCCCTGGGGGGCGGCTCCAAGCCGACCGCAGCAACTGCGAAGGAACGGGCTGCGATGCGATTATTGTTTCTTAATAAAAATAAAAATAAACTCTGCCTACCCTTAAAGCGGCCCTGAATGCAGGGCCTTCTGGAAAACACCCTACCTGAGACCATTGTTGTCTCATGTGACCCTCCAGGGAGACCAGGCTTAGTTGTTTTTTTTATAGCTGATTAAAAAGACAAGTCCGTTGCTCTCCCCATGTCCCCCATATATGGGGACTAGGTTGACGGAGGGTGTGTAGAGCCCAGGATCACATTAGATAATTGACACAGGGGTGAAAAATGGGTTACAAAATCGTGGGGGAAAAAAAAAAGAAAAGAAAAGAAAAAAGACAAGAAATACTAACATTACATTATTACATTATATTAATCCAATGTATTAATTCATTATATTATTATTATTATTATTATATGAATTATATTAATCCAATATTAATCCAATGTAGCGTTTTCGGTCCCTCAAGCGGACTCACTATAACTTAGAAAATAAGGGAGGAAACGGATTGACCTTTTAACCAGAGAACCAGGTTTTATTGCCATCTTAATACAGGCTAAAACTGGGTCGGGAGGGTGCCGAAAATAACAAAGAGGCTGCTCTGTCTGTCTCAGTCTAGGCTATAGTCTCTCTCTGCCCACTGTCAGTGTGTCACTTCCTTTTAACACGAGTTGCTCGAGTTAATTAATTGTAGAACACTTCCCCTGCGGTTCGCGAGTTGCCCGAGTTGTGTTTCCATTGTTTAATCCACGTTTTTAATCAGTTTTAAGTCACACGGGAAATCCACCGGACAGAATGCGGGATATGAGACGCGTTTTCCAAAGGGTTATGGGAAATTGAGTCCCTATTGTTTACAATGGAGGAGGGGGTGGAACGGTGCTCCGTTCTGTTGTTGTGGTCGGCACTCTGGAATACTCTTCAACACTACAACAAGCGTTTACACCGTTTTAAAGTGGACTTTCATGACAAGCAACTCAAGCCTGAAAGACGGCCGTGAATGGTCCGCAGTCAACCTGTTAAATGATCAAAATAAAGGAATATACACAACACACTACAAAGGTCTTGGTAAGAAACAGAATAAATCTGCACTTTAATTATATAGAAAGTCCGGTTAAAACCAACAAAAGAGTCTCTTTTGTGGCCCAAACCCACCGACTTGACATCTATCACAAACCCCCAGATGAAATGCCACGGAGAGAGGAAATGTTCCCAGCCTGAGGATGATGATGATAAGACCTTCACCCACACACACACACATCACACAGCTGCTGTCCCGGGGTTGAATATCTCCGGAGCATTCAACCCCGTACCTCATCTATGCCGTCTATCTCTCTGTCAACATTCCTCTCTGCCGTCTCAATGAGGACAGAACCCGTGTCTTAACCCTCGTCTACGAAAGCAATCAATGCCGTTTTAGACACACACACACACACACACACACACACACACACACACACACACACACAAAAAAGCCCACATCAATTCCAACCACACAGATGAGATTTCAGGGGAAGGGGATGAAGGGTATTAGCTCGGAGGGTTGGAGCAATGGAGGGGAAAAAGAAAGGACTGGGGGAGTGGGAGAGAGGGGAGAGAAACGAGGGTTGGAGGATGTCTGGAGATTTCTCTGTGTTGCAGAATCAATCCAGCGTTGGTTTTGTTTGGTCTCTCTCTCTCTCTCTCTCTCTCTCTCTCTCTCTCTCTCTCTCTCCCATTCCCTTTTTTCTTGTCTTCCTTCCTATTGACCGCCTGCAGCATTGAAGCAATACCGCTGCACCAGCCGCCCACGCAGACACACACAGACGCAAAGTAAAAAACCCCCCCAAAACTTTCCCTGGATCAACCAACCTCCTCCATGTCTCCCAGGTTCCCTCCCTATCAGTTGTGCTGTCTCTCCATCTCCTCCCTCTCTCTTTATTTTCTCCATCCCTCCTCCATTATCATATGTTCTCTCTCTCTATCTCTCTCTCTCGCCTTACACCCTTATTTGTCCCCAGTGTTTGTCTTTAATTTCTCATCTTTCTTCCAGTCAACATCCAAAAATACTGCTTTAAGTTCCTTTCTATTACCATCTCTTATTCTCTTCCCATTTTCTCCCTTGTTCTTCTGCCTTTCTTTCCTCACTCTCTCCGTCTGTCATTCTCCCCGTATGGTCTCTCTCTCGGTCAAACTCTACCACCTTTCTCTCTTTCGTCTCCTCTCGGGTTCTTTGTCTTGCATTGCATATTCTGTTGTCCCTCTTTTTCATAGACCATGCCTCTTCCTCTGTCTCTCCTTCTCTCACGCTCTGTGGGGGGGGGGTTTGTAGGGCGCTCTGGGGGTCTCGTCTCACCTCCAGCCCCCGTTTTGATCCAGAATGAAAGGGAACAGGAACACAACATACGTACACCCGGCCTACAGTACTGTACATACACACACACACACACACACACACACACACATGCTACACTCTCCTAACGTCTGCCCTGCATTGGCCTCTATCAACCACTGCCTAGAACAAACAAAGCAATGCCCCATGGGGTAAAACAAGAGAGAAGACAGAGAGGGTGAGAAAAGAGAGAAAAAGAAGATATAAGTGAGTGATATACAGTATGAGAGTAATAGAGAAAGAAGGAAGAAATATACACAGTGCTCAAAAATTTAGCCGCATACATTAATATGCTCCTGAAATGTAATCTGTGCAACATCAAAATTGAGAATATTTATGCAAAATAATCATAAATTCTTCTGGTGCTACCAAAACGGGGAAACCGATTGAACCGAAAATGAGCACTCCTCTTGCCCCATGCATGCCACCTGGAAAAATAAACATGCCTTGTGTGGAGGGAGAGCGAGTGCATTTTCCGCCAGCGGCATCAGCCATGGAGTCTCCGCCAATTGCCCGACAACGCCCGCGGCAGGCGGCAGTGTTTCACTGAAGTCCTTCAACCAGAAACCAGAAACGCACGTCGGACCAAAGCATGTCAGGAGGAGGCACGGGTTGAGTTTGAACCAGCAACGCTGACACCCTTCCCCAAACCCTTACCCTTTTTTTTTACTTGTAAAACATACTGTTATATTGTCAATATTTCCAATAAAACATAAAAATGACATTTATACATATTGTTGTTGCTACTATAGCTTTTTCAGTTGGGAGAACTGGTTCCACCAAAACAATATGTTAATTTGGAGCCTTGATGGCCCAGGCGGCTGGCGTAGATATACCTGTATGTAGATATACAGTTGGAGGCCATCGATATTGTCCTTTTCTTTTTGCTGAGGTTTGCGTGATCTGCGCAAAAGGACAGTTAACCCATTTTGGGCGGGAACCCCTTTTGGTGTTTTAAACATTATGTTATAATTTAGCTATTGAAAAATAGCAGATCTACAAGCTCATAGCGCGCCACCGAGTGGCGCGCTACGAGCTTGTAGGTCTGCTATTTTTGAAAAATCGTGAAAATATTTATTTCAGAAAACTGGAGGATTTAGAAGGATTTTTTAAAATGTTGAGGTCAGGCCTAAATGGGTCAAATGATAAGGGACAATATCGGTGGCACCCAACTGTATGATGATATAAAATGTGTAAACGTGAATGTGTGTGTGTGTGTGTGTGTGTGTGTGGGGGGGGGGGGGGGGGGGGGGAACAAACAGAGCAAGGAAAGCAAGAGAGAGAGAAAGGAGGAGAAAAGAAGTGATAGAGATAGAGGTGAAAGAATGGTGGATTGAGGAGAGGAGACAGGAGAGGAGTTCATGCCTTTCTGTGAAATGTCTGAACGTTTTAGAAAAGGGCAGATGCACACCTCTAAAGGCTGGTGACGGGTGCCGGTGCGTGTGGGACAAAGTGCAAATACTACAAATAGGGGATCTCTGAATGACAAAGAACATGACCTGCACAGTCAGGAAATGTTGCTCTTTGCTCTCAATAAGAGCAACATTTCTTTGCAAGTTCCGGCAAAGGAAAAGAACCCTTAACCCATTTGACCAGAGACAGTTTTCTGTTAGTCGTTCTTCGATTTTTCAAAAAATAGCAGACCTACAAGCTCGTAGCGCGCCACTCGGTGGCGCGCTATGAGCTTGTAGATCTGCTATTTTTCAATAGCTAAAACATAACATAATGCTAACACCAAAAGGGGTTCCCGCCCAAAATGGGTTAAGTTACAGTGTGGCGGGGTCTTTTTCTTTGTTATTCAGAGATCACCAAACGGACCCTATAACGGGTGCATTTGTACACTCTCAGAGTTAAATTAACATTGATTGTACAATACGAATTTGGGGTCCCAGAGATAGAAATGCCATTAAATGGGGGGTCCGTATAGACTAATATGCATGTCAAACTGGAGGTCCTTGAAATTAAACGGGTTGAGAATCACTGCTAGAGCCGTAAGGATCATCTCTTATTATATGGGGGTCCCTGGCATATCTTTTCAAATGGGGGTCCGCGGGCTAATTAGTGTCAATTTGGGGGGGGGGTCCTTGACAGTGCTCTACACTCTACAGTATCTACCTCCAGTGCTCTTAGATGGCCAGCTGCGAAGAGACAATGCAAAACGTCACACTGTGTTCCGCACAGCGTGAGGCGTGTCAGACTCCAGAAACAGTGGCGGGATCACAACACTGTTGGTTAGCATTAGGCAGCAGGAGAGCAAGCTTTTTTTGTACTCTGCAGGTGCTCCTCTGCAAGCATGTGCGCTCGCATACACACACACACACACACACGCACACGCACACGCACACGCACACGCGCACACGCACACGCACACGCACACGCACACACGCACACGGACACGCACACGCACGCACACACACAAGCACACCCACACGCATGCCGCACATACCTTATCCTAAACTCAAAAAGGTCCTTTCCAAAGCAAGAATACTGTATCTGATACTCTCAAGATGTCATTAAATGTTCATTGAACACACACACACACGCACACGCACACACACACACGCACACGCACACGCACACGCACACACACACACACACACACACACACACGCCGTAAAACGCTGTAAAACACACTCCACTACCTCGAACAACACATTCCTTTCCTCCCCAAACACCACAACACCTCCTCCTCCGTCCATCTCACCTGTGTAATCCTCCCTGCAGACACACGTGTAGCCGCCCTCCCGGCGCGTGCAGACGCCGGCGTTCAGACAGGGGTTGGAGTAGCACAGGTTGATCTCCGTCTCGCAGTAGTCCCCGGTGAAGCCCGGCGGGCAGCGGCAGCGCAGGCCGGCGATGGGGTGGATGGGCCGGAACAGGATGGACGGCGAGGAGATGAACGGCGCCGAGCTGTTGAAGCGCAGCACCGAGATGCACTTCATGTAGTTCTGGCAGGGCTCGCGCAGGCACACGTTGTCGTCGAACGGCAGCACCTGGGTGGGGTGACGTAGAACAGTTTGTATACGTCTAGGTTTTATAGTACGGAAATACAATTCTGTTGTTTCCCCGTCTTCCCACCCCATCACCTCTCTCAAAGGAACCCCTTTTGGTGTTTTAAAGCATTTTGACCTGAGATCAGATTCTAAAAATGTCTGTTTGAAAATGACAGTTTTCTGAAAAAGCTGTTGTCAGTCATTCTTCGATTTTTCAAAAATAGCAGACCTACAAGCTCGCGCGCTACGAGCTACGTAGATCTGCTATTTTTCAATAGCTAAAGCATAACATAATGCTAACACCAAAAGGGGTTCCCGCCCAAAATGGGTTAAAGCATTATGTCATATTTTAGCTATTTTAGCAATCTGCCTCCTGGTGCCTTGCCTGGAAATCAGTTCATGATTTGAGGCAATTTTGTTCAAAACAAACCACTCCTGAAAACATTAGATGCCAATCTTAGCCAATTAGGATGGAATATGACAGATCCGCCTTGATCACATGACTATAGAGATAATGTGTACCAATTTGCGAGATGTTTGGGCCAAATCTGTAGGAATAATCGGCCTCCTGGTGGCGCTTATAACGGACCAATGTTAAACATTTGGGGCAGAGGTTCTGTTCTGCCCAAAGGGAGTGCACACGCACACGCACGCACGCACGTACGCACAGACAGGGGCCAAAAAAATTGTCTCGGCCACGCCTTCGACCTGGCGAAGACAATTATTTCATTATCAAACACCATCGTTGTCAGAGAGGGACAAAGATCATTCAATTTGAGCTTTTGTAATGTGCGTTTTTGAACCCATGTACAAATGCGGCTTTTGCACCACGAGAGACATTTAAAGAAACAGAGGAGACAAAGACAGTAATGAAAAAGAAAAAGAAAAGAGAGAAAATTAAAAGAGTGACATAAATGAAAGGGGGGGGGGGGGGGGGGTGTAGACTCCAGACAGACAAAGACAGATGGCAAAAAATAAGAAATTGTAATTATGTGCATGTCAACACATTTAGTCTCCATTTAAACACAAAAATGCTTCAGGGAAGAGAAAAGAAGACGCGAGACAGACAGACAGACAGACAGACAGACAGACAGACAGACAGAGAGACAGACAGACAGACAGACAGACAGACAGACAGACAGACAGACAGACAGACAGACAGACAGACAGACAGACAGACAGACAGACAGACAGACAGACAGACAGACAGACAGACAGACAGACAGACAGACAGACAGACAGACAGACAGACAGACAGACAGACAGACAGACAGACAGACAGACAGACAGACAGACAGACAGACAGACAGACAGACAGACAGACAGAATGAATCATGTGGGCAGACAGACACTAATGTTCCCCTCTGGTGACATTATGACACATTTATATTTCAATGACTAGTAAAGATAAGTGGTGACTGAGGCGGAATGGGAAAATCTACATAGAATGCACGCACGCACGCACGCACGCACGCACGCACGCACGCACGCACGCACGCACGCACGCTCTCTGATTATTTAACTCTGATAGTGCAGGAAATAGGTCAGGTGTGTGTCGTTGTCTCTCCTGCACAGCCATACTGTCTGTCTCCTACACTGTCTGTCTGTCTGTCTGTCAGGGGGTTCCTTCCTGGCATATCTTTTAAAATGGGGGGGGGGGGTCCTCAGGCTAATTAGTGTCAATTTGGGGGTCCTTGACATGAAAAGGTTTTGGTAAGCACACAGCTCTACACAGTCCTACACCCACATCTGAGCCAGGGGTGTGTACTACATAAGATCCGTGTATCGTTACATAATGCCATATGTCAATGCATGCATTGCATATACCCTAGGCACTACTGTACAGATTATTCGTCTCTCTCCATATGTTATTGTTCTATATCTCTGGGGTGTGTGTGTGTGTGTGTGTGTGTGTGTGTGTGTGTGTGTGTGTGTGTGTGTGTGTGTGTGTGTGTGTGTGTGTGTGTGTTCATCTACACACTGTACCAGGGACAAGGGACGTGACCTTTTTCTTTGCTCTACCTCATGGACCTGATTAGATACCATTGTCAGCCTTTTTATGTGGATGATGCGGTGACTGACACTTTGCACGTTAATCCCACGCACCACGACGCACTGACTTGTGTTCATCTTTTTTATTCTAGCACCTTCACTAACGCCCCTGAGTGTATAGTACACACGTGCACAGTATACACGTGCTGCTGTATGCTCACGCACATTCATACCTCATCTCGGTGTGTCAAATATGTAGATTGTTTATTATTTTTTTCCATCTTTTCGTTATCTCCTTTACCCCCAACCCCTTTTTCTTAGTCCTCCCTTTCTTTTCAATGGAAAACCTTACGATGGGAACTATGCACAAAAACACATTTCACCCACTCTTTTAACACCCTTTCAGGTCGGTGCAGTGAGTGACGCAGGCGTGGATCAGTGATGTGTGTCTCATGAGGGGCACGGGACAACGTAGCGGAAAAAAAAACACACACACGGGACCGCGCCCGTGAAAATAACGCTTGCATGATCGCCCGTCAATGTATCTGCGCGTCCAAAGTAAACGCACGCCTCTCATTGAAAATTAATGAATAGGCGCGTCAGTCTGAAAAGGGCCTTTTACTTTGTCAAATCTGCGACGTGACGTGATGTGTGTGACACGCTAAAAGCCAGTCGACGTGACGTCCTACCTCCATCTGAGCCAGCGCCGTCAGCCTGGGTCTGTTGAGGTACAGCTGCTCCTCCAGGGTCTCCGAGGGGAAGAACTGTCCCCCGGGGAGCGCCGCCGAGAAGCTGACGTTCAGGATGCCCATGCCTCCTCCTCCTCCTCCCCCTTCCCCTCCTCCTCCCCCTCCTCGCCTCTTGGCCGCCGCCGCCGCGGCCGAGGCGTCCGAGTCCGGCTGCACGTTGAACACAAACACGTCCTCCACGGGCACCGAGAGCACCGCCGACACGCCCTCCAGGAAGTGGCCCAGCAGCGGCGACAGGAAGTGCTCCTGGGACATGTTCTGGAGGCGCACCGTCACGCTGCTGCCCAGCATGTCCTCCGTGATGATGAGCACGCGGAGCACGCACTGCGCCGAGATGCTGTGGACGCCGTCTGGTGGGGGGGGGAGGGGGGAGAGAGAGAGAGATAGAGATTAGATTACACATGAGCTGGTCATACTATACTGTGTGCTAAATACAATTTGCAATTTAGGCAGTTAGCAGTGCGCTCTGCTCATCCGGATCGACTTACAATAACCCATTTAGGCCTGACGTCAAAATTTAAAAAAACGTTTGCTCTGAAAGAATATAATATTCAAAGATTTGTGCCGCATTTTTACGATTTTTGCTAAAGTATAACATAATGCTTAGTTAAAACACCAAAAGGGGTTCCCGCCCAGAATGGGATAACTGTACTGTACTGTACTGTACTGTACTGTACTGTACTGTACTGTACTGTACTGTACTGTACTGTACTGTACTGTACTGTACTGTACTGTACT
>NC_136807.1:49406562-49409062 GCF_951216825.1 Electrona antarctica
ATTTGGGCCACGCACCACCATCTGATGACAGGGAGACGGTGGTTTGACACCAGGGAGGTATGGAGAGAGACAGAGGGAGACGGTGGTTTGACACCAGGGAGGTATGGAGAGAGACAGAGGGAGACGGTGGTTTGACACCAGGGAGGTATGGAGAGAGACAGAGGGAGACGGTGGTTTGACACCAGGGAGGTATGGAGAGAGACAGAGGGAGACGGTGGTTTGACACCAGGGAGGTATGGAGAGAGACAGAGGGAGACGGTGGTTTGACACCAGGGAGGTATGGAGAGAGACAGAGGGAGACGGTGGTTTGACACCAGGGAGGTATGGAGAGAGACAGAGGGAGACGGTGGTTTGACACCAGGGAGGTATGGAGAGAGACAGAGGGAGACGGTGGTTTGACACCAGGGAGGTATGGAGAGAGACAGAGGGAGACGGTGGTTTGACACCAGGGAGGTATGGAGAGAGACAGAGGGAGACGGTGGTTTGACACCAGGGAGGTATGGAGAGAGACAGAGGGAGACGGTGGTTTGACACCAGGGAGGTATGGAGAGAGACAGAGGGAGACGGTGGTTTGACACCAGGGAGGTATGGAGAGAGACAGAGGGAGACGGTGGTTTGACACCAGGGAGGTATGGAGAGAGACAGAGGGAGACGGTGGTTTGACACCAGGGAGGTATGGAGAGAGACAGAGGGAGACGGTGGTTTGACACCAGGGAGGTATGGAGAGAGACAGAGGGAGACGGTGGTTTGACACCAGGGAGGTATGGAGAGAGACAGAGGGAGACGGTGGTTTGACACCAGGGAGGTATGGAGAGAGACAGAGGGAGACGGTGGTTTGACACCAGGGAGGTATGGAGAGAGACAGAGGGAGACGGTGGTTTGACACCAGGGAGGTATGGAGAGAGACAGAGGGAGACGGTGGTTTGACACCAGGGAGGTATGGAGAGAGACAGAGGGAGACGGTGGTTTGACACCAGGGAGGTATGGAGAGAGACAGAGGGAGACGGTGGTTTGACACCAGGGAGGTATGGAGAGAGACAGAGGGAGACGGTGGTTTGACACCAGGGAGGTATGGAGAGAGACAGAGGGAGACGGTGGTTTGACACCAGGGAGGTATGGAGAGAGACAGAGGGAGACGGTGGTTTGACACCAGGGAGGTATGGAGAGAGACAGAGGGAGACGGTGGTTTGACACCAGGGAGGTATGGAGAGAGACAGAGGGATACGGTGGTTTGACACCAGGGAGGTATGGAGAGAGAGACAGAGGGATACGGTGGTTTGACACCAGGGAGGTATGGAGAGAGAGACAGAGGGATACGGTGGTTTGACACCAGGGAGGTATGGAGAGAGAGACAGAGGGATCCGGTGGTTTGACACCAGGGAGGTATGGAGAGAGACAGAGGGAGACGGTGGTTTGACACCAGGGAGGTATGGAGAGAGAGACAGAGGGAGACGGTGGTTTGACACCAGGGAGGTATGGAGAGAGAGACAGAGGGAGACGGTGGTTTGACACCAGGGAGGTATGGAGAGAGAGACAGAGGGAGACGGTGGTTTGACACCAGGGAGGTATGGAGAGAGAGACAGAGGGAGACGGTGGTTTGACACCAGGGAGGTATGGAGAGAGACAGAGGGAGACGGTGGTTTGACACCAGGGAGGTATGGAGAGAGACAGAGGGAGACGGTGGTTTGACACCAGGGAGGTATGGAGAGAGACAGAGGGAGACGGTGGTTTGACACCAGGGAGGTATGGAGAGAGACAGAGGGAGACGGTGGTTTGACACCAGGGAGGTATGGAGAGAGACAGAGGGAGACGGTGGTTTGACACCAGGGAGGTATGGAGAGAGACAGAGGGAGACGGTGGTTTGACACCAGGGAGGTATGGAGAGAGACAGAGGGAGACGGTGGTTTGACACCAGGGAGGTATGGAGAGAGACAGAGGGAGACGGTGGTTTGACACCAGGGAGGTATGGAGAGAGACAGAGGGAGACGGTGGTTTGACACCAGGGAGGTATGGAGAGAGACAGAGGGAGACGGTGGTTTGACACCAGGGAGGTATGGAGAGAGACAGAGGGAGACGGTGGTTTGACACCAGGGAGGTATGGAGAGAGACAGAGGGAGACGGTGGTTTGACACCAGGGAGGTATGGAGAGAGACAGAGGGAGACGGTGGTTTGACACCAGGGAGGTATGGAGAGAGACAGAGGGAGACGGTGGTTTGACACCAGGGAGGTATGGAGAGAGACAGAGGGAGACGGTGGTTTGACACCAGGGAGGTATGGAGAGAGACAGAGGGAGACGGTGGTTTGACACCAGGGAGGTATGGAGAGAGACAGAGGGAGACGGTGGTTTGACACAAGGGAGGTATGGAGAGAGACAGAGGGAGACGGTGGTTTGACACCAGGGAGGTATGGAGAGAGACAGAGGGAGACGGTGGTTTGACACCAGGGAGGTATGGAGAGAGACAGAGGGAGACGGTGGTTTGACACCAGGGAGGTATGGAGA
>NC_136807.1:49414062-49432436 GCF_951216825.1 Electrona antarctica
ACTGTGAAAGTCTTCCATGGCGTATACAGGGCTTTCACGAGTCCTGTGAGGCCTTCAATCCAATCTATTCTACTCTCCCTCTCTCTGTGTGCGTCTGCACTTCAAAGCGGAAGGAAGGGCTTCAGCGCACTATACATTCTCTTATGAATAAACAAACTGATCGGGAATCAGCCGACCAGGTCCTGTGGACGCATTAATACAACACGGGACACAGAGAGAGAGAGAGAGAGAGAGAGAGAGAGAGAGAGAGAGAGAGAAGCAGGCAGGCAGGCAGGCAGGCAGGCAGGCAGGCAGGCAGACAGGCAGACAGACAGACAGACAGACAGACAGACAGACAGACAGACAGACAGACAGACAGACAGACAGACAGACAGACAGACAGACAGACAGACAGACAGACAGACAGACAGACAGACAGACAGACAGACAGACAGACAGACAGACAGACAGACAGACAGACAGACAGACAGACAGACAGACAGACAGACAGACAGACAGACAGACAGACAGACAGACAGACAGACAGACAGACAGACAGGATGATGATGTTGGACAGTCTTGTCTGCAATGCAAGGTCTGATGTTGCTAGTAGACAACGTTTCACCGCACATAGTATGAGGAATAAAAGAGAACGGGGAGAGGGAGTGAACACAAAATGAAGTGGAAACCGAGCTACACTTCCTAACCATCTGTCCATTGTACCAAGACATCAGAGACACATACTTCCCACAGATTACAACCACACACGGAGATTTTGAAAACATGACCAATGACAAAAAACTCCCATATCTGCTGGGCGAAGTACAACAATGTAAACTCATGCCAATAAAGCCCTTTGAATTGAATTGAAAAAATTGAATTGAGTGAAGAGAAAGCATAGAGGGAGAGAGTAGAGAGAGACACAGAGAGAGAGAGAGAGAGAGAGAGAGAGAGAGAGAGAGAGAGAGAGAGAGAGAGAGACAGGACAGTATGCCAGAGGGGTGATGATAGCATCAAAACCAAGGGGCAGAGTAGATCAGAGAGGTTCCCAAAGTGGGGTCCGGGGACCCCCCCCCAGGGGTCCCTCAGGGAGTTCCAGGGGGTCCCCCCCAGCTATGATGGATAGTTAGGAACCAAATGGACCCATGGATCTGTAACTCTGAGAGTGTACAAATGGAGCCATTACTAGGGTCCATTTGGTTCCATTTGTACACTCTCAAGAGTTAAATTAACATTGATTTTACAATATAAATTGGGGGTCCCAGAGATAGGAATGCCATAAAAACAAAATGTCATAATCATAGTCTGGTTGAGAATCACTCGAAAATCTTCTCTTATGGGGGTCCCTGGCATATCTTTTCAAATGGGGGTCTAATTAATGTCAATTTGGGGGGGGGGGGTTCCTCGGCACGAAAAGGTTTGGGAACCACTGGAGTCAAGTAGCAGAGAGAGTATAGACTAGAGCCCATGTTGGGCGGGAACCCCTTTTGGTGTTTCAAGCATTATGTTATGCTTTAGCTATTGAAAAATAGCAGATCTACAAGCTCATAGCGCGCCACCGAGTGGCGCGCTATGAGCTTGTAGGTCTGCTATTTTTGAAAAATCATAAAAAATGCGGCACAAATCTTTGAATAGGTATATATTCTTTCAGAGCGACCGTTTTTTTTATTTCGACGTCAGGCCTGAATGGGCTAGAGAAAGACAAAGAAAGAGAGAGAGGGTGGAGAAAGAGAAGAACGGAGTAGACCAGTGGTTCTCAAACATTTCCATGTCAAGGACCCTCGCCTTTGGCCACAAGATGCCCACCTGATACGCTTTTGTGTCAGACAGGGACCCCCAAAAATAGAATAGATTTGTGTCAAAATTATTTCACTTTTTTTTCCCCCACGTGGTTTTTCCAAATGTTTTAAAAAATAACGGTGAGCTTGTAGAGCAGGGGTCCTCAACTAGAAATGCTGAAGGTCCACTAATAATTTTTGAAAAAGACTAAGGTCCGGTCTCATGAGCGCGGCGCGGGCCACGCAGCGGCCAGCGGAGAGCAGGGCTCTATGCCTGTTTAGTACAGTCACACCAAGGCAAGCTTATACAAATCGGATCCCCTCCCAAACAACCAATACTGGGTATGGAAATAGAATGTTTCACAAATATTCCCCTCCAAAAATGCACAGCAAATGAGAGGTATTGTGTTGAGGCACAAAGAACACTTTCATTTTTTCAAGTTTCCCTTTTTTTAAAATTTGTCCAGGGTCCACAGAGAGGTGGTCCGCGGTCCGGTCGTGGACCGCGGTCCGCCTATTGAGGACCCCTGTTGTAGAGGGTAGAGAGTGGTTATCGTAAACTGTGATAGGTCGCCCCGGCTCTAAGATGCTTTGCCATGGTGCCTGGTCCCCAGAGCTTCATCGAAGGGGGGGAGCAGGGATCTGCACTAGCAGAGCGCTATCTCACAGTGCCAGGTAGCCTGACTAATATATACAACACTCGAAAGCTTCTCGAAGCTTCAGAGAATCCTCTGCACTGCTTCTGGAGACCCAGATACTGTACAGGGAGAAGCTCCCAAATAGCAGCGTACACAATGCCAACAGCTGGAGTTTGGAAAAAAAAGTGAATTAATACCACCCCCCCAACCAAAAAAAAGAAAGGGGTTTTTGAAAGTGTTGCGATGCCCCAAGCTGCAGGAAGACAGGGGTCATAGCACAAGCCCACTGGCGTTTTTTTTATTCGAGAAAGTGAGAATAATAATATATGAGGGACAGAAGGACTTGGTGATGTCTCAGGTGGTGTTAAAAATGATAAATTATAGACTTGTGTTGCTGCCAACACAGGGATTTCAACCAAAATATGCAAATGGATTCTGTTTTAAATCGTAGTCATATTTTCAAGTTTTACAGAAAAGAAGAAACAAAAAATTCACTATCTTTATTTTTATTTCATGTTTATCTGCATTTATTTATATTTGCCTAACTCTACTCTCCTTAACACTGCTGGTTCTGGCCCTGCCTTATTGCCCATGTCCTCGACCTTTAAGAACGCTTGTTACATTACACTCCAAAATAATTTCAAAGTCAATAAACTGACTTAAAACGACTTGACTTTGGAATGTAACAAGCATTCTGATGAAGACATACTGCAGGGCAATAGGGCACAACAAAGCAGCAGTGTGTTAAGCAGAAATGTCTTTTGGACCAAAAAGAAAATTCGGCCAATTATGCTATGAGGCTAAGGAAAATATGGAAGATTGTTATGGAACTTGGAGACAGTGGTGCAGGTGCACACACACACACACACACACACATCAAACTACCCATCACTACACAAAACCCCAGGCAGCCATGATGAGGACACACTGGCCTGTAAAACACACATAAACAAGAGAGAGACAGGAGCTCCCAGAACACCGTGGCAGCCAGCTGATGCACTCTCACACCGTGGTGAACAGACGCCATATCTGTCTGGCTTTCCGGTTCAGGTATAGCTCAGAATGTTGCAGCTGACAGCCAGTGAGCGGACCCCCCCCCCCAAAAACGTTTGTCATGTCAAAAAGTGAGAGTCATACAAACCCCTGGTGTTATGAAATGTACTGGGCATAGATAGGCCCATAAGAAACCATGTGAGTGTTCAATTCACAATGGTGTGTGTGTGTGTGTGTGTGTGTGTGTGTGTGTGCGCGCGCGCGTGCGTGCGTGCGTGCGTGCGTGCGTGCGTGCGTGCGTGCGTGCGTGTGTGTGTGTGTGTGTGTGTGTGTGCGTGTGTGTGAGCTCGCGTGAGCGTACGGGGGGGGTGGTGGCACAATTGAATGCCATAATTGGATTAACACAGTTTTCAACAAACTGCTTCCACATGCTGCTCCTACACTACAGTTATCTGCTCTGGGGGGCTCTTCAGTCCATTAGTTCACATATCCTGCACTTGTACAGTTGTATGGGTTTAACCCATTTTGGGCGGGGAACCCCTTTTGGTGTTTGAAAAAACGTGAAAATGTGGCGCAAATCTTTGAATATATTCTTTCAGAGCGAACGTTTTTAACTCAAATCTTTGAATATATTCTTTCAGAGCGAATGTTTTTTAACTCAAAGCTTTGCTTCCGAGAGGTTCCTGGAACAACATATTTTCAGATGGGGGGGTCGGCGGCCAATTACATATAATTTTTGGGGTCGTTGACATGAAATATTGAGCACCACTGATATAGAAACATAGGTATTTCAGAAAACTGTCAGAATTTAGAAGACATTTTTTTTAAGTCAGGCCTAAATGGGTTAAATCCCATGTCACGCTATACCGTGTCCTATGTCCTCGTCCTGTCCTCCCATGCCGTCTCTCTTGTCTGCCCAGAGGAAAGAAAGAGGCAACGCAGCATACATGTTTCACCACAGTGGACTGTGACCACCAAAACGCGAGTTTTTGGTGTTTTCGTTTGCAATTACTTGACCTCCAGGTCAGAAACAATAAATGAATGAACAGGCGCTGGACAAACATTATGCCCTTTTCAAACGCAGTATGCACTGTATACACTATACAGAACGTCAGCGTGAACAGTCTGATGCACATTTTTAAAATGTCTTCTAAATCATGACGGTTTTCTGAAATACTTGCGTTTCTATATCAGTGGTTCTCAAACTATTTCATGTCAAGGACCCCCAGAATGATATGTAGTTGGGCCACCGACCCCCATCTGAAAATATTATGTTGTTCCAGGGACCCCACCAGAAGCAAAGATTTGAGTTAAAAGCGTTCGCTCTGAAAGAATATATATTCAAAGATTTGTGGCCCTTTTTCACGATTTTTCAAAAGTAGCAGATCTACAAGCTCATAGCGCGGCAATCGGTGCCGTGATATGAGCTTGTAGATCTGCTATTTTTCAACAGCTGAAGTATAACATAATGCTTAAAACACCAAAAGGGTAAAGTAAAAGTCACAATATCACAAGGTACTGTATGCATATTCAGTTACAGATTTGACGAGATTTTACTTGAGTAAAAGTACAAAAGTAGTGGTACCACAGTATGGACCATTTCACAATCATATTATTGGATTGTATTTAGCAATGCATCAATGTGTTCATCACTCTTATGGCAAAGATCGGGAGCCAAAAAACGTGATCGGGACCATCCCTAGTATCAATATTATATCCATATCATGTCATCCGCAGAACACCCGCGGCAAGCGGCAGTGATTCTCGGCGGCATCAGTCCGACACTCTACCCCAAACCCTAAACCCTTAACCCTAACAGCAACCACGACGCAACGCATGTCGGACCAAACGCACTGAAGCGAGCGGCAGTCGAGTGTCTAAATGCCCCCAGCTTCCCCGGCAGATGCCGCCCTTTCTCTCGGCAGCGCCCGCGACTGTTAAACCGGCAGATGCGGCGTGGAGCGGCGGCTACGAGATGGAGCGGCAATGGAGTGGCATAATCCCCCCCATAACTTCCCCCGGCAGCTGCCCTCCCCCCCCCCCCCCCCCGGCAGTGGGGGGTGTCATTGCCGCTGCCGGAGAATGCGGATGGGGGAGGGAGAGAGAGAAATGGAAGGAAAGGAAAGTGTGTGTCATGTCTTAATTGATGTACAAAAAGGCATACATGCATAATCCTATAGGCTAACCATCACTGTGCATGGACACACACACACACACACACACACACACACACACACACACACACACACACACACACACACACACACACACACACACTAGAGGCGCTGGCTTGACAGCTGATTTCTGCGCTCTGTTTGTTTTAAAAGCCTTCGCCCCCTGAGGTCCAGGCAGTCATTATTCTCAGTGCAAAGTAGAACGGAATAACACACACACACACGAGCGCGCACACACACACACACACACACACACACACACACACACACACACACACACACACACACACACACACACACACACACACACACACACACACACACACACACACACACACACACACACACACACACGTCACACACACACACACACACACACACACACCAGTGGCAATACCAGAGCCCCGCTGTCTTAAAGCACAGCGGAAGCACTAATCCTTCACATTAAACCTACACAAACGCGCTGTGTATGTGCACACATGCGCGCACACACACACACACACACACACACACACACACACACACACACACACACACACACAGCTTATATCAGTTGACTTGGCCCATGAAGGCCCATATCTCACTCAAACACACACCTACACACACAACCACACTGTGTCGAACGCACGCACGCACGCACGCACGCTCGCTCACACACACACACACGCACACAAATGTGCATTATACTTATAGACAAATCCACAATGTATCCCAAATCCATGCGCTGACCTCCATAGCATGTATATACAGTAGGCAAGACCTCAGCTACAGTACCAGATGTTTACAATGGTGCCTCCTGCCTCTTGCAAAGTGTCAAGATCTATCTGCCATTAGTACAGTACTTAAGTTAATGGAAACCAATAGCATTAATCGATGCATTTGTGTGCGTGGAAATCAGAAAAATCTAAAAACGCCGGCATGGTACTGCGTGCAATGACCAATGCAACACTGTATAGGAATATTATTGTCTTTCCAATCCATATAAAACCCTTTGTAGAATACTTTGTAAATGTATACTGCATTTTGACACAAAAGGCTTTCATTTCATTTCAAATGTGTCTGAAATGTGCAGCTCAATGGCTGGTGAACTTTGAACCGAGCATGCTCAACATCGGTGAACTTTGAACCGAGCAGCTCAACATCGGTGAACTTTGACCTTTGGCATCAAACAGACAAACAAGCAAAGCCGTGCTTGACCCCACTTGGTAGGCTTTTCGCTGGCAGTGAGCTAACCACTACAACACCCGCTACCACACCCGAGCCAGAGAATGGGGAAGAGTACTATTTTATCAATGCTCAGCCTTAGACCTCGTTTTTGAACATAAAGTTGTTGTTTTTTCTGCACAGACACCGTAAGAAATATAGGACAGATAAACAAAATAAAATGAGCTCTTACAACATGCAAACATTACAAACCAGGTCCTATAAACAATAAGATACAAAATGGGCCTTTAAAACACACACACACATACATATGCCTCATGGCCTAGTATCTACCATCCATGTGAATAATCACAATGTTTACACGACATCAACACCTAGTAAACATATCCAAAGTAACTGCACAGAATCATGAAAACACATCAAACACATTACCTTGTTACCGTTCTAGCTGGGTGATAACATATAAAACTGATGCTACTGTTTGCTTCAAACATTTCCTTCTGACTCTGAGCAGCCAGGTGAGTGCAATAACCAATTATGGAAACCCCCAGTGGAAAATTACCAGGCTCACAATGAACTCAAACCAAAACCCCCTCAAAATAAAAGTATTTGGCTCAACACACAAAATAACAGGAAAACGACTTACGACTGACGTACGTTTCACAATAAGTTCACAATAACCAGGTCTGATTACCCAGGATATAACGATTTAGTGCAAATGTAACTGGGTTCTTTACATACGTCCAATGAACTAGGCGACATAAAAGCATGGGAAATTGATGCGTCTGATGCCTCGGCATGCGTTGGTTACGACACTTCTGACACTAATTCCACACCGTTTAAACCAGAGGTACCGGTGCCGGTATGCGAGAAGGGAATCCCATTCCCAACATTTCCCGCCCTGACCGTGAAAAACCTTGCGTCACCAGGATTTGACCACCAAACAGCGTTGAAAAGTTGACTGAAGTTACCAAGGATTTGTCAGCGACGTGTCACGGCATTTATATAGCGCCTTTATCCAAGGCGCTTTACATAGATTGTGCATTACGTGCATTACGTTCACCCATTCACACACACATTCATACACCGATTGCAGCGGAAGCCATGCAAGGTACCAACCAGCACGTCGGGAGCAATTAGGGGTTCAGTGTCTTGCTCGAGGACACTTAGACATGTAGACAGGAGGAGCCGGGATTGGAACCCCCGACCCATGGATCATTGGACGACCTGCTCTACCTCCTGAGCCACAGTCACCCACAGGTCGAGAAGACTGGATCGTCACCTATAGATCTGCATATATGGAGCCGGCTAGCAACTCTACATCTGACCTCAAACCCTTAGATCTCCATATATGGAGCTGACCTGTTCTGACATTCCAAATGTTGATCCTTTCCCACCCGTCCTTCCTCTTCGATGTCTTCCCTTTTGACTGATACCCGTCCATTCAAACTGTAGACGGGCCTGCCCCAAAGTTATTAGTAGAGTTCTCAGCAGGCCTACCTGGGCCCTCATCAAACCCTGTACACTCAAGACACTGCCCCCGCTGCCACCCTTAGATCTCCATATATATATATGACATTCCATATGTTAATCTGACCTCATCAAACCCTGTACACTCAAGACACGCTCCATATATGGCCAGTACAGAATTCATTCCATATGTTGATCTGACCCCCCATGCCAAAGTGCCAGTGGTCGCCCAGCAGTCTGCTGTCACCCAGGTGGATGGGTGCACACGACCACGCCTTTTAAGGCGAGGCCGCTTCTTGCCCTCAGCACGTCTTACTGGTTAATACTATTCTTGTTGATATAACGCTATTTAGGTCAATGATATAACATTATGTTGATATAATAATATAGCAGCGGGTAGGCTACTTGAGGCCAGTCAACGGTCTCTTTGTCTTGGTACGATACTGTGCGACCGCGACACACCCCACACTCACACTTCGCCTTAACCGTTTCTGTCCGTAGGACGGCTCCACACGTCCTAGGGAACCCAATCGACGCGTACAAAGGACGTCCTAGCGCGTCCTCAATGATATCAGGCGAGAGAAGAATATTCTGAATTTTTTCCTTTTTTAAATTTTTGACTGAGACTCTCAGGCACCCGTCGCTTCGCTCTGCCTTCATATTAGCCTACCGTTCGATTAGCTGTTAGCGCGGCAGAAAGAATGCCTCGTCTCTCCTAATCCAGGGCGCTCTCCGTGGTTTTGATCTGATGGATATACTACGCGCTTCATTCTGACTTCAACATGCCTCTCGTTCAAAATATGAATGCTTTGGAGCTTCTAGCGATATAATAGACTCGAGACCAAGGTAAGCTAACAGAGGCTTCAGAGTAAAAGCGGCCATGTCTTTCCGGCACACCAGAGCTCCTATTTTGAAAGCATCCCGGCACCGATTGTGTTAAGGTCTATTCGTAGTCCAGTTTTCGGTGGAGAGGTGACCACGGAAAACTACAACATGATGTCACGCTGCGGTGGTCACCACCGCTCACCCAAACACATCTCTCTGTTTGTACTAACCACCGTTTCGGTGGTCACCTCTTCACCGAAAACTGGACTATGAATAGGCCTTTAGCACACCATTGTGTAAATGGTAAATGGTGCATTTATTTTATATATCACCTTTATCCAAGGCACCAACTGGTTCATCTGGAGCAATTAGGGGTTCAAATAAATGAATTAAAACAAGGAAAATGTTTCTCTTTTGGAATACAAGTTCAAATCGTTTTTTTGGTGAAAAGTAGATTATGTGTTAAAAGGGAAGTCATTTAATGAGGAAGTCATTTAATGAGGCAGCATGACGTCAAAATGTCCCCGTTTGATCAAAGACAAAGAACTAACACTCAGCAGGCCGTTGATTACTGGGAGCACAGCCATTGGTCAAATAAATACATAATTACTACAGTACTCTTTTCTAGTTGATGCAATCTATTTGACAGTGAGACATTTCAGCAGAGAAGTTCTTCTGTGCCATGTCCTCTCTCCTCAGTGGTATTTGACATGAAAAAAAGAAAATCACAAGCTTAAGGGTGTGTAACTTTATGTATTTCCTGTCGCTCTTCTCACTATGCTGTAGCTTCCAAATTAAGATCGGGCCAACAAACTGTGAAGGCACTCACAGCATAGGTATTTTTGATTAACTGTGTATATGTGAATGACTAGAGCCAACATGGTACAATGAATGAATGAACATTTAGAACGTCTCAAGATTAGGCAGTGAACACTTCATTTAAAAAAATAATGGTCTATACTGTAGGGGGTCCACAGGCTAATTAGTGTCAATCTGGGGGTCCTTGACATGAAAACCTTCCAGTGTGCAACACCAGCGTGCCACCGAGCATAAATGAGACATTACGGTGACTGCATGTGAATCCTATTGTGCAGAATGTTCTCTCTACCCATGGCCACTCCACTACAGTGGGATTTCATTTGGAAGCTATTCAGGAGGGCTGGCGGAACCTAACTGAATAATGTATTGAAATAATATGCAAATGTTATTTTAGGGAACTTTGTGTTACCGTATTTATTCGCCCATGGGGCCTTTTTATTTTATTTTTTATTTTAGAACACCCTGGTCTTTTAAAGTTTGACTGTGATGAAAACCGCCTGTGTTTCTTTGGGTTTTGTCGTGTTTAGTCCTGAATGATCTAGGACAAGCATTATGTTATGCTTTAGCTATTGAAAAATAGCAGATCTACAAGCTCATAGCGCGCCACCGAGTGGCGCGCTACGAGCTTGTAGGTCTGCTATTTTTGAAAAATCGAAGAACGACTG
Source organism: Electrona antarctica (assembly GCF_951216825.1). NCBI lineage: Eukaryota > Metazoa > Chordata > Actinopteri > Myctophiformes > Myctophidae > Electrona > Electrona antarctica. Next base: position 49,424,568 of record NC_136807.1, read on the forward strand.
ACATAGAAACATAGCTTTTTCAGAAAACTGTCGGGATGTAGAAGACATTTTTAGAATATGATCTCGGGTCAAAATGGGTTAAAAAACCCCTGTATGTTCTCCCCATGTCCCCCAGGGTAGGTACCCTCACAAAAACATGCAGTAATCCTGGTCTCTAAAACTACCTCCCCTTGGCCAGCCGGGGCGCCTGATGGAGGGGAAAGGAACTGGTCGGAAATAACGTGTTCCTTCCACGCGCTACGTCCGGCCAGGGAAATTCCCCCCTGTCAGGTGAAAAGAAGCAGCTTGGACTCCTCATGCATAGAAGGAGGCATGAGGTCAGTCCGCTGCCCCCCCAGGTTGGCAGAGGAAGTGTAGCGCACAGGATTACATTAGATAATTGGCACTGGGTGAAACAAACTGGGTTACAAAATCGTGGGATAAAAATTATAAAATCACATTCAGATCAGGAAAAGTAAAGAGTAAACAAAAGGTCAGTGACGTGCACACATAGACATCAAAGGGGGCTTCAGCCCCTGCCCTTTTACCCGGCCGTCTGTAAAACAACTGCCCTTTCCAGACAGTAAAAGAAATGCAAAGGCCCCTCCTTTCCTTCCCATGCCATATCCGGAAGGCAGCATTCAGGAGAATTGCTTTTTTCCCCCGAAGTCTGCTGAACTTGAACACAGCGTTTTGCGTTGAACAAATTTGTTTAGAAATCTATGATGTCGTACACCACCGCATCTCCACTAGCTAAAGAGTGCTGGGTTGCGCCCCAAACATAGCAGATCTACAAGCTCACAACGCGTCGCAGCGCGACGCGTTGAGAGCTTGTAGATCTGCTATGTTCGCTATTTTTTGTCCAAAGGTGCCCTCTTATCAGCCCCTGCTCCTCTAACACTCTTTGCACGTCACTGCAATAGGTTGTATTGTGCAAGTGGCATCGAGAAACAAACTATTTAAGTGTGTTTAAGCTAGTTTAAGGAACAGTAAAAAATTCATATTGAAATTCAATACTTGTGATTTTACTGTGTGTATGAATGTGACTGGATGGATGCGACTGTGTGTGTGAGTGGATGTGAATTTATGAATGTGTTCATGTTTCCCCAACAACGACATTGATTTATAATACCATATACATTCGACCATCCTGCGATACAGCTATGAATAACATAACGTAATACATCCACCTCGTCGCGTTCTTCTCTCCAAGGCATACGCAACAATATGTTCCACTGGTTCCTTTATGCGTCTATAAAAGAACAGAATCTATTTACTTAACCCATTTTGTGCGGGAACCCATTTTGGTGTTAGCATTATGTTATGGTTTAGCTATTGAAAAATAGCAGATCTACAAGCTCATAGCGCGCCACCGAGTGGCGCGCTGCGAGCTTGTAGGTCTGCTATTTTTGAAAAATCGTGAAAATATTTATTTCAGAAAACTGGAGGATTTAGAAGATTCTTTTTAAATTTCGAGGTCAGGCCTAAATGCGTTAAGCCGGGGCGGCCACCCCACTTCTCTTCATAAAGAGAGAGGAAGAAAAGAAAACCCTATCTGTTCTATTGAACACAAGAAGAAAGTATGTCAGGCAAAGAGTGGCTACATGACCAACACCAGTACCATCCCCCCCCTCTATTCTCACTGGTCTCCAATGGGCCAAAAGCCATTACAGAATCAGGGATTATTATTGCTACATCTGCTGGAGAGTGCATAGATATCCCTCAGTAGACAGTGGAACTATGTCAGCCTCACGGACCAGACAGACGCACATGCAAATGCATGAAGCATATTATGTTCGTACCAAATCCACGTGGCAAATGTGATTTGAGCAGCATCAGAATTAACAAGAAGAGAACATATAGCGTAGAATTGATATTATATGGTGTGCGTGCGTGCGTGCGTGCGTGCGTGCGTGCGTGCGTGCGTGCGTGCGTGCGTCTCTAGAACTAATCTTGCAAACTGCTGGACTGGACAGTACCAAATGTATAGTTTATTTTCCTATTTTTTATCTTAAATGTTATAAAGTCACTGGGGCTGAAACCTTGCCAAAAAGAGTCTTCATACGTCATAGACTTACGTTACACAGATGACTAATGTTACAGGTTGGCCACATGAAGTCTGTAGATAGAAATGGAATAATAATAATACATAATAATACACATTGCACTTTACTTACTTTGTATGTGGAAATAAAGCAAATAAAGATAAGTTATCAAGTATCATTAATGTTGTCATGTTATAAACTGGCCCCTTGCCCGTTGCACCCGCTTCGATTGTTATCACCCCTAAATCAAGAGAACGTTCGTGATCGGAAGCTTAGAATACAGCCAGAATGTGATAATCACACACACTGGGGAAACGCGGAAGTGAAACTAGGGGAGCGTTTGCATCTTGTGACCATGACGGAGTCGCGCCCGTCTCTGGTGGCCATGTCAAGCCGAGTCGCCGTGCCGAGCGCTGCGGCCGGCGGCCACCAGAGCGTGCAGTCCGGGTGAACACAGCCAAACACCACAACGTCTAGTATGCCAGTACAGTTGGGTGCCACCGATATTGTCCCTTATCATTTGACCCATTTAGGCCTGACCTCAAAATTTAAAAAAAATCCTTCTAACTCCTCCAGTTTTCTGAAATAAATATTTTCACGATTTTTCAAAAATAGCAGATCTACAAGCTCGTAGCGCGCCACTCGGTGGCGCGCTATGAGCTTGTAGATCTGCTATTTTTCAATAGCTAAATTACAACATAATGTTTAAAACACCAAAAGGGGTTCCCGCCCAAAATGGGTTAACCCATTTTGACCTGAGATCAGATTCTAAAAAATGTCTTCTACATCTTGACAGTTTTCTGAAAAAGCTATGTTTCTATGTCAGTCGTTCTTCGGTTTTTCAAAAATAGCAGGCTTCGTACACACATAAAGAACAACCGTGCTGTGCTCTGCCTGTGTTTCATGGCCGCCCCAATGCTTTTCCAATGGAAGTCACGTGGTTTGACCAAACACTTGTGTTTGATTGCCCCCCCCCTCCCCCCATCACGCACAACTGTTTGCTCAAACCATGTGACTTCCACGTGACAGCACAGAGCATGTTCGTCTGATATGTGTGTACGAAGCCGCAGACCTACAAGCTCGTAGCGCGCCACTCGGTGGTGCGCTATGAGCTTGTAGATCTGCTATTTTTCAATAGCTAAAGCATAACATAATGCTAACACTAAAAGGGGTTCCAGCCCCAAAATGGGTTAATGCAGTGATAACATATGCATCCGTTACCTTTTTTTTTTTTGTAATGTGGCCCACAGGGTTCAGCTTTTTGAGTATCCCTGCTGTAGAGTCTAAGGTGGCCTTGCTGACTTCATGACCTTTGATGCTTTTACAGTACATCATGAATGGGTGTTAAATGCATCGTTTTCCGACAGTCCTTCCTTTGTGGCTGAGCTGGTTTTCGTTGTTTTTTTAGTCAGGAGCAGACATGTTTCCTGACAGACAGTGGCCTTGTGGTTAGAGTGTCCGCCCTGAAACTGGGAGGTCGGGGTTCGATCCCCGGCCGGGTCATACCAAAGACTGTAAAAATGGGACCCAATGCCTCCCTGCTTGACACTCAGCATCAATGGGTTGGATTGGGGGTCAAATCTACTAAACAAATGATTTCCGAGCGCGGCGCACGCTGCGGCTCACCGCTCCAAGAGATGGGTCAAATGCGGAGAACAAATTTCACTGCGGTAACGTGTATGACTTTGACTTTGACTTTGGTGCTGATATGAGATTACTGCAACTCCAGCCTTTATTTGTATAAGCCCAAAATGCACTGTGATTCTGACAATCCTACACACGGCATGCAGGGGAGATAGTTGAACTGCTGAGCCCTCTTTACAACATTGCTTTTACAACACTGATCCTGCAATATATATATATTCGACAACGTAATCTATGAACGACAGCATCTTCGAACAATGAGCACGACGTCATCCTGCACTTGTCTACGTCTCAACGTATCAGATACCCCTGGCATTAAGCCTCTGTTGTCCACCGTGAGCCAATATAGTCTTATTAGAGCTTAGACACTTTGCGAAAAGTGCCACAGCGTCTGTTGTTACTGTGCAATTTCTATCTTTTGCTTCAAAGATGATTTCATTTTCTAAGTTCCATCGCTTAGTGCTCTGAGCACTGCAAGCACACTAAGGCTTAACCCATTTTGGGCGGGAACCCCTTTTGGTGTTAGCATTATGTTATGCTTTAGCTATTGAAAAATAGCAGATCTACAAGCTCATAGCGCGCCACCGAGTGGCGCGCTACGAGCTTGTAGGTCTGCTATTTTAGAAAAATCGAAGAACGACTGACATAGAAACATAGCTTTTTCAGAAAACTGTCAGGATGTAGAAGACATCTTTAGACCCTGATCTCAGGTCAAAATGGGATAAGTACAGTTGCATCAGGAACGCACGACAGCACATCCTGCCCATGGAACATAAGTAGAAGAAGCCAGTGATGTGATGAGAGGTACCCGGCAGACACTAGACACGCAAGACGAAGACTTTGTAAATGCAACTAATGGTCCCTAATGGACTGCTTCCGAAGTTGGCCCGGGCCAGTGTGGTTTCTAACTTGCTATATACCGTAGCTGGTCAGAATATCTATACTGTATATCTAGGTCGTTGGGGTTTGCTGAGTGAGATACAGTTGGAGGCCATCGATATTGTCCTTTTCTTTTTGCTGAGTTTTGCGTGATCTGCGATTCTGCGCAAAAGGACAGTTAACCCATTTTGGGCAGGAACCCCTTTTGGTGTTTTAAACATTATGTTATAATTTAGCTATTGAAAAATAGCAGATCTACAAGCTCATAGCGCGCCACCGAGTGGCGCGCTACGAGCTTGTAGGTCTGCTATTTTTGAAAAATTGTGAAAATATTTATTTCAGAAAACTGGAGGATTTAGAAGGATTTTTTAAAATGTTGAGGTCAGGCCTAAATGGGTCAAATAATAAGGGACAATATCGGTGGCACCCAACTGTATGTCGTTCCCAATCTCCATCCAGTGTTTGTTTTCCCCACGTTGTTGATCTGGATGTTGCTAGGAAGATTAATACCAAAAGAAAAAAGAGGTTTATGCTGCATGCAGGACAATGTAACTGCATATTTGATGCTGTAGAAATCTACTTTCGGAACTAGAAAGTACACAGAAGTCATCTTGGGACCTGCACAGTGCACACGCACACACACACTCACAAATGCACGCACGTATGCATGAACACACACAAATGCCTTTGTACCTGCAACCATTACACTACAGATAAAGATAGTACATGCACTCTGCCTAAGCACACTTATGCTCCTATATAGTTGAGCGAGTATGTGTGTGTGTAAAAGCAACATTCTTGTCAATATGGTCTCTTTTCAGGGTGTTTTAATGTGTTTTTTTGTCTTGTTGAGTGGTGCAACCACTCCCTTACGGAGCTATGTGTGTGGGTGCCTGCCTGGCTGCCTGGGTATGAGCATGAAAATAGCATGGTTGTTTTTCACCACCTGTGCGCAACCTAAAACACACACAAACACACATATTAACTGTATATATATGATGATTTTTATTTTTAACCACTCACTTTGTGTTTCATAGGTGGAATGTAGACGGTTCAGAAAGACCTGCCTATCAATGATATCACCAGTTTGGGTCATTTGCAATTTCAGATTTCCATTTTTTTTTTTTATTGATTTTTTTAATTATTAATTATTTCCCCCGGAAGAGAAAGGCTGTAATTTATTAGCTTTATTTAATTCTGGTTGATGATGTCATAAGCAGGTCTCTGGACTGCCCACAGCCCACCTCTGAGATGCAGAGCGACTAGATGGAAAAGGTGCCATGTTATAATGAGCATAAGTGAGAACCAATTTAAAAAAAATGTCATGATATACACTTTATTTGAGTTTTACCGTTATCAGAACAAATGATAAAACAAATAAAATGTGAATATATGGTTTAAAATGGGTGAGCTTGTACTTTAGGTCGGCTATTTTCGCAAAGATAAAATAAAATTAATTTAGATGTCTGGAGTCTGAATTATCATGGCATCTTGTTTTTTAATTGGATTGCTGTATTTCCCTTCTCATTCGCGCATACACGCACGCACGCACGCACGCACGCACGCACGCACGCACGCAGACAAATACAGTATATTCCCATGGCATTCTCTGTCATGAGCAGATAATACAGTCAATGGCAAAGCATGAATACACTATCTCTCAACTGAAATAGAACTAGTCACACACACACACACACACACACACACACACACACACACACACACACACACACACACACACACACACACACACACACACACACACACACGCACACACACACACACACACACACACACACACACACACAGAGCACGTAAGAATCCCCAGTGTTCATTTGATCCATTTGTAATGGTGCGGCAGGATCTAATCCAGAATAGAAATGTGTATAAAACATGCTCCATGGCTGCTGACCCTTGTGTATACTGGCCTATGCACAAACGTATTTGTGGGCTTACCGCTTCACAACAACAGCTTGCTATGCTCTCTCTTTCCCCTCCCGTCGCATACTCTTCATTTTTCTATCGCCTTCCTTCCTTCCCTTTCTCCTTGTGTCTCTTTGTTAGCCCCCCCCCCTCCAGGTCAATACAGCACACACACACACACACACACACACACACAGACACACACACACAGACACACACGCACAGACACACACACACACACAGACACACACACACACAGACACACACGCACATGCACGCACGGCGTATTAAAAGTCATATGGGGTTGAATCTGGCGAATGACCTTTCATGCATTTTCTGTCTCTCTCCCTCTCCCTCTCTCTCTCTCTCTCTCTCTCTCTCTCTCTCTCTCTCTCTCTCTCTCTCTCTCTCTCTCTCTGTTTACGGTCCGCTGCACTCACAACAACCTCAGTCACACAGATTTAATCGTCCTTAAATTAAATAAAGAATTAAAAGTTATTCCTCTCAACTTAGAAGGTTCAGACCCCCGCCACCCCCCTCCCCCCACCCCCTCAACAGAGCTCTTCCAAAGCCATAAAGGTAGAGATGTCCTTTTCTAAGTCACCACGAGATCAAGACAAGTATCATCAGTTACTGTATATTAGTGTAACATTTTCTAAGTCAACAGTAACACAAGACACAAGTATCAGTTATAAATACATTTCAAGGGGTATTTCACATTTCTGTATCAGAGGTGCTCAATGTTTCATGTCAAGGACCCCAAAAGTTATTATGTAATATGCCTCCGCCCCCCCACCTGAAAATATGTTGTTCCAGGGACCCTCCCAGAAGCAGTTAAAATGTTCACTCTGTAACAATATATATTCAAAGATTTGAGGCACATTTTCACAATTTAAAAAAAATAGCAGACCTACAAGCTCGTAGATCTGCTATTTTTCAATAGCTAAAGTTTAACAGTCTAAAAGGTGGTTGCACACTGGTTTTCCGGAAAACCGATGGAGAAACGCCGCTAAAAATCGCGCCCGGTGTGTAGGGACCTTTACTCTGTACATATTCCCGTAAGTATGAAAATAATCTTGTACCGCCTCATTTGTCTTGAGAGCTAACGATAGAGTCAATACTTTGAACTGTGTCTTTCCGAGTGAGCGCTATCAACACTGACACTGAATCCAAGTAGGGCTAAATACAGCTCCGTGAAGTGATGAAAATGGACACGACAGGGAACATACGTTTCAAATTACTAACCCGTTATGTATTTTGACATGGCACAATGACTTGATTCTCTGTAGTTCAAAGTGCAACAAAGCATGACTATGAGATATATAGTAATTATCGTCAAAACAAAAGCTTAAATATAGTTCCAAGTATAGTAGAGACAGAGTGCATTCTGGGTGAAATG
>NC_136807.1:49432636-49442636 GCF_951216825.1 Electrona antarctica
CCGATCGATGGTGTAGTAGAGGCGGTCCGAGACGTCCGGATCGTGCGCGGGCACCCGGCCGATGACGCCGCCGGGGAAGCTGTTGGAGCGGTTGGAGACAAAGTTGTTGAAGACGATCTGGAAGTCCCGCAGGGTGGGCCGGTTGTCGTTCTGGTCGACCAGGCGGATGTGGATGGTGGCGCGGCTGACCAGAGGAGCCGAGGTGGCCTGCACCACGATGATGTACTCGTTGCGCGTCTCGTAGTCCAGGTCGATGAGCGACGTGAGCTCTCCGGAGAAGATGTCCATCTGAAAGATCTCCGGGATGTTCCCCTCCACGATCTGAATTTGGAGGAGAGGAGAGGGGAGGAAAATAGGTCACTTATAGGCCTGACGTCGAAATTTAAAAAAAATATTTTTAAAATGTATTTTGCATGCATTTTCTATCAGTGGTTCTCAATATTTCATGTCAAGGACCCCAAAAATTATATGTAATATGCCGCCGACCCCCATCTGAAAATATGTAGTTCCAGGGATCTCCAGAAGCAAAGATATGAGTTAAAAACGTCTTTTTCAACAGCTGAAGCATAACATAATGCTTAAAACACCAAAAGGGGTTCCCGTTCAGAATGGGTTTGTTCTTGTATCTAGATATAGAAACCTGTTGTAAACGGTTGACGTCACAGCACGGGAACATCGGTCCCCACAATAATAATTTAGAAAATAAATGAAATAAGGCATTAACAGACCTGGTACATGATCTGGGCATTGGCTCCCTCGTCAGGATCGGTGGCAGTAATCTGTGCGACTACAGTCCCCACCGCGCTGTTCTCCTTCACCAGGACCTCAAACTCTTCGTCTGGGAACACTGGGGCATTGTCGTTCACATCCAGCACTGTCACCTGATCAAATTGACATAAAATGGTAAATGGTAAATGGTGCATTTATATAGCGCCTTTATCCAAGGCGCTTTACATAGATTGTGCATTACATTCACCCATTCACACACATTCATACACCGATGGCAGCGGAAACCATGCAAGGCACCAACTAGCACATAGGGAGCAATTAGGGGTTCAGTGTCTTGCTCAAGGACACTTCGACAGTAACTCTGGGGGAGCCCGGGTTCGAACTGGCAACCTTACGGTTACCATCAGGTACTCTACCCCTGCGCCACCACCGCCTTAAAATAAAATACAATATTCTACAATGTACAGTACAGTGTTTCAAGCATGACTGAAGGGGTTGATAGTTTGACATCACTATGAAAAATGTGATTGATTACAGTTTGACATGCGGCGGAATGGAAAACATGGCAAGCAACTGTACCATGCATTGCAAAAGACATTGTTGATTAAATAAACTATGGTTTATTTCAATATGCAACAATAGGAGATTTAAGGCTCTATTTTCATCCATGCTAAACCCCTTATACCTTTTTATTTTACTATTTTGAAGAAAGAAAAGTGTAATAGTTAAAATAGCCAATCTACAAGCTCACAACGTGTCGATGTAGATCGGCTAGTTGAAGTATTCAAAAATGTTTTTCAAGATGGTAAAGAAAAAGGCAAAGAACTATAGGAATAAGAAAATATAGGGCTTAATATCAGCAATAAAAGTTGAGCATTGGAATAACGTGTTCCTTCCACGCGCTACGTCCAACCAGGGAAACTCCCCCCTGTCAGGTGTAAAGGAGCAACTTGGACACTCAGGCATGAAGGAAGCATGAGTTCAAGTCCGTTGCTCTCCCCATGTCCCCCATATATGGGGACTAGGTTGGCGGAGGGTGTGTAGAGCCCAGGATCACATTAGATAATTGACACAGGGCTCAAAAATGTGTTACAAAATCGTGGGATAAAAATTATAAGAAAAAGAAAAGGTTTTTCATTACCTGAATATGGACAGGTGTACGTTGAGGCGGAACCCCGCGGTCCACAGCGTAGGCCGTGAGCTCATAGAAGGGCACGCTCTCCCGGTCGAGGCGGCGGAAGGTCCGGACGATACCGGACATGGGCTCGATGGTGAAGTCCCCGTCCCCGTCCTCTCCGTTCTGGAAGGTGTACTGGACACGTCCGTTGGTGTGCGCGTCGCGATCGGTGGCCGAGATCTGGAGGACGCTGGTGTACGAGGGCGCGTCCTCGCTCACGGTGCCCTGGTACCGCGGGCTGAGGAACTGGGGGGCGTTGTCGTTCACGTCGTTCACGTTCACCTCCACATACGTGGTGTCGGCTTTCTGTGGGATGCCGTTGTCCTTCGCCGTGATCGCCAGGGTGTACGTCATCTGGTCCTCGTAGTCCAGCTCGGCCTGGAGGGTTATGGCCCCCGACACGTTGTCGATGCGGAACTGCGGGATGTTGTCCTCCAGGAAGTACGTGATGCGGGCGTTCTCGCCCACGTCGTCGTCCGTGGCGCTGATGACCACCACGGTGCTGCCGGGAGGCCGGTCCTCGTTCACGCTCACCGAGTAGTGGGCGCTCTGGAACACGGGCCGGTGCGTGTTGGCGTCCGTGATGTTCACGTGCACCTGGCAGGTGTCGTGGAGGGTGCGGTCCGACGCGGTGACCGTCAGCACGTAGCGGCGCTCCTGCTTGTAGTCCAGCGGCAGCGCCAGGGTCAGCAGGCCCGTCCCGCTGGCCGTGCTGATGGCGAAGCGGTTACGGGTGTTGCCGCCGGTGATCTGGTAGGTCACGGCGCTGTTGACGTCTCGGTCCACGGCCGTGACGGTCACCACGCTGGTGCCCACCGCCGCGTCCTCGTTCAGCCGGACGTAGGACTCCTTCTGGAGGAACTCCGGCCGGTTGTCGTTGACGTCCATCACCGTGATGGTGACGCTCGCCGTGGCGGAGAGAGGCGGCACGCCGTAGTCCCTGGCCTCCACGCCGAAGAAGTAGTGCTCCACCGACTCCCGGTCGAGCGCCGAGCTCACGGTCACCCAGCCCGTGGCGGGATTGATGAGGAAGGGCGTGTCAGGGCTGGTTCCCGTCAGCCTGTATTCAAGGCGGGCGTTGTCGGCGGAGTCCGTGTCTATGGCCTGGATGTGGAGGATGGAGCTCCCCACGGGCGCACTCTCCAGCACGGACACCTGGAAGGGCGTGGAGACGAAGATGGGCGGGTTGTCGTTGACATCCGTGATCTGGACACTGACGATGCCGGTGTTGTTGGACAGCGGCGGGCGTCCGTTGTCCTGCGCCCGCACGCGCAGCGTGTACTCGCGCTCCGCCTCGTAGTCCAACGGCGCCACCACCTGGATCTCGCCCGTGACGCTGTCGATGGAGAACTGCCCGCGGCTGTTCCCGCTGATGATGTTGTAGTGCACGGCGGCGTTGCCGTCCTTGTCGCGGTCCGTGGCGCTCACGCGCAGGATCTCGGAGTGCGGACGCATGTCCTCCCGCACCGCCACCACGTAGCGCTTCTCGCTGAACTGAGGGACGTTGTCGTTCTCGTCCAGCACCGTGATGAAGACCTTGACGTTGGCCGAGCGCGGCCCGGGCTCCTTCCCCTGGTCACTGGCCTCCACCTGGAGCGTGTAGTGCTCGTTGGTCTCGCGGTCGACCGCGCCACGCGTCGTGATGAGGCCGGAGCGGGGGTCGATCTCGAACGCGGCTCGCGCCATGCCGGCCGTGTCGCCCACGAACCTGTAGCGGATGTTGGCGTTGGACGGCGAGTCGAGATCCGTGGCTCGGAGCTGCAGAATGGGGTACCCCTCCTCCACGTTCTCCCTGATGGTCTCCCTGTACTCCGTCTGCTCAAATTTGGGGGAGTGATCGTTACGGTCGGAGACCGTGATCGCAACCATCGTCGTGCCAGAGAATCGTGGGCTGCCGTGATCGGTCGCTGTGACGCGGAAGTAATGCAAGTCCATGTGCTCTCTGTCTAGGATCTGAGTGGTGGAGATGAGGCCAGAGTCTGCGTTGATGTGGAAGTAATCCGTTGAGCGACTGTTCATCAGGGGCGCCATGGAGTAGCTGACCCTGCCGGCATCTCCCGTGTCCGGGTCGGAAGCGGACATGGCTATGACCGAGGAACCCGCGGGCTGGTTCTCGGGTATCTGGACCTGGAAGTTATACTGGGAAAAGTGGGGGTGCCTGTTGGCGGCCCGCCGAGAGCGAGGCCACGGCGCCAACGCCTCCTTCTCCCTCTCTTCCAGCCACGTTTCATCGTCTGCGACCATTATCAGCCGTTCCAGGCTCCTCTCTCCCCTTGAACTATGCCTCTCCTCCGCCGCCACCTCCACCTGCCCTGCTCCCTCTTCCATCTCACCCCCCTCTCGGCTTTCATCGGCCTGCTGCTCTTTCTTCTCTCTCTCTCCTTTCTGGGCCTGTGTGAAGCGCATGGTGCTGCTACTACTACTACCCCTCTCCTGACCTTTCTCTCTCTCTTCGCTCTCTCTTCTCTTTTTCTGCATCTCTCCCTCTCTCTGCCCGTCTACACTCACATCTGTTTGACTGCTCTCTCTCTTTGTTGTCCCGTCGCTGCTCCTCTCCCTCTTCACCTCCTCCACCTCCTCCTCCTCTCCCCCCGGTTCTTTCTCTCTCTGCCGCCGCGCCTCTCGGATCTCTTTCTCCCCCTCCCCCATGTGCAATGTTCCTCGCCCCACAGCAGCAGCGGCAGACCCCTCCTCACCCTCTCCCTCCCTCTCCACCTCTCCCCCGGCCCCCATCTGCCTCCTCTCCAACTGACTGACACCTTTAGGCTCTAATGGCGCCACCCGCTCACCGGATTTTAATTGCAGCCGCGTGGCCCCCTGGTCGCTGGCTAAGCCGTCGGTAGAGAGGCTGTCAGTCTCGGCGCACGCAGCGTGAACAAACTCTCCGGGTGCGCCGGCACCCCGCTGATGCCGTGTGTGGGAACACGGAATTCCGTCCGTATCTTCCAACGACACCTGTCCAGTTTCTGAATTGCTCTCATGTCCTCCTTCGGCTTGACGGGTCTCTCCCTGTTTCTCGTCGCCAAGGCCATAATTGTTGTTGTTGTTGTTTAGGTTATAATAATAACTTCCAAGGTTGTTGGCGTTGTTGGCGTTAGGTCTACTCCACACGAGCACGACCAACGGCCGCTGACGTGGAACGGAGGCGAGCTGGAGGTGGATGTCAGTGCAGTTTGAGGACTCGCGCGAAGATGAGTTTTCAAAGAGTTTGGCGTGGCGTGCTGTCCGCGGTGGTGCTGAGGTCACGTCGTCCTCCTCCTCCACAGAAGAGGAAGGAGGGTTAACAGGTGAGAGTGAGTCATGGTGCAGCGTGACTTCCGAGAAAAAGGACTGGTGTTGTGCGGTAATTCCATCAGGGGGATGAGTAAGAAGAAGAGGAGACATAACTGCCCTGGCTGAGTGCTTCTGGGCTGATGGAGATGGAGACATACTGGGAAACATAATAACAGGCATGACAAAAGCTGAGTCACTGGCAAGTTGGGGGGCAGTAGTTCGCTCTTTAGCTGTGGATGAATTTAAAGCGGTTAGTATTTGCTCACGTTGACGGTATCCTGTCAGCGTTTCAGCGGTTAGGCCTAAAGACAGCAGACGGCGTGGATGTTTTGATGCGTTTAGATTAGATTTGGCGGTTGTGTTTTTGATTGACGGAAAACATTGCGCAAGCATCTCTGCTGTGACGCCGGCAGCAGGGATAAATTGGATGATGTCGACATTATTCACTGCCATGATGTGTCCCCCGGGACTCATAAACTCGGCCAAATGTCCTTGATCCCCGTTCTCCATTATCTCCAAATGTCCAAAACAACGCCGGGGTAACACCCTGCTCTCTCCCCGGGTGTGGGTGCTCTGACCTTGGCTTGCCGGTGTCGAATCCCCCCGCCGAAAGTCATTATGGGGCCAGTGCAGGAGCGCTGCAGTCGGAAACGCCAAACCATTATCCGGATAATTAGCTAAATTAACGTGTTGGTTACCTCGCTTCACCCCTCCTCCTCCTCCTCCTCCTCTTTCATTTTTTCCTCTCCCCCGCTCCTCCTCCCCTCTGTTTCCCCTCCTCCTCACTATAGTGGTTTTGCCATGGCAATGTTTAGATCTGGTAGTGCTGCTCTCCCTCCCTCCTTCATCTCCACAACAACCTGGGCGAGACATACCGGCGATTATCATCATCATCCCGGACGGGGCGGAGGAGGAACATCTGTCCGCTCTGCACGCTGGTAGCGGCGTCTCCGTGGCGAGATACGAGCGAGAGCAGGGAGGAGGGGACGGCTGGCCGAGGGCCCGGCCTGGCTCCTCTCCTCCTCTGCCAGTCAAACAGCCACCACCAACCCCCTCCTCCTCTCCCCGGCCTCTGCTGTTGGGATCGATAACATTGTGCCTGCCCAAATGAGAACAATTACAAGCCGGGCCGTGGTGGCCGACCGCATCTAAAGCGTTATTGTCCCCGATGGCTTCAATGTAATCAATCAGAGACGCTTTGAATAGTTTCATAAAATTGCAGTTTAAACAAGGGGAGTTAATGGATTGTGGGCATGAGCCCGAATATAAACCAGACACCTGTAAGTATGCTGAATTGAAGTTTGAGGGGGATTTAATATCGCAGGAGCAGTAGTAGTAGTTGTTTTCGTAACTGTGTGCCGCCCGAACTCCGTTTGAATCGCAGTCAGAGTAGATGTAGTTGTGAACGCAGCCAAATGGCACGGAGCCAGGTGGCGAGGGGTCCTCCGGGGGGTGCCGGTTGATGGGGTGTGGTGGTGGACAGCGCCCACCACCACCACCACCACCAGGCCCGGATCGAACCCCCAGGGCTCTCCCACCACCCCCGCCACCTTTACGCCTTTCAGTTCCGGGTCCCTCCCGGTCATGGTGTAGTAGGCCGCCGGCAGCAGCAGCAGCAGCAGCGCGCACAAAGGCTGTGGTGGTGGCTCCTCGTTTGGCGAGGTGTGGTCTCAACAAGACCGGCGGCGGCCACCGCCGTAGCAGCAGCGTGCACGCTCGAGTTCTTTGTAAAGAGCGTTGTGTCGCGCCGCTTTGAACCGGCGTAGAGGAGAGAACAGGTGATAAAACGCCCTTCCTCCTCCTTTCCCTCTGCCCTCCTCCTCCTCCAACCCCGCTCCTAATACCTGGGCAGGGAGGAGGAGGAGGAGGAGGGGGATGGCCGTCTGCGCTCCTCCAAAGCGGCCGTGCTCCCCTCAGCCTCCTCCCCGCAGCCTCTCTCTCTCCATCTCGGTCATGATAATATCCCCTCTGCGTCCCGCCGTACCTCCAACTGCAAAGTCCTCCGATCGGGCATGATCCCCCATGACTCCGTATCCTCCACCTGCAACATGGGCGTAGATCCCATGAAGTGCTTCTCGCCGCCGCCGACTCCCCCGGTGATTCCGCCGCCGCCTCGTGCTGCTGCTGCTGCCGCCGGCTCAGTCTACCGGCGTCTCGGTAGTGGCGGCCGGTAGTCGCCCCTCCTGGCCCCGCTACCGTGGCCGGGATGATAACAGCGGCAAACAAAGAGCTGGTGATCAGGAGAAGCAGGTGGAGACGCAGAGGCGAGAAGAGATGCAGGAACGGGGTGACACCCGGTAGCGTTGCAGCCATTTAGTCTAAGCTCCTTTCTCTCTCCGTTCGGTCTCTCCCCTCCTTTCTCCCTCTTCGTCCACCCTTCCTCCACCTTCTCTTCTCTCTCTGGTGTGGCGTATAGTATCCTTATTATATATCCTTCTATCTGCTTTTCCTCCCGCCGGCTATAAGGTAGCCGGTTCCACCACCAGGACCGCCGCCGGCACCGCCCGACACTTTCCCCCGAGCTCCGCCGTCTCTCCGTCGGCCTGAAGAGTTGGCATTTACCGGCGCTGTGGGTCTCTCTACTAGGGCTGGAGGTCTGATCGACAGTCAGCAGCGGCGGAGCGGCAGCATCTCTTCTCCTCCCGTTCATTCACAACAACCAACATGGCTCACACACACACACGCACACACACACTCGCGCACTGACCGACTGACTAACTGACTGGCTCACACACTATCCCTTTAGTGTCTCTCTCTCTCTCTCTCTCTCTCTCTCTCCCCTCCCGTTAAGCTCGACGGTGCTGCTATCCATCCACAAACACACACACAAGCCACGCTCCTATCTTGGCTTGGTTTCCACTCTCCGCCCCTCCCCCTGGCTTGCTTGCACCCTCTCGTATCTCTCTCGGAGAAAGAATGGTTTGCTCCGGTGCGGTGCGGCGCGGCGCGGTGCGGGGCGCGCAGGGCTGTTACACACCCGAGGCAGCCATATCCACAACTGGAGTATAGAGAGCGTGGATAGATTAGATAGCCCCTGTCTGTCTGTCTGTCTGTCTGTCTGTCTGTCTGTCTGTCTGTCTGTCTGTCTGTCTGTCTGTCTGTCTGTCTGTCTGTCTGTCTGTCCTATACACAAATCACATTATCTGAAGAAATATGAGCGTAACAAATAACCGCTTTTAAACCAATTATTCTATTTAGCTGATAAGCGTTACTGCTTTAATAGAAAATGTAATAGAAAGAAATAGAAAGAATATTCTCTCTCTTAAGGAGAAACGCGAGCTCAATCATATTGATTTAATTGAGCCTAAATCCTAAAAGTGTGAAAATAACAGAAATGTGCCATATATGTGATGACTAAATAAGAAGAAAAAAAACAGCCTATAACAAATAGCCTAACAGTCGTATTGATAGGCAGCCATAAGCTCGGTTTTGTCATTCTTTGCTGATGTGAGGGTGACGTCACCCTATGTCTAAACACGGATGAGTAATTTCCTCTTTTCAGGCACTATATGGCTAGCGCGCACACCACGCACACACACGGGTGCTAGTATACGCACACACACACTGGCTATCGCTACAGACAGACACGGCAGAGAGAGAGAGAGAGAGAGAGAGAGAGAGAGACGCGCACACACCATGCACACACATATGCAATCTTCCAAATTCAACACACATTTTGCACATGACTAAATGGGCAGATCCATTTCCTGATACTTGTTGAATAAATCGTATTATGCAAATGTGCTTATATATACTTTTTTCCCATCCCTCCCACCAGTCTGAATGTCTGATTTAGTGCATGGCTGGTGTTGGAGTTTCTAATGACACGGCTAAAATGGAATATGATTTGTTTCTGTATACATGCGGAGGAGAGAGGAAATGTGGTTGACGTTGACGGGAGACCTATAGGCTTGTGATGTCAGCCGGGGATGAGGAGTGGCACAGACAGTCACAGGACAGGAAAAGAGATAGCCTAGCTATATATGCCGAGCTGAGGGAGAGAAAAGCAATCTGTGTTCTTTGTACGTGATGGTTGTTGGGTGGTGAGGTGTGTGAGAGACTGAAATTTTGTTCTGGATGGATGGACGACTTGCATTATTTGGACGGGTGGACGCCTGCACGGGTGGAGCAGAACTCTCTCTCTCTCATGAGAACACGCGCGCGCGCACCATCTTCCCTCATAGAATATGCAACGTCAAGACAGTAGCCTACTAGAGCAGAGCAGGTGCAAGCCAGGTCAGATCGGCATCCACCACCTAGCCCTCGTTATTCACATTATTAAACTATATAAACATATTCTCTGCAGGCGAGCTTGAATACCACATTTCAATTGTCAGAGCTAAAATTGTCATATATATAGCCTATTAAGGCGAGTGCATATTTGATAATGGCAAATTCACCCCAGATGTCCTGCATAGTGAAATGAAGCAATTTGGATTTCTATTCGGATAGACTGGCAGTTAACTGGGTTAATAGAGTACGTGAAAAGAATTATATGATTAATTCCCAAGGCCAATAAACAGGAGAGTAGCATATGTATGTCAACGCAAATATGTAATGGTCACATACCCTGATCGAGTTGCTATAGGCCAACACAGGCTAAATTGTTGGACGGGTTAGTCTTAAATAAAAATTACTGTCATGGTTAAGCCTAGATATTCTTTATTCGGATCTGCTTCCACAAGTAGTCCCTTATAGTCTTCCTGGAGTCCACACAAAAATGTATACAATAAAAATAGATAATTGAAATTTAAAACATACAAGATCTATAGTTATCAGCTAAAACAGGGAAGTCGCTCTGCATTTAACAGAGACAACAAA
>NC_136807.1:49447636-49457908 GCF_951216825.1 Electrona antarctica
CTGTCTAGTTCCTCTGTGTTTTCTCTCCATAACCTCTCCTCCGTGCCTATACTCCATTTATTTGCCTTTCTGATTCTCTGTGTTTCTCAGTATGTGGACTGCCCTTAATCCTTATGCATCATTGTCTCCTTCTCATCCTTCTTGTTTCCCCTCTTTCTCTCTCTCTCTCCTCTAACACTCTGTGCCTCCCTTTCTCTTCTATATCCATCTGTCTTAGACTCTCTCTCTCTCTCTCTCTCTCTCTCTCACCACCCTTTGTCTGTCTCTGCCTCCCCTCCTCTGGCCTCCCATTGGCCAGGGCTGCCGTAAAGTAAAAAAAAAAAAAAAGATGTCATTAATTATTTGGGGAGAGATTATGTGATTAGGCCTGTGTGTGTGTGTGTGTGTGTGTGTGTGTGTGTCTGTGTGTGTGTCTGTGTGTGTGTGTCTGTGTGCACGTGTCTGTCTGTCTGTCTGTCTGTCTGTCTGTCTGTCTGTCTGGGTTGCATGCATGCCTGCAATACACACCTGTGTATGTCTGTGTGCATGTGCTTCTGTGTAATCATGCACCCATGTGTGTGTGTGTGTATGTGTGTGTGTGTGTGTGTGTGTGTGTGTGTGTGTGTGTGTGTGTGTGTGTGTGTGTGTGTGTGTGTGTGTGTGCGTGCGTGTGTCTGCGTGTGCGTGCGTGTGCGTGTGGCAGTCAGTTCATTAGATTGAGATTCATTACACTTCTGATGATCTGGGCGTTAGAGATTGGCACTTCTCCATCAAACAAACCACCCAAAACAAAAAAGAATCTCCACGTTCTCCAAAAGCACAAATAATGAATGAGTTGATATGTAAAGATCAAACATGGAAACCATAGAAGCCTTTATCAACTCACTGGCTCACAGTCACACAAAACGGGAGCGCGCGCACACACACACACACACACACACACACACACACACACACACACACACACACACACACACACACACACACACACACACACACACACACACACACACACACACACACACACACACACACACACACACACACACACACACACACACACACACACACACACACACACACACACGTACTGTAAACATGCATAAAAAACATGTCCATCGGCCCATACACATTAACAAGTGCACGAGCAGATAAATGCACATGCAGAGGGCCACGCAGGCATGTACACACACACGCACGCAGGCGTGTACGCACACACACACACACACACACACACACACACACACACACACACACACACACACACACACACACACACACACACACACACACACACACACACACACACACACACACACAGCGTAGTTACATTCAGGTCAGAGAGTTTTGTTTATGGAAAGAGTGATGAAAGAGACAGCATGGGCCGATAAAAGGAGAGAGGGAGATTAAACGAGAGGGAGGAGAGAGAGGAGGAGAGAGAGGAGGATACGATGGGGGAGATAGAGGAGAGGGAGGAGAGAGAGGAGGACAGAGAGGAGGAGAGAGAGGAGGACAGAGGGAGGAGAGAGAGGAGGACAGAGCAGAGGATACGATGGGGGAGGAGAGAGAGGAGGACAGAGCAGAGGATATGATGGGGAGGAGAGAGAGGAGGACAGAGCGGAGGATACGATGGGGAGGAGAGAGAGGAGGACAGAGCAGAGGATACGATGGGGAGGAGAGAGAGGAGGATACGATGGGAGAGAGAGAGAGGAGGACAGAGCAGAGGATACGATGGGGAGGAGAGAGAGGAGGACAGAGCAGAGGATACGATGGGGAGGAGAGAGAGGAGGACAGAGCGGAGGATACGATGGGGAGGAGAGAGAGGAAGACAGAGCGGAGGATACGATGGGGGAGAGAGAGAGAGGAGGATACGATGGGAGAGAGAGAGAGGAGGACAGAGCAGAGGATACGATGGGGAGGAGAGAGAGGAGGACAGAGCGGAGCATACGATGGGGGAGGAGAGAGAGGAGGACAGAGCAGAGGATACGATGGGGAGGAGAGAGAGGAGGACAGAGCAGAGGATACGATGGGGAGGAGAGAGAGGAGGACAGAGCGGAGGATACGATGGGGAGGAGAGAGAGGAGGACAGAGCAGAGGATACGATGGGAGAGAGAGAGAGGAGGACAGAGCAGAGGATACGATGCGGAGGAGAGAGAGGAGGACAGAGCAGAGGATACGATGGGGAGGAGAGAGAGGAGGACAGAGCAGAGGATACGATGGGGGAGGAGAGAGAGGAGGACAGAGCAGAGGATACGATGGGGAGGAGAGAGAGGAGGACAGAGCAGAAAATACGATGGGGAGGAGAGAGAGGAGGACAGAGCGGAGGATACGATGGGGAGGAGAGAGAGGAGGACAGAGCAGAGGATACGATGGGGAGGGAGGAGAGAGGAGGACAGAGCAGAGGATACGATGGGGAGGAGAGAGAGGAGGACAGAGCAGAGGATACGATGGGGAGGGAGGAGAGAGAGGAGGACAGAGCAGAGGATACGATGGGGGAGGAGAGAGAGGAGGACAGAGCAGAGGATACGATGGGGAGGAGAGAGAGGAGGACAGAGCAGAGGATACGATGGGGAGGAGAGAGAGGAGGACAGAGCAGAGGATACGATGGGGAGGAGAGAGAGGAGGACAGAGCAGAGGATACGATGGGGAGGAAAGAGAGGAGGACAGAGCAGAGGATACGATGGGGAGGGAGGAGAGAGAGGAGGACAGACCAGAGGATACGATGGGGGAGGAAAGGATAGATAATGCATGGGTAAATTGAGAGAGATTGAAAGACGTGA
The DNA here is from genome assembly GCF_951216825.1 of Electrona antarctica. Classification (NCBI taxonomy): domain Eukaryota; kingdom Metazoa; phylum Chordata; class Actinopteri; order Myctophiformes; family Myctophidae; genus Electrona; species Electrona antarctica. Next base: position 49,450,396 of record NC_136807.1, read on the forward strand.
GGGAAAGAGAAGTAATGAAGAAGCCAATGAAGGGCCTCAAACCCAGTACCGCGCAGTCCAATTTCCCTAAAGGGGGCCCCTGAGAGCCAAGGGCCCCTGGGCGTGACCATGGAGGTGTGGGTGATGGACGGACGGACAACATGGAACAACAACAACACACAACCTGCCCAGCACAGAAAACACACGGTCAGACAGTGGCCAAAGTCACACACACGCACGCACGCACGCACGCACGCACGCACGCAGAAACAACAAGACCGACGTGTGGCGTTAGACGCGAGCTCTCCGCAGCCGCGCAAGATTGTACTATAATACAAATGTGTGTGTGTCAGTGTGTGTGTCAGTGTGTGTGTGTGTGTGTGTGTGTGGACAGGGGGGGGGGGGGGGTGTTTACGTGTGTGTGTAGTCCTTTAGTCAGGCAGTGACCCAAATCACTGAAGAGAGAGAGAGAGAGAGAGAGAGAGAGAGAGAGAGAGAGAAAAAGAGAGAGAAAGAGAGAGAGAGAGAGAGAGTAAAAGTGTGAGAGAGGAACAATAGTGATAGAGAGACATATAACATGGATTGGGGGAAGGAGAAGACATGGATGAGAGTGGGCAGGGAGGAAAGAAAACATATAGACATCTATTATACAATTGAAAAGGTGTGCCCAAAACGCTGTTCCCAGGACAGGAACAAAAGGCACCAGCTACTACGTCACTGACACACTGCAACACACACTGCAACAACCCACTAAACACACTAACACGTCACAGACTTACCCTCCGCGTCGTTCGTTCCCTATCTCCTCATGTCGCGCCGCACGTCCACACTCAACATCACCCGCGTAAAAATTGTCATTGCACTGCCACTACAGCCGCCTCCCGTCCAGACTCACAAACAATAACACTATCAATAATAAACACAAACACGCCACAAGCACCGACACCCCCGCCTAATTTGTTGCCAGGTCTATGAAAACAACCCCAGAAAAAATGCCATTCAACACGCTACTTACAACTCGCTTACAATTCGCGGACCTGGCAACACTGCATCCTGTTTTCCCATTGGCTACGGTTGCTACAACACGTATTTGCACTGCATGCTGGGAGCAACACAGCTTAATGTAGGGGTCACCGATTGCTGTGCTACATCCCCCTCATGTTCTCACCACCCCGTTCGGCTACACCACACACACTAACCTACACAATTCTCCACATGCAACACCGGGCCCTTATTGGCTAGCCCCCTCGCAGCAAAAAAGTCGCGAGGTAGGGAAATAGACATAAATGTAGCAATAGGAGCATACGAGTGCAGATCGATCATCAAAAGGGAAATAACAGCAGGCTGCCAGGAACAGTGAGAAAGTGGAAAGACACCTGGCGTGGAACAAACGGGACGAACCGAGGCGCATATAATCGGTTCGTCCCGTTTGTACGTGTGTGTGTGTGTGTGTGTTGTTCTTATCCAACAACACACACACACACACACACGCGCGCGTGCGCGCCAACAACTCGCTGCAACACAAAACAGCTGCGTACAACGCACGTGTGTGTGTGCGTGTGTGTGTGGGTGTGTGTGCGCTGTGGGGGAATTTTGCATCGCCTCGCGATGCAGCTGAAATGGCACGCACACACACGCCACCAAACGCTAATAATCATAATAATAATACAAAATAACAACACAACACTAATGTCAACAGTACAGAGTACAGTACATCACAATATTAATCCATGTAGTCATAATAATAATAATAATAAATAACAACACAACACTAATAACAACTAGAATATCAACAGTACAGAGTACAGTACAGTACATCAGAATATTAATCCATGTAATAATAATAATAATAAAAAATCATAACACAACACTAATAACAACTATAATATCAACAGTACAGAGTACAGTACAGTACATCAGAATATTAATCCATGTAATAATAATAATAAGAACAAAAAAAACAACAACACTGTCCTGCGCCTTGCCATGATCGCTTTCATACGCAAATACACAAAAACAGGCCACTCAGCCAGCTTGGCAACTTTGCGCTTTCCAAGCAAATGCATAAATGAAAACATCATGGGTTGCCATTGCCTTCTTCCCATTTGCGTATCGCATGGCGTTAGGATGAGCGGGCCGAAGGCCCGCGAAATTCTAGTATATAACATATAGAAAATAAGTGCCATGTCTATATTTTCTAGATAGTCATTGTGACATCATGTCAACAACATTCATTTTAATGACACCACATAAAAAAAACTCCAACATATTTTGATTGTCCACGAATGGTATATAACCTTTTCCCCTCTTTTTAAACATTTTCTTTCACATTGTAATGATCCTTAGACTCAACAACCCACCTATCTCCCAGCCTCCCTCCCCCAGTCAGAGTTCAGAGTTGTAATGAGTGTAGAATTATGTGCAGGATGTCATTTACATACAGAATTTTCTCACACACTTCTGTGCCAGTGATCACCCTCCTTTGTTCCAATGTTGGCGCCCATGCCAAAGGTTGCTTACAGTTGGGTGCCACCGATATTGTCCCTTATCATTTGACCCATTTAGGCCTGACCTCAAAATTTAAAAAAATCCTTCTAAATCCTCTGTTTTCTGAAATAAATATTTTCACGATTTTTCAAAAATAGCAGACCTACAAGCTCGTAGCGCGCCACTCGGTGGCGCGCTATGAGCTTGTAGATCTGCTATTTTTCAATAGCTAAATTATAACATAATGTTTATAACACCAAAAGGGGTTCCCGCCCAAAATGGGTTAACTGTCCTTTTGCGCAGATCACGCAAACCTCAGCAAAAAGAAAAGGACAATATCGATGGCCTCCAACTGTATACTCCTCCAATAGAGTTTATGTGCTGCATGCACAAAGTCAATGGCAGATCGAGTGGCAAAGTGAGTGACAAAGTGAATTTAATGTTGTTTAAAGTCATTTAATGCAAGCCTGTCAAGGCCAGAAAGTACTCAGTAGGCATTCCTTCATGACTGCCGGGTATGATGATGATGTCACACACACCCTCTATCTATATAGAACAGACTAGTAGAGGCAGAGATACGGGATGGGAGAGGGGGGGGGGGAGAGAGAGAGAGAGAGAGAGAGAGAGAGAGAGAGAGAGAGAGAGAGAGAGAGAGAGAGAGAGAGAGAGAGAGAGAGAGAGAGAGAGAGACACACAGAAAGTAGAGGGGGGGGGGGGGGTGAATGAAGGAGGAAAATAAGAACAAATTAAGGGTTAGGAATAATGACATTACAATGAGAGGAAGGGAGGGGTAGAACAGAGAGATAAGGAAAGAGACATAAAATAGGGAAGGAGAGTCATGCCTAATTTATGCTTCATGAAACGATGGCGTCGTACGTGTGCCTGAAATAGCCATCTAATGCATCGGAGATCCAGAGACGTATATATATATATATATATATATATATATATATATATATACTACTATATATATATATATATAGTATATGATAGTGTGGCTATAGCGCCTGTAGATCTGCTGTCGTAAAACATGATATGAATTGGGGGTTAGAGTTAGCCCAAACATTTAGACTCTCGTAGAGGTTTTAAAAACCTCTACGAGAGTCTAAATGTTTGGGCTAGGTTAGAGTCGTGAGAGTGACATTTCCGAAGCTGAATTTATGCAGCGCAGAAAAAACACTTCTCAACCGTAATGCTCTGATATTACTCACAGTACACATGTGCGCACGCGCACACGCGCGCACGCACGCGCACACGCGCGCACACACACGCACACACTTTAATATGCATAGGCTACTATCCTTGCTTTAAAAGTTAAAACTATTCATAAGAGTAGTAGTTAAGAGCCACAGACTGTAGAGTCACACCACAACATATACTGGTACATGCAATAAATTAAAATAAATGAGCCAAGTTATATATAAAGCTTCACACACACACGCAGACCAACAATTCATTGTATTTAATGTCATGAGTGCCACTGACACAAAATGCACATTAATCATGTAGTAGGCTATGCCTATGCAATGCGTAAAGAGGAAAACAACTTAATGACAATAATCTAAAGGCTGAAATGCGATATTATTGCACCGTGTAGCCTAAATGCATCAGATAAACGAGATAAAAATCATGCAGAAATAATGACATTTGTTTAGTATCAGGACAGCACACTAAGAAGGATCAGAAACATTTGATGTTCAGCGGGAGTACTGGGTCAATTTAACCCATTTAAACCAGAGGACGATTCTAAAAACGTCTTCTAAAGTTTACTGAAAAACCCATGTTTCTATGTCAGCGGTGCCCCCAAAGGACCCCCAAAAATATATGAAATCTTTGGGAAGCAAAGATTTGAGTTAAAAACGCCCTGAAAGAATATATATTCCAAGATTTGCGCCACATTTTCACGATTTAAAAAAAATAGCAGACCTACAAGTAGATCTGCTATTTTTCAATAGCTAAAGTATAACAGAATGCTTAAAACACCAAAAGGGGTTCCCATCCTGAATGGGTTAAGATAAATAAATTATATAATAAATAATACTTTTAACTTGTGTCGGTACAATTCTACCAGTTTATAATGAAGCCTGCATGGGAATTGCCACCAAATGAGTCCGATTGATTCCCCATGGGTTCAGAAGAACGTTTGATGTTGTTAATCATCTATCGGGCAAGCCAAGAATGGCTGTATACGTTTACAGCATTTGATCTTTATTTGTCCAGACAAAATGTGACTATTTTGTTTAAAAAAAAGCAACATATTGCTTCACACAGGCAATTACAGCACCTTCACACTTCACAGCGGGGAGCCTGTCCGGTATAATCACACTTCTACTGCTGCTGGTTACTAACCAGCTCTACCACAGCAGTTGGGGGGGTTGTAATAAGTAAGTGGCTTGTTGAAGGTCACCTCTACACTTGTATAAACTCTACATCAGGGCAGAGAATATACTTCTCACGTTTCATATCCAGACTAAACCAGACTGCTGAGCAGGGACGTGCATAATACTGTACAATCGAAGGGGGCTTCAGCCCCTGCCCTTTTACCCGTCTGTAAAACAACTGCCCTCTCCAGACCACGAGTGCAGCATTTACTATGGTGAAAGAAGTGCAAACGCAACTCCTTTCCATGCCATGCCGCCGGAAGGCATGCAGCATTCAGGAGAATTGCTTTTTCCCCCAAAGTCTCCACTAGCTAAAGAGTGCTGGGTTGCGCCCCGAAAACAGCTGATCTACAAGCTCTCAACGCGTCGCAATGCGACGCGTTGTGGGCTTGTAGATCTGATATTTTCGCTACTTTTGTCAAAAAGTGCCCTCTTACGGGATTTCAGCCCCTGCCTCTCTAACACTCTCTGCGTGTCCTCCTGCTGCTGAGGGATTATAATCAGCGACTTTCCATGTAAAGGTCCACAACCTACCGACCTTACATTATAGAAGGTTTGAAGTCTGTAATAGCTCTCTGTCTACCGAGCAATCTTCGTTCCTACTCTCACCTATGGTCATGAAGTGTGGGTCATGACCGAAAGAATAAGGTCGCGAATACAAGCGGCCGAAATTTGTTTTCTCCGACGGGTGGCTGGCATCTCCCTCAGAGATAGGGTGAGAAGTTCAGTCATGCGGGAGAGACTCGGAGTAGAGCCGCGGCTCCTTCGCCTGGAAAGCAGCCAGCTTAGGTGGTTCAGGCAGGTTAGGATGCCTCTCGAGCGCCTCCCTAGGGAGGTCCTCGATGCACGCCCCACTGGGAGGAGACCCCGGGGCAGACCAAGGTGCAGATGGAGGGATTACATCGACTCACTGGCCTTGGAACGTCTCGGGATCCCCCAGGAAGAAGTCACTAATGTTGCTCTGGAGAGGGAAGTCTGGAGCTCTCTGGTAGAGCTGTTGCCCCCGAGACCCGACTACGGATAAGCGGTTGAAGATGGATGGATGGAAGTCTGTAATGTCTAACACTCTGTTTGACGAAAGTGAATAACTATTGGTACACCCTCTCCCTTCAGAATCAGCTTCATTGTCACATTTTTGCCCCATATATATGTTCATAGCTTACGGGCAACAGCCATAATTCTATAACCTTGCGTGGCTGACTTATGCTGGTGTTGGCCACATTTCCAGTTGAGGAGCTATAGGCTGGGTGCGAGGGAGGGGTGTAGAATTCCACGACATGCAGGTATTTTAACAGAACAGCACCAAGACACCAGTCAGTTCTATGCAAAATAACCTTTTATCAAGGCCTTCAAGCCACACAGGACTACTTAAAGTATATTCAGTGATTTCACTTAATTCAAATATCACTTCTTTTTTTGTTTTGTTGTGATAATCCTCCCTACTATAGAGTGTGCTGACCATATAAGGAGTTCCTCCCTGTCCCAGTTAACCTCTGGGGGTCAAAAAACCTTAGGTTTCATTTTTGGCTAGGTGGCCCAATAGAGAGGGGCCTTCTGCCAATCATGATAGAGCGGGGGCGGGCCTTGGTGTGGTGTGCTGTTGGCCTGTCGCGTGTCCTCCCACTGTAGTGCGTGCATGCGCACATCTTGTTTACCGGGGCAGACCGAGGGGTTTTCCAAATCACCCAAATCACTGAATGCTCCTTTAAGGGTATACAGCATTTCGGCCACACAGGACTACATAAGGGTACAAGCATTTCAGCCACACAGGACTACATAAGGGTACAGCATTTCAGCCACACAGGACTACATAAGGGTACAGCATTTCAGCTACACAGGACTACATAAGGGTACAGCATTTCAGCCACACAGGACTACATAAGGGTACAGCATTTCAGCTACACAGGACTACATAAGGGTACAGCATTTCAGCCACACAGGACTACATAAGGGTACAGCATTTCAGCCACACAGGACTACATAAGGGTAACAGCATTTCCACACAGCATGCAATGCGGGGCGCAACCCAGCACTCTTTAGCTAGTGGAGATGTGGTGTAACGAAATTGATTTCTAAAGCAATTCTCCTGAATGCTGCCTTCCAGCATGGCATGGAAAGGAGTGGGATATTTTGCGTTTCTTTCACCTTAGTAAATGCTGCATTCGTGGTCTGGAAAGGGCGGTTGTTTTACAGATGGGTAAAAGGGGCAGGGGCTGAAGCCCCCTTTGATGTCTATGTGTGCACGTCTCTGCATACTAGTGTAACTGTCTAGCTAGCACATTGCACATGTAAATGAATGGGCGTGTGTGTGTGTGTGTGTGTGTGTGTGTGTGCGTGCGTGTGTGCAATGTGCGTGCGTGCGTGTGTGCAATGTGCATGCCCCTGTTCTCCCTCTCCCTTTTTCCGTGCCTCGCTCTCTCTCCCTCTTCATCTAATTTTTAATGAGTACTGCATCCATTCCAAATTGAATGTGGGTTCAGTTCACATTGATAGCTATTAACTCACACTGAAATTCTCATGTAGATTACTAATGAACACCAGTCCGCCAGAGGATTTCCTTTTTTTTAACCAGAGCTAATTTAAACATTGTAAAAATATTCTTTGCATAATTGAGATCCCATTTTTGTACGTGGACTGATAGACTGGAGATCAGATGGAACTCACAC